>NC_088979.1:106598864-106906364 GCF_963932015.1 Anas acuta | reverse complement strand
TAAAACAGACAAACACACTTGCACGCATATTCCCCATATATTTAATTTTCTGTCTGAAAATGCCCTGCCTTCTTCCCTTATTCTTATACAATTCATTTCACTTCTCTCCAGTTTTCTCTAGTTTTTGCCCCAATTATCACTATTCCCTGGCAAAAACAAAATGTTAAGCAAGAAGCAACTCTGAATTTTAGGTATGCATTAGACAATTTGACAATTTTTAACTCTTATGCATGTGTATTCTTAATATTCTCAAATACCGGCTTCCAAGAGTTATTTTCATCCAGCAGAGAAGCAGAAATAGGACTATATTTAATCATAATTCAGACTGAATTTTGAATATTGAATGCTAATAATTAAAGCTTCTAAGCAATTTATGGAACTAGTAATAATTGTAGGAATTAATTTTTTAATTTCTTTAATTAAAAATAATTTTGGCAAATTATAACTTGCTTCCCAGTTTAAGAATAGACTTTAAAACAGGGTTTTATATGACTCTGTTCAACGCATCAAGCCCTTCAGATTCCTCAGACCATATATGCCTGCTAAATTTTGATTGTGGCAAGATCTTTTTAGTTCAACTGCCATATATTCTGTACTTACATATTTATGTAGTATAGCCCCATTGAGCAGATCAGCACTGCACGGCTGCTCACTCGCTCTCCCCAGGTAGGAGTGGGAAAGAATCAGAAAAGTAAAAGTAGGAGAACTCATGGGTTGAGGTAAAAACTGTTCACAAGGTAAAGCAAAAGCCACATGCAAAGGCAAGGCAGAAGAAGGAACTCCTTTGCTGCTTTGGCAGGCAGGTGTCAGCCACTTCCCGGAATGCAGGGCTCAATATGTGGGACAGCTCCTCAGGAAGACAAACACCATTGCTCCAAACATCCCCCCTTTCTTCTCCTTTACACCAGGTTTTATTGTTCAGCACAATGCCACGTGGCGTGGGACACCCCTCTGTGCAACCCAGGCCAGCTGTCCTGGCTGTGTTCCTTCCCAGCTCCTGGTGCGCCCGCAGCCTCCTTGTTGGCAGGGCAGCACCAGGAGCTGGGACGTCTTTGGCTCTGTGAGCACTGCTCTGCCCCAACTGAAATGTCGGTGGGTTAACACCACTGTTTTCATGAAAAATCCAAAACACAGCATCATACAAGCCCCAACAAAGAAAATTAACTCTATCCCAGCCAAAACCATGGCACATATATATTCTAAGTTATAAACACATAGAAGACCAGGTTGGATGGGGCTTTGAGCAACCTGATCTGGTGGGAGGTCTCTGCCCATGGCAGGGGGGTTGGAACAGGGTGGTCTTTAAGGTGTCTTCCAACCCAAACCATTCTATGATTCCATGATAAGTTATAGGGAGATAGGCAGAAACAATAAGGCATGTCTTATCATCATCTCTTTCTGATGTATTTGGAGCAAATCAAAATTTCACTCTAAGAGCAGCCTTGGAAAAGGGTATTTTTACTTTGTGTACTTGCTTTTCAGATGTCTAAGTGAAAACGTACAGTGCAATGAAAAGTTCAAGCCAGTAGCTTACATATATTTTGTGAAGTGTATGTTGGACTATTCAAGGCACATGACACTCCTGTTACTTTACAATACATCCTTAAGAAACACTAACCAGTAATTCTAAAAATGCTGTGTTAAAAACCGAACCTATGAGGGAAATATAACCCCTGATTTGACATTATTTCTTTTTATTTTTCAAGAAAGAACTTTTCAGTCTGGAATATAATGAACTTGCAAAATTAGCACAAATTCATTCAAACTCTCTGCTGTGTAATTTTGATGTGTATGTGTACAGGAAAGCAGGAAATGTTCTTGAGCTTGTTATCAAGTGAGACAAGGTTAATTAGTGACTAGAATAGCTTCAGCATTTATTTCACTCCATTATATTTTACCACCTGTTCTTTTTACTTCCAATAAAAGATTTTCCAGTTTTAAGATAAGAAAGGAGAAACTGTTGTTTTTCACATTTTAAGAAGCAAATGAATGTATATTTAACATACAGTGCTATACAGTGCTTTTTTTTTTTTTTTTTTTTTAAGTTTAATGCATATTTAGACTTCTAAGTCCACAATTGCACAATGATTGATTTTCCAAAGCCTCAGCACCCAAAATTACAACTAGATTATCAAAAAAACTCCACACTAAGCATCACTTAGTATAGCAAGGATTCTCAAAGGTCTCAAAATATAATGTCTCAGTACTTTGAAAAATAATACTGTTTATTTGATATTCAAATGAGGAATGTACAGCACTGGGTGATCACTCATTTCATAGATGGAGTGTATGAAAATATTTTCTCCCTGAAGGAAAAAACTGTAATATTTAATTAAGAACAATCTGAGAGTTAAATTTTGAACATAGTTCTATCTCTTCAAGTGCACTGAAGACTGTGAGCTTCATGGTTTTCTATATTCTTATATAGTCTAGAACAATGTAGTGTCATTTCATTTTTTGTTTGTTTGTTTGTTTGTTTGTTTGTTTGTTTTTTACTTTCCTGTGGTTGCAGGGAACTGAGTTCCACTTGCCACAGAGATTCCCACAGAAATTAAAATTCTGTCTTTGCTTGTGTCACAAGAAAATAGTCTATTTATAGATTGTAGGGGTTATTTATAGTACACATTCAAGCCAGATTCCAGATTTCAGTTAGAGCAAGAAAAATGAAGAAAGCTATCAAAGTGACTTGATATTTCAATCTTCCTGTTTACATTTTCTGCTTTGTATTTATCTGCATAATGCATTAGTTCACATTTTTCAAAAATAAAAGTGAACCATGATTTTTTTTTCAAAAAATAAAATGCAGTATAGCTCTTTCTCCTTGATCATAATAAGCAATGTTTAAAAACATCAGGATAAATAGACAAGATGCTTACTGCAATAAAATCTTAGGGAGAAAAGCTTTTGAAAAACAATGTGTTTTTGCTTTTTCTCTCCTCCTCTCTTCCTCTCCTTTTTTCCTCCTCTCCTCTCCTTTTCTCCTTCTTTCCTCTTATGTTCTGAAAAGTAGAGATTTCATACTATCTTTGGAAGAAAGTAGTTGTCTTGCTGCAAGCACTGAACCCCATGGATAGGTCTACACTGTAAACCCAAGTCTGTGTTTGACAGCAAACTCTTCTGTCTGAACTGGACACAAACCTGGAATTAGATAAGAGTAGGGGAGCGCAGCAGCAAAGCAGGCAAGAAACTGGGGAGACAAATCCTGGATCTCAACTAAAACAGGCCTGCTGTCATCCCTATGTAATCTAGCTGCTTGCTACAATGGTGCTGCAATGCTGAAACAGAGCATGCAAGTCAGGTGCAGAATTATGGTTCTGAAGTTACGTATGGTAGGTTCTTAGGGGGATGTACACACAACTTGAAATCTAGTTTTCCTTTACACAGTACAACAGTGCTCCATGTTGTGATAGCTCCCCAGTAACTCCTGAGACATGCTCCAAACCAGGCAAGACCAAGTCAGTTGCAAGAGGAGGATTAGCCCTTGCTGGCTTGTTATCTGACATGCGCTGCAGATGCAGGTGCCTATAAAAGCAGGGCAGCTAGTCAGTGCTTGGTGTCCAACAGAAATGGTGGATGCTGCAGGTGCCCAAGGCTGCAGGTACTCTTTGGCTACACCTTAATGTTAGTGGTTGCAATGATTGTATAAATATATAGAAATAACCTTTGCTATCTAGAGAACCACATTATTTCTTTATTTAAGTTTTGTTTTCTAAAGGGAGAATGGCTTGCTCAAACTTCTGCACTCACCTGCTGTTAATTAATAAAATATGACCTTTAAGGAGGTTTACAATGTTTTATTTTTGTGAGTTGTAGCACTGGACAAGCATTGTCATCATTCCTAACAGAGTGGGGCCTGACTGCTGTTCCCAGCAGGACTGTTGCACATACACTTTGCTCCTCAAAGGCACTTGGCTAATGAACACATTTAAACAACACTGTTGTTCAGTTGTTCGATTAAGTGACTTATAAAAATTAGGAGGTGGTTCCCACTACCTCTTTTACTGTAGTCCTAAAAATCAATGAGATTTTTGACTTCCACCCCCATTCTACTTTGATTTGATTTAAAGGAAGAAATAAGAACCTGAATCTCTTGTGAGGAATGAATGGGCTAAGTAAATGTAAACACCATTGACTGTTGCTTTGAAGGTGTTTTTATTACACAGCAATGTAATATGATATTATAGAGCTTTCTGTGTTTATTTTTACATAGAAAAAAAGAATGAAATCTTACATACAATGTCCGTGTGCATCCAGTTTTCTATATATGCAAATTTGGGGTCCAAAATGCAGAATTTATTTCAAAATAAAAATCACCATTTGTGTTGTAATTTGAATTATGAGTATTTCAAACTGTTAAGCAAGTAGCTGAATAATATTTAGTCTCTATGAGTACACATGCACAGTCTAGCTAATGCTAAATGCTGAAGTATTCCCTTTTTTGGGAATAATACAAATAATTTAGGTTGGAAGGGATCTCAAGGTCATGTAGTCCAACCTTTCAGATGTTTATTGCTGTTATTTGCAGTGATTCAACAGTTCTCTTCTACCCATGGAGGGATAGACTTTCTACCCAAAACTGAAAAAAATGAGTGCTTTATCTCAATTTGAAACCCGTCCTGTTCTACAATCTTTGTCAAAACTAAATCTAAACCTAGATGTATATGTGAAAGCCTGATTTAGATATTTCCAAATAATAGGGATTTACTTGAGACTGCTGAGGTGGTTAATCTACTTATGCTGGGTTTTTCAGCTAAGCTTTTCTGTTCTTACCAGACCGATTTTCTTTTTCTGGTACACTCTTAATAAATATTACATGTGCTATTCAAGAATTCAGATAAGTGGCTTTCCCTGTAAAGAAAATAAATAAATAAAAAATAAACTGAGGTATTCAGTCTTTCATAGGATGTTCTTTATACACGTGGACCAACAATGGCTCTGTCTACACATTTGTCACAGACATATACGCTAAGGGCCATTACCAGAACAGACCCAAAAGTTTGGATCAAAGCAGAAAAGGACTCTCAAAACACATTATACAAGTTATTATACAATAAATTACCACAGAAACTCCTGGTACACAACACTAATTTCACTCATTTCCTCTCTGTAACCAAACATGACGTATAACCAGAGTGGAACAGTTATGAAAGTTACCTGAAAGTACAAAGTCTAAGCAATATATACCAAGGTAGTGTTAGTGCTGTGTTCAGTGATCATTATGCCTGACATTTAAGCAGTACAGTTTCTCCTCAACAATGAAAGGAGAGATCAATTGCAGCCCTGGAACTGTCAGCTCATCTTGTTGCTATGGATGACAACCACAAATTACTTTTTTCCATTCAATCTCCTACACATTTCTGTCTTCCAACTAGTCTGTTCTTCATCAGTCAAGTAAAGGATGAACCCAAAGATCTTCTTGAAGTTCTGGATCTCATAAGAGCAGTCATGAGGAGAAGAAGATATTTTCAGAGAACATTCACAGTCATGTTTTAGGTGTTGCAACACGCATGACAATAAGTAGTGAAGCAATTTGTACATTGAGGACTTCATGAAATAACATTAACTATTCCAGGAGTTATTTTAAATGATCACCCCAGGTTTCAATAGTCAGCCATGAATATATATGACAAATGGTGAGTTCTTTGAGTTAAAAAACACTGTAAATAATAGGAAAATGCTCAAAAGAACTTTAGGCAAGTTTTGCCTAAAAATTTGCCTCATACTGAAAGATTTGGGTAGTTCTTGCTCACTGCAGAGAAGGTTAAGAGAAGAGTTGATCCTGGTTTATAAATATCTATCACGGTATGTGATCTTAACCACTGGAGGCTGAATAAACTGACAAAGTAAAAAACAAGACACACAGCTGACAACTGGAGTTTGAAAACAATCAAATTAAGGATTCAACTGAAATTCATCTGTACAAAATGAAGTTTATGTTCCACTGAAGGAGATTACCATGGAAGTAATTAATATGTAGTTTTAAAATTAAGATTGTATATGTGTTAAGATATGCTCTGGTTCACCTACAGGTTATTGGAATATATCTCTCACACGGAAAGAATGATACTTTCTCTGCAGGAATTGGTGAAAAAATTCTGTGGCCTGCTTTATATGGCATGGCCACTCCTGTTTTAAAAATCTTTGTGGTGCCAAACATCTAAAAATGGTAGAGAAAATATTAAAATATAAAAAGAAAAAGAAACTATAAATCACATCCGTTTTGCCTGAACAACCCTTTCATTTGTCATATGACAAGAGCAGAATAGTATCTGTCCAAAAGGGCTATAGCCCACTTGCTGAGAATCCATGATGGAGGAATAGATGCAATACCATGTGAATAAAATCTATCGGTCTGCTCAGTACATATTTGTTATTAGGCGTTTTCTTTACACATGGCATTATTTAGTTTGCTTTCCTAAACAAATGTATGTACAGTACAATGAAATATTTGAATTCTACCAAAACTTTTAGATAAAGTTCCAACACTTACATTTTATATTTATTCTGTATTTCATTATTATAGGATACGAGTTTCATTATATTGAATTATCTTTGTGCTGTAATGGAAACCATTAATTAAAAAAAAAAAATCAGCATGAGTATAAACAAAAAGGAAAGGAAAAAAACCACATGTCATGCCATTCAAGCGATTGCTTTTTTGATAGACTTACAAAATTAGTGGATGAAGGATAAGCTGTAGATATATTTGCATTTTAGTATGATCACACCTTTGAAAAACTTATAAAAAGCATCCACATTCACTTGAGTATGATTGCTTTTACATGGAGGTAAAAATAGATGAAAGACAATGAATAAAATGATCTTTAGTGCGGGGTAAAATGTAGATGGATACTCAAAACATATGCAATTAAAATTCATTTTATTCAGTGCATTCTACCCTGATCTGGAAGAAGAAGTAAAGAGCACAAATGAATTTGCAGATCATAATCAGCTGGAAAGTATGGGCTGGATCAATAGTGAAATCTGCCTTTTGCCCCAGTTTTACAAATGGGTCATCATGTTACTGTTCCATCCAAAACAGAATCCAATAAATGTACTGTGACCTGAACCATAGTCTCCAAAGGAAAATGAGAGAAATAAAAGTGAGCAAGTATCAGAAAATGTGCTTATTGAATGATTCTTTATTGAATCCCCAAATGATTTCATGTTTTCTGGCTTTAAATAAGTAAGACTAATATGTATTTTTCTCATCTTTTTATGAGTCTTTAATGATTTATTACCAGAAGTAACCCAATATGCTGTACAGAAATGAGCATGCTACCACTAAGTTCTGTCTGAGCTGAGTTGGAACAAGATTATATGTTGATTCTTTTGATAGGAGAATTAAAATGACTCTCAGGCTTTTACAGGAGGATGAGTTTGCACTCTGCAAATTCCTTACGGATAAAACAAGCCTTACCTATTTTGATTACTGAGGGAGGAGAAGGTCTCCAGTTCTATTTTCTTGCTTGAGTAAGAAATGTGGAAGTTGTAGCTCTGGCATTGAGAGAGAAAGAGCGAGATTTGTATTTCTTCACCTCATTTCTCTCCTTAACAGCCAAGAAAGCTGGGAAATGGCAGCAATGGGAAATGTCTTTTACCCACAGACACTCAGGAGAACAGGATGTGATGTGCCCTAACAGGAGGGCTCAGGTTTGTCCCCATGTGGAGTAATGGGAGAAACTGAGGGAGGTCTTGGACTATAAAGCATCTTTTTTTCCTCAGTGTCTGCTGAATTTGGCACTTATGTTAAACTACCTTTTACTTTGGATTCACTCTATCTTCTTCAGAATATCATGGCCACAGTACCTCTGTGGCCCAATAAATACAACTTTGTATTTGTAACAGGCCACAGGCTTTGTACTGATTGGGGTAAGAATACACATAAAACGAATCCCAAGTGGATCTATGACTGAAAAAGAGGAAATTACGACTATAGACATATTTCTCCCAGCAAGGACCTCACCACACTACTGCTAAATTGCTCTACATCCCTCCCTTCCCCTGGCTCACTGAGGAAGGCTGAAAGTTAGGACCCAGAGGAAAGCCAGAAAAGTGAGAAAGTGAGTCTAGCACAAGAAAAAAGAGGGTAAATAACAGGAATTTTCATGTGGCCATTTTAATTGTCTTCAAAAACAAAACAAAACAAAACAACGACAACAACAGAAATCAAAAATATGAGGGTGTCTTTCGGTGTCTTTTTTTTTTTTTTTTTTTTCTGCATTAGTTATATTACTTGGACTATTAGACTGTTAAAATATTAATTGGATTAACAGCAAATTATTACTTCCATGTATATGGTATGTTATTTTTTTTTTCCAGAATGAAGATTTTGTTTGTTGTAGTGCATAGCAGATATGAAAGGGAGTGCATCCATGAAGAAAAGACAAAAAATCAACTAATATGTTTTACTTCACATCAGATGTGTATGATGTCACTGATGAAAGAATGCATAAAGGCTTTTGTAATTAATTATAGTTAAGTAGATTTATATACTGAGAAACCCACAAATTTAATAGACACAGAATATTTTTCCCTATTTCTGAACCCTTCCAGAAGGATTTTCCTTTGTCAGCTTTGGCCTGGGTGCTAGCATCATTTGAAACTATTACCTCCATTCCTTGAAATCTCTCATCACAAAACAAAAACTAAACTTAAAACAAAAACAAACAAGCAAAATCTACCAACAATAAATTGTTCTTATTTATTTATTTATTTATTCTTCTTCAATTTGCAGGGGATTTATTCTTTGAGTCCTTGGAACTGTGAAGCATTACATGTGATAATCTCTTAAGAAATACAAAGATGCTGAAAATAGATAACACAGGTATATATGTGCAGTTTCATAGTGGGATCTTAAACCTTTTTTTTTTTTTAATTAACAGTAAAAATGAGTTCATACAAACCATATTATAGTATCTTACTCATAATGAGTAACCTATGGAAGATTATGGGGCTTCTTATAAAGCAAGATTTTTTTTTTTTTTTGCCTGATTAACAATAATTGATAACACATAGTCTGATACTTTGATATTCTTTCTGATAGGCTTCAGAGATGTAGTCAGTTTCATAGTTTTCATTACATCAGGTTTGCTGGTCTGATTCCCACTGCCTGCCTTATTCCATGAGCTGTTCACTGAGTACAGTTTTTCTCAGTACAATTACAGGATACAGAATCTACCCTTGTTTACCCTTTCTTTAAACAGAATTTCTTGAAGGAAGACCATGTTGATGCTTCCACAAGACAAGCATAAATAGAAATGAATCATTCAGTCTAACTCATTTAGTTTGAAATGCTATTTCCCAAGCTATAGTTTTGCCTCTTTCTTGCTATTGACTATATGCTCCAGCAAGTGCTTCAGGACATTCTGTTTTGCTTCTATGGTGCTTACCAGATGGTTTTCCCAATCTAACAATTATTAGCCTAGACTCACTAATGGCTATCAGTCAGCAGGCTCACTCAGCTATCTGAAGTTAAGTGGAACCCATTAGCTTTGCCATCTTGCAGTGACTTGTATTTATCATCCAAAGATGTTTAAAAATTTACTTCCCACCTTTTTTCTCCTGCTACCCCCTGATGCTTATTATTGCATATATAGAAACATGGAGCTAGCAATAAAAGGAAGCATTTCCCTAGTGATTTGCATTGTCACAGGAAAAGTCACAAGATATTGAACACTAAAAAGATCACCCACCAACATGTATTCCTTACCTTTCTACCTTATTTTTTTCTAAATTTAAAGCTAACGAAATGTCAGGGTTTCTCTTATTTTTCTGTCTGCAATTTTTGCCTGAATAGGAAAAGAGCAATACGTGCAGTCTCCTACCTGCAGCACATCCATATGTGAGCTCTAGAATCCATGTGACAGTGGTAAGCCCAGAAGTGTCCAGTTGGGGCAGCACCTCCTATTCCTGTACTAGAGACCTGGACACTGATCCTGGATACCTCAGAGAGACTGCACATGAACGCAAGCATATTTTCGTCTGTGAAATATAAGACAGAACTGCACCAGGCCTATTAGGTGTAACTTTGACAGAGCTTTCACTCAATTAATACTATGGCAAATTAAAGAAGAAAAAAAAACACACAAGCACACAAAAAGACCTGCCACGAAGAGAGAGAAAATAATTGCTGCACCATTCAGTAAGGAATAATGTATCATCTTTTCACACACCACTAATTTGCCTTGCTGCCTCTACTAACAGCTTCAGAGCCCTACCTAATTGTACCCCCTCGTTCCTCTGCCAGGGCATATCGTTATGTCTGCCTCTACAGCTGTCTTTAGCTCTCTTCTCACTGACAGATGATAAAAACTGAAGAAAGAAGAAATGCATTCTGTATTACATGAAGAGTTCAGATCACACAAATGAGCCAGTTGGCTGTGGAAACCTTTCCTTCTATGTGTTGTTCCATTACTGAGGAACAAAAGGGTTTGTACAGGTCTGGTCAAATATAGTATTTATACACAATGACTAAGATTTTGTCTCCATTAGCTTTTTACAAAGGGAAACATTGACTTCTCTAATCTCATTCTGTTATTTTCAAACCTTTCAAAGGTAAGAAAAATGGATTATAGGAATCACACTTATCTCATATTCATAGGAAATGATAAGGAGGATAGAACAGGAAAACTATTTTAGTGCCACTTCTATCTTTTGGGAATGATGTGCATACCCAATGTATAATGCTTTTCACTGTTAATATCTGATCTGTTCATCAAACTATCGGTACCTTTAATGACCAACTCTTTTGTTTGCTTATTGTCTTGCGGAGTCTGAATGGCTGTGTTTCAACACAGTGCCATGTCTAAATCATATTGGATAATGAATATTCACACACATTTTTTCAAGTCTATGCCTTTTTATTGTAGAAGAGAGCTAGATATTTGATTCAAGGTCATCACACATATTTATACAATTGGCTCCACATACTCAGAATGCTATACATTTTCCCTACACAAATTATTCTGGTCTGTGAAATAAGAATTTGCATATGCTCCAGGAAGTCTAGAACAGAGCTTGCTTTCTGCTGATATGTCCATGAACAGTTATTTTCTTTCCACAATTATTTCAGGTTGTTCTGTTGTGACTTGCCTATCATTTATTTGTCATCAATATAATGTTTTAGGAATTGATTTCCAATTTTTTTTAGCTGAAGTTGCACTGTAATTTAGAGTCAGACTGTAGCATAAAGGAAGTACTTTTATACCAAGATGAACCTGAACAAAAACCAATTAGGCAAAAATACAGTTGCAAAATTATTTAATTATTTTTTCATAGTACCAGAAAAACATCTAATTTGGTGACATTCAACTATTTTATTACAGGTCTGAAAGCTGAACTGCAGAATTTTGTGTATGCAAGGACTGTGGAATGGAAATTATCTAAAATAGTTTTTTCTTCTGCATACTTTCTGTATTGGGCTGACTTCACCAGGTGCTGCAGTAGGGACATTGTGTGAAGTGAGGCTGGGGCCGCCCCGTGCAGGCCCCAGCTGGTCCCAGCTGGTTCCAATTGCCCCTCCACAGGGTGCAGCCAGGCCTCACAGCTACTTTGGGGTCACCTCAGGAGTTTAATAAAGGTTGAAAACTGATGCATAGAAGCTCTGAGTGAGAGAAGAAAGAAAAACATGAGAGAAACAGCCCAGCAGACGCAGAAGTCAGAGAAGGGGTAGGCGGAGGAGGTGCTCTAGGCACTGGAGCAGAGGTTGGTTTGCAACCTGTGGGGAAGATTCCAGTGAGGCAGGACCTTGGAGGATCACATTGGAGCAGATAAACACGCTGCAGCCTGTGAAGGACCCCACACTGCTGAAGGTAGAGATAACACTGACAAAAGCTGCATCTCGTGGATGGCCAATATAGTAAAATGTGGCTCATGCTGGAGCCAGCTGTGCCTGATGGACTCGCATTGGAGCATTTTGTGAAGGACTGTCCCGTGTGAGGGACCCCACACAGGAGCTGGGGAGAAGTGTATGAAAAGAGAGCAGCAAGGATGAACTGTTACAAAGTGACTGCAGCCCCAATTCCCCATCCTCCCTGTGTTGCTCAGACCTGGGGGAGGTTGAAGAGTTGGAGATGAAGGAGTGAACTTGAACCTGGGAAGAAGGGGAACTGAAGGTAAGGTGGTTTGGTTTTACCTTTGTTCCTCACCATCCTACTTTATTTTTAATCAGCAGCACTTCATTTATTTATTGTCCTAAGTTGAGACTGCTTTGCCCATGACACTAACTGGTAAGTGATCGTTATCGTGACCCATGAGCTTTTCTGTCTTAAGTTCTCCTCCCGTCCCATTGAGGAGAGGCAATGTGAGGTTGACTGGCTGGGCATTTGGCAGCAAGCCAAGGTCAACCCACCACTTTCAAAACCAATTACAAATAACTGTGACCTGGAGTCTTCTGAAGACCATAAACTCAACCTTATTGTCACAAAACTAATATATACAACACTGTTATTTTCCTAAAATGTGGCAATATTATTTAAGGTGGATGTAAGTCTTCTTTGTCCATGTTCCATCTAAATGCCAGGACAGAAAATAGACCAGCATTTCCATTGGATTTTGAGGAGTGTTCATAGTATTTGGGTATCAAAAAATTCATTTGATTTACATACAGGTATTGATATTTCAAGTGTAAGAACATAGACTGAAGAGTTCGATCCCCTTACCAAGTATTTTTGATAACATAGTGTCCTGGTTTCAGTTAGAACAGTTAATGTTCTTCCTAGTAGCTGGTAGAATGCTGTGTTTTGGCTTAGGATGAGAAGAGTGCTGATAACACCCCGATGTTTTAATTGTTGCAGAGCAGTGCTTACACCAAGCCAAGGACATCTCAGCTTCTTGCTCTGTCCTGCCAATGGGCAAGCTGGGGGTGCAGTAAAAGCTGGGAGGGGACAGACCCAGGACAGGTGACCCAAACTAGCCAAAGGGGTATTCCATACCATCTGACGTCATGCTAAACAGTATATAGGGGTGGCTAGCCGGGGGAGGGGGCTGGACTGCTCGGGGGTTAGGCTGAGCATCGGTCAGCAGGTGGTGAGCAATTGCATTGTGCATCACTTGTTTGTACATATTATTAGTGGTAGTACTATTGTCATCATTGTATTATTATTATTATTTTCCTGTCTTATTAAACTGTCTTTATCTCAACTCACGGGCTTCACTTTCCATTTCTCTCCCCCGTCCCAGAGAGGGAGGGGGGAGGGTGAGCGAACGGCTGCGTGGTGTCTAGCTGCCGGCCGGGTTAAACCATGACACATAGCCAGAAGAGTAACTGAAACTACATTGTTAATAAAGTTGATTTTGAATGCTTTTTTTCCTTTACCCTTCATGAGGAAAACTGTTCAAGAACCAGCTCTCCCACTTTAATGATGTGGTCTTTAAACTTGTTTGTGTAGTTACAGGAACAAACTTTTTAATGTACCTGTTCTTAAACTTGCAAAGGTATTATAGAATTGGAAATGTAGAAATAATGAATAACCTCCATTTTACATAGAAAGTATAGATTTTATAAAAGACAGTAGATCATAAAATTTAGAAGTAACTAAGTTATGCTCAAAATAGTAGTTCTATGAACTCAAAGCCTTTTCACGCTGTTATTGAAAGAGAAAAGTGGTATAAACAATGACTCAGTATTTTCATATTTCATTTATTACACACTATAAACTGTATGATTAAACTTAAAATAAAAAAAAAATCTGATTTATAGTGAATTTAATCATTGATTAACATTCCAGAAGGAGGAAAAACAAATGAACATGCTATGAAACATGCTAATGATGATCATAATGATAATTGAGGATGTTCTTAGAATAGATAATATCATAATGAAGACATCAAGACTTTATGTAGATTTTTTTCCCCCTCCAGGTTTCATAACAGGCAGAAGAAACTGAAGGAAAGGGAAATAATTCCCTTTTAATTTCCATTTATTACGAAGCTGCTTTGTTCCTTGCCTCTTTCTGTATATGTGCTTTCATTTTCCTGGACATGAGGCTTTACATAAACTACTAATAAATCCCTCCTATTTGATGAAAACATTGCAGAGCAAGCTTCTGTTTTTAGTTTTAACTTTAGCCTCAGTTATTTTATTTGCTTCTGTCTGTAAACATGGTCTCAGCTGAGTAATAACTCTAAAATTACCAGTGTGGAACTGGTATTCCGAGAACAGGAAAAGAGAAACAATATGGAGAGCTCAGTTTAATTTGTCATGAAATCACCTATATGTCTTTAATGAAGTATGACTCTTAAAAAACTGCTCAGTATACACAGAGCAATGATTTCCTTAAAAAATGAGGAAATGCTCTCTATGCCTCTAGTGATCTGCAAATGAATGCTTGAGAACTACATCCTAAATGAAACGGACATGATGTAGATAAACCTTTCTTTTCTAGATCATTGATAGGAATATGATAATATAAAACCGTGAGTAATGGTTCATTATGAGATGAATATCATACATAATAAAGTAATTCCAATTCAGATTGTGCATCTGGGCCCAATCACAATTTGGTTAGATTTATTCTGTGGTGGAAAAAAAAAAAAAGGTATAAGAGAATTGGGCACCTAGCAGCAGGATTTAAAGACTATTTAAGATTCTGTCTGCCATGACAATTAGTTAGAGAGGGCTATCTAGCAACCCAAGGGGGATGGGGGGGTGGGGAACAAAAATACTCAGCTCCTCCTCAACTTCCACAGTTCCATGGAGACAGGCCATTCCTGCCTCCAAAAGTTGAAACCTGGTCTCACCTCTCCTGATGGATCTTCATCTGCACACCGAAGTTATCTGCTGTTTTCTGTAGCACACGCCCTTCCTGCTATGAAAACTTGAACATAACCAAAAAAAACCCACATTGCTATTCTTCAGCACTACTTAAAGCCATCTTATTAAGTGGTCAGGCCCAAGTATTTCAGAACCCTTTTCTTGGTTTTCACATGGAAGAACTTTTTTAGTAAACTCTTTGCTTCTTATATCATCCCTGCATGAATCTTCCTATTCTGAAGTGTAGTTTCTTCTGCTGGTTTCACTGAATGTTCCTCAGCCCTTGACAGGACAGCTGCTCCCTATCAGGCCATGCAGTCCTAATGGAGACACAACTCATAAGTTTGTGACACAGATGCATTAATCAGGCACGGTGCATGTTACAGCTCAGGGGAAGGGTGAAGTACTTCTGCAGGCAGCTTTCCCCAGTGATGACCTTGGCTTCACTCATCTGGAGTTGGGTAATGAGGAAGGGCTACGGAGTGAGGACTTCATCTCTCTGTGCTTGGTGTTCTTGCTGGGGTCAAAGTAAACTGGCTTTCGCTACTGGAGGCTTGCAGCATTAATTTGTCTTCTTGATGTAAGTGTTAATAAGCTAATATGATAAAATGTAAAGCTACTGCTTGTTATCTTCAAAATGCATTTTTGAAAGGATTGTTGGTCTGAATTCTTTCTATGTGCAAGCTTGTTATTTGAAGCAGTTGATCTAGGAGGTGGGGTAACTTGCCCAAAGCTTGGGGTGTGAACTCAGGTTTGTATAGGCTATCATGCTGCTGCCCAGGTTAACCATGAGGCCATAAGCTCCCTTGAGGGGGAGAAGGGCAATTACTCCTTTCATGTGTATTTATCTTTCTTTTACAGTCTTCTAATGCCTTAAGAAAAGCTATAAACTCTGGATGTGTGGGTAGGTGAATGGGGAACATGTGCCCTTTGAAAAGAGCAGAGTAATGAGTTGTAGCTTCTTGTTTTGAGACTACTTGTGATTTTTGGCTACTGACTGAGGACTGATTTTTAGGAGTGATGTAGGTGTTCACAACGGTTTTTAAGGTGAAAAAATGACTTGAGTCCTGTTAAACATTGAATGCCTACCAGCTTTGCCTCTTAGCTGAATGGTACTTTCTGTCTGGGTGTTTTGTGGCTGTTGCTATGAGCACCTGTATGCTTCAGACATGATATAAAGTGACAACTGATAGCAAATGATATTGACAGCTCTTCGTTGAACTTAATTATTCTTCAGAGACTGGCAATAATCAATTCTTGTAAAAATCATCTGTCGGTCTGTGGTGCCCCAAGTTCTATATGGGGGAGTTGGAGGGAGACTTCTCTGGGGAAGGAGGAGTTTATCCATTTTACTAGCAATGTTCAGCTTTTTCTTAAATTGTCTGACTTTGCTGAAGTGAAAACTGTCATAAGCATCAGTTAACATAGTGAAAATAAAGATAGGAAAACTCAGTGGTGACATTTTGTTTGTCTGTATCTTGCAATGTAGTAAGTACCCTGGGCTCCTATTAAAATTAGTGAATTCTCTGAAAACGCGATCACCACCAAGGAAGACTATGGTCTTTGGTAGTATAAAGCTCAATGTGTAGAGTAATATCAAGTGTCTTACACTGTTTTGGGTGACTTTTTAGTTTGTTTGTACTGGTGACACAAAACTGGAGTTGTCATGTTTGTTTATGGAGATAAACACATAAACCAGAGCTAAACTGCTGGCTCATGAAAGGGGTGGGTGGGAAGGACAAGAGCAAGAACAGAACTAAAGTAGACTAGCTTAAGCTAATCACCTCTATTTTTCTTACACTAGAATAATGGAAAAAATACACAATCTGATCCATCTACAGAGTGATTGCTTCCTGTACATGTATATTCTGAAGCTTCAATTGCCTTGCAAGGCTCTGTGATCCATGTTAGTTGAAGTTAGTAGAGGAGGCTCAAACCTCCTACTAAGATGTTGAAGAGTAGCCATCAGCAGCACCTGAGCTTCATTACAAGAAGCGTTGCCAGCTGATTAGAGGCAAACAATCACCTCCCTCAATCAGCAGTGGTGTGGCCACACCTGGGGTGCTGGGTCCAGTTCTGGGTTCCCTGGTACAAGAGTGACATGAATGCTATGGAAATAGTCCAGTGGAGGGGCTGGATCATCTCTCCTACGCAGGAAGGCTGAGAGAGCTGGGACTGCTCAGCCTGGAGAAGAAAAAGCTTGGAGGGGTGTCTCTTCAACGTATGAAGAGGTGAAGAGAGAGAGCAAAGATCATAGAGTCAGTCTTCTTTCAGTGGTGCTCAATGGCTGGATGAGAGGCAAACTGAAACCCGTCACTTGCATCACCGTGAGGATAACTGGCATATGCTGCCCAGAGAGGTTGTGGAGTCTCCCTCCTTGGAGATGGTCTAAAGCAATTCAGACAAGGTCTTGGGCATCCTACTGTAAGTGGCCCCTGCTTGAGCAGGGGGAGTTGAAACAGAAGATCTCAACTATTCTGTGAAAACAAAACTTACTTGTATGTATGGTATTGTGCCCCAAAATTGTTGGGGGGTAGGGGGAGGTACCATGTGCCCGGACAGCAAAGACCTATCAAAAAAAAAATTGTAATGTGAATGACATTCTTCTTTTTAAAAGCATCTTCTCTCACTTCAGTTGTTAGATTTATTCTGTGAAGTGGTGTGGCTTTTTGTGTGCCTCTTGGAAGTGATTTGTGGATGATATTTTTCCGTTCCTTCCTGTCTTCGTATTCTCACACTCAATAGGAACTGCTTTTGTGTTTATGCTTTACCTGTTATAACCATGTGGCCAGCCCATCACTGCTTGGCCTCTTTAAGTAAGGCTTCAGTTGATGTGCAGTCAGTGTACTAAAACTTCTGCTGCTATTCAGCATCTTAAACCAACTCATCTGGAGCCATCTAAAATTACTGACAGTGTTCTGTGGTTCCCTCTGCTCTTACTGAAAGGCTGTTTCACTTCTGAGGGTTAAGACCTATCTTCTAAATACTGGTTAAACTTATAGGACTTATTCATAAGAACTGCGCTTGCATTTTTTTCCTCTGCTGTCCTTTTGTCTTCTGTGAGTTGGTGGAGTTGGATGTAAATTTTAGTTTTTTATCCTCCTACCATTTCTGCTCTAAAGAGCAGTGTTCTCCCTTGTCTTTCCCGTTGCTAGGTTACATGCATCATGCTTATTCAAGATGCATTTACATGGCACGAAATAGGACTGTGTAGAAATGCTCAAGCTAGATCAGTAGTTTAGGTGAAGCATTTTGGGTACTGGCAGCATTACTGCCACAATAATGTAATGTACTGTCTAAACTAAATTACAGCACAGATAAGTGGTTTCTTCTAGCTAATGTAACTACCTCTACAGATCATCATAGTTCATGTAAAATGTGAGGGTGGTTATACTTGGTGGTTTGCAACTATAGATACTTTACGCATGTTTTGAGTAGGTCT
The DNA here is from genome assembly GCF_963932015.1 of Anas acuta. Lineage (NCBI taxonomy): Eukaryota > Metazoa > Chordata > Aves > Anseriformes > Anatidae > Anas > Anas acuta. The sequence continues at coordinate 106,888,167 of NC_088979.1, read as the reverse complement.
ACTTGCCTTCTTATACCTTGTTCTAGTTTGGTAACTTTTGTTGTGAACTCTAAACCTGTAATTAACAACATCCAATAAACTGGGAGCTGTTTCTTATCCCATTTATCTGCTTCAAGATCTGATTCAAGATCTGAGCAGGCATTCGTTCAAGTCAAAGGTTCATCTTCCTTGACATGTGTATTCACTTTGTGGTGAGGTTCCTTTTCAGAGGTAGTAGTATTTATGAAAATCTTAATAAGGTTTCCTCAGAGTTTTCTGGGAGTTTGGAATTTTAACATGTATGAGGACTGTGATTAATCATTTTTGAGTCTATTCAACAACACTTAATGGAACTGAAAATTATGGCCAGAGTTTTCAAAAGTTACTTATCCTCCAATATGATTAGCTACTATCTAAGCTTTTTCCAGCAATGCAAAAAGTAGCACAAATATCTGGTATTTGTTTATTTTTGCTGTTCTCTTTATAGCTGAAAAGGATGTAAAATGTTGCTTCAAAGATATTTCAAGTTAGTTTTAATATATTTATCACTATTTACTTGATTACAAAGTGAGATAAAGTTCCTGCTTGAAGGACAGTGAGATCTGTGGTGATTCTTTGGGAGGGTTTATCTTTCTCTTTCATTATTGCTCCTGAGAAAACATTCATATTCCACGTTTTCTGGTTCCAAGCAATGAATTGCTGTGAGGATAGAAGATCAGCAACTATTTCAAAATCTGTCTATGTAGAATATCTATGAGAAGATAGTCTGAGGAGTCTAAAGTCCTTTAAAGAGCTTTAGTTGCACTCTTTGATCCAGTGTGGCACAAAGTCATTTTGTCATGTTCAAAGATAACATATTTCTATGACTGAACAAACTCAGCAATGCTAGTAGTCATACCCATTTTAACACATGGCACATAGTTCAAACCACCTTTATGTGAGTAGTCTAAATCGCATTAGGAATAAGATTAGGGATCTGAAATGGGCCATAAGTGGTTTGAGCAAAAACTTAGTGATAGTTCTGTAGCAAGTCCTCATACACAGTTGGTCAATTCTGTCCATAAATTCAAGCCCTTAAATTCTTTCCTACTGAAGAACACTCAAAGCATCTTACACAAATAATGGCTGTTGCCAGTAAACTTCTTGCATCTCAGCACAGCATGGCCTGAGTCAATTGCTAGTTTCTCATCTAGATAACAATAAAGACCTGTTGTATGCCTTCTCTGGTCTGAGAAGGATTCTTGTAAAAAGTCCTGTAAAATAAACTTGGAAAAGAGGTAATGTTTTGCCTTCTGCCCGAAGGCAGAATCAAATGTTCCTATGTTATTCCTGATGAATATTCATCTGGTTTGTTCCTAATAATGGAAACTCTGCAGCTTTCCAGGCAATCTTTTTCAGCGTTTAGTCATCTGTAGTACTATGTGCTTCACCAAAGTCTCTTGCTGCTATTAAACTCACTGCTGCTTCCCTTATCTTCACTGGATATGAAGAAGCATATATTCACTTCCTACTTAATACTTTAACGTGTAAAAGATAGAAAAGCTGTTATCACTCTTCCTTCAGTCTTTGTTAAACTAAATTATATTATTCCCTTTCAACCACGATCATGCTTGCTTGTTACTCTTAAAATTCCCTCTCCTTGCAATCCCACTTGGTCCACATTTTTCTTGAACTGCATTACCCCAAAATGCAACAGTGGCTTTTGAGGCTTTACCACCACCTAATAGCACTGAGTAATTTCCTTATGCATTGTGGAGGAGTTATTTTTTCCTTATTTTTTATTATAAAAATAAATATATAAAAAAATTATTCTTCCTTATATTTGCCAGTATAGCAATTGAGAAGAGGAGAGAGAAATTATCTTTGATTTACACGTAGTAAACTAAATTTTCTGTTTAGGTTCTCAGACATCACTCAAAGTATAAAAGGGAAGATTATATTTCAATTTAACTTCTCATTATGCTTTCTGAAAAATAAATTACTTCAGATTGTTGTAAAATTTGTATGTAGACTAAATTCTCTTTGCAAAATTATGAAAGCAACAGAAAATACCTGTTTACTGTACTGTGCTCCCAGTGTATTTGATTCATCTTTAGCAACAAATATGATATTTTAAGAGATCCCATAGCATGGACCAGTAAATGTTTTTATTTAGGGAGTTCTCAGGTTATACACTGAATTTCCCATGTCTCTATGAAAGATGTGGATGATGTTACAGAAAGTGGGATTCCATATAACAATACAAGTAGAAGAGGTGCCCTGTAGAAATGCGTGGTAATTTGGCATTACATGGCTAGGCTCCCCATATGCAAAGTTACGTGTATACCATGCACCAGGACGCATTATCACCACCAAGAAACTAATCACTTTTCATGGGGTGTCACAGGCTCAGTCTATTAGGATGTTTCACAAATTGGCATCTTGACAGTGCCCCTCCTGTGCACTTTCCTTGCGTGTTATACAGGTCTCTTGAACATGTCTTCAGAAGGTGAGGGGAGAAGAAAAAAATGCAGGAACTCTCCATGGTAATTCAGTTGTATAAAATGTAAACTGCTGTGTGTTGGAAACAGATACTCTGCTTCTGTGGACAGCATCTAAAAGCAAAAGCTTACATTTTGCTCCTCTTCCATTTTCCTCTCCTCACCCTTCTAGGGAAATGACAGAAATAATGACCTGATGTTTGACTTTTGTGAGTCATGGCCTTGGTAGCAGAAGTGCCATAATTATCTCATTGCTGCTATCACAGCATTGTAAATATTAAATGCAAAAAACAATGTTTCAATAGCTTTGAGGTTTTGACATTAACTGAGAAAAGCCAGTGAGTTCACAGTTAATGTTTCATCTCTTTAAGCTAATTTCTTGAGTATTTTTAGTACTTTTACTTTTGAAGCCACAGATTATTATTAGTAGTAGTAGAATAAAATTCTGGAAGTCCATTTCTGTACCGGTGATTACAGTCTGCTATCAAACGTAGCATGGGATTCACTTAGTGGACAGGATCCTTTAATTAACTTTCATTGCATGCCACCTATATCAACAGATTTTTAGGAGTTAGACTGACACATAAGGTATAAATTATGTGCATACTCCAGCTTCAGCAGCAATGGAAGGGAAACCTCAGATTATTTTTGAGCCTCTATCACTTTCTTCTTAGAAAGTTGTATGTCTGCAGCTGTATTGGTATAATGGTAAATAGGGAGAAGTGGAGAAAGCAGAATTGTGCAGGTTTATCTGAATTTCTTCTTATGGACATTACAAGTATCAGTTTTATTATCATCCTTGCTTTCCTTGTAGGTTATTCTACTTAGACCTTAGCTATTGTTGTATGGCTAGTCATTAGGGAACCATGTTTCTTGTTTGAAAAAAGTCACTGACTTTTTTTTCCCCACTTTGGCCTCTGTGTGGCTGTAAAGCAATATGTTACTGTTAAACATGGTAAATTCCTTTAAGAATCATTCACAAGAGTGCATGCAGCCAATCGTGAAGACAGCAGAGGTAAATATCTGCAGGAGTACTTCAAGAAGTGTACTGAGAGGATTGTTGGGCATTGGAATGGGCTGTCCAGGGAAGTGGTGGAGTCACCGTCCCTAGAGGTCTTTAAAAGACGTTTAGATGTAGAGGTTAGGGATATGGTTTAGTGAAGGACTTGTTAGTGCTAGGTCAGAGGTTGGACTAGGTGATCTTCGAGGTCTCTTCTAACCTAGATGATTCTGTGATTCTGTATTAGGAACTGCTTTTGACATCTAAGGCTTTCACAGTACAATTTTCTTCTTGCTGTACTGTTCTTATGCTGAAGCAGGGGTGCTACTCCTTGGTATACTTCTATAAACAAGAGCTTAAAATTGTATGCATGTTGGAGTCGGAACAACCAAATTAAATGAAAAACTGCTAAATAATAGCCTTAGGCAAGGAAAATGAGCTGAGAAGATACTCCTTTTCTACTGTGTGTACTTGTGTTTAATCAAAGGTTACTTCTGAAGGATTATGTTGTCTTTGTGTGCTTATTTGAAATTAGATTAGGACAAATGCTTAACTTATTATTAAAATGTTATACACAATTTTCCAAAGAACACTTCATATGTGACCTACTAAATATTTGTAAACAAAGCGCTTCTTCTGACTGAAGCAAATTGCTAAAAAAAAAAAAAAAAAATAATAAAAAAGCATAAGGTTTTGTGTTTTTTTGTTTTTGTTTTTTTTTGTTTACTGAAATGTTTTCATCTGTGGTATTCTGATATTTGCAGTTAGTTGCAATCCTAAACTCCATCTTCTATTGAACATTAACCAGATGATGATTTGTGTTTTTGCAATTCATTGTAGTAGAAATAAATCTTTTATGGATGTTCCATCTCTCCTCTCTATTGTTCATCTATTTATTACTTTGCTATTATTTTTAGTCTTTAAAATTTAGCAGACAACTACCTAAGCATGCCCTTTAATCCAGCCTTGACAGCATACAACATGATGGGAATTTGATAGCAGATTGAAGGATCTATCTGACGCAATGACAGTGACAAACTTCCATATAACCTACCTGTTTTTGCAGAATGTCTTTTCAAAGCATTGAAATGTTACAGATTCGTTTAAAAAGGAAAGGTAATACATCTGCCAGTGTGTGTGTTTGTTTTTTAAATAAACAGAAGCCCCAAAATATCTACTGAAAATTTCACATAATCTAAAATGTTTACAGATCTTAAGAAAGTAACATTAGAATAGCTCTCTATGTGGCCACTTTTGAGGGGGAAAAAAAAAAAAAGACAAATATCAACAGTAAGTGAGAGTATGAGCAGGGGGAAACACAAAACCAAACAAATCAGGCTTATTTTGCATTTAATGATAGAGTTGTGGCTTTAAAAAGTGACTCAGGCTATTAATTGGCTCAAAGCAGAGGACAGATAAGAACAACAAAGGAGGCTATAACAACTGTTTCAAATACGTGAAACTTTTGTGTAGCACTAAACGGAGGAGGGTTGTTCATACACTTCAGTGTAAATCTGTCTAGCTTGTTGTTGAATCATGAAGTAATATCTTTCAGAAGATTAAACTTCTCAACTTCAAGTTCTTATTTATTTTTCAGGATAATTAAGTGTAAAGAAGAGGACAAGTGTATAAATTATTCCAGGTTACTGAATTTGGGAAGGCCTAATTTGGAATGGATTTTCTGTATATGTTGAAGCATAGAGAAAGTAACTTCTGTTTTTTCTACTTAATTTGAATGATTATATTAGTTCTTCCAAATCAAATGGAAGTAGTATCTAGAAATGCTGCCTGAAGCTTATGTATATATAAAAGATTAAAAAAGTATCAGAATTGGATAGATGGATAGATCACAGGAGTTTGTTAGTTCCATACATGCCTTCCATTGAGTTTAGTGGTAGCAGCTAGTGGCAGATAACTCTGTGGGTCTGAAAATATAAAAGCGTGAGGTGAGGCTGAAGCATATGGGGTTCTGGTAGCTGCTAGCGTTGGGTCTCCTTGCTGATGGATGCATAAGAGCTTCCTGAATTTAACATGGGAATATGGTTATGTTACTTCCTTTCATTTAGAGGGTAGTATGGAGTGTAGCTTTTGTATGGTGATATTTTGAGAGTAGGGCTATAAGAAATGATAACACCCCAATGACTGTAAGTGCCTGCTCAAATCTCTCCTCCCATCTGCTCCTTCCTCTCCCATTCACTACTGGTTTCTTCCTCAAAGTACTTGGTTGTAAGTGGCATGAACTGCTGGAACTTTAATTTTTTTTTTTGGGTGGGATACAACAACTTATTTTTCTGTAACAACTGAGGAGTTGCCTGGGTTTTGTGAGTTACATCACAAAATATGGAGGGGAAATAGTAGAAGAATTGAGTTTCTAGGGGAGGAAGGGATTTTCTGCCCCTTCACTCTCTATAAGGGCAGTAAGGCCAGAGAAGTCTTCTGAGTTATGGATCTTCTGGTTACCCTCCTTAAAAATTGAATCTTTTTTTTTCTGTTTTTACTGTCTTTAGTCTAAATTTCATTCCAGTTTTTCTCCAGGGAAACCAATATGTCTAAATTCATCTGCAGCTTGCTTCCACTGTATTTCTTTGTATACAGAGACTACAAATATAGTATATGGAAACCTTCCTTCCTGAGGGCTTCTGTTGCTTTATTAACATATGAAGTTTATTATCCTTTTACTTCAAAAGGCCATCCGTTGCGAGAACTACTGTACTACTAATTCACAAGAGCTTCCCCCATACATACACATTATAAAACTCATATCTAGTATGATATTCAATTTCTACTAGGTATCATACGATGAAGATATGTGCTAATGTAATGGGATTTTGAGTGCTTGATCCAAATGTTCTTTCTTCCTTGCATAGTTTTTCTAAGGCATACGTAATTTTATTTCCTAGATGCCTGTACTGGAAAAAAAAAAAAAAAAGAAAAAAATTTTTGATTTGTGGCATGGGATGTTCTGCTGTCCAAGAACTTTACTGGAGTAAAGATTCTGTCTCTAAAACCCAGTTCTGCAGAATCTTATTTATGTGAATGCTTAGTCAGTAGAAAGAGTTCAAGTAGGATGATCACATGAAAATGTAATGTGAAGTTCTCTGGAAGTGAATAAGTTGATTTCTTGCAATATATTCATACTTACTTTTGCAGGATATCAAGTTTAATATTAATATTCTAAAATAAGTAATACACCCATCTAATTGAAAGTAACTCTTATTTGTTCTTCCCTATGTTTATCTGCTCAGATGAATGTTAGTATCTTATGTCCTTTCCAATAGAAAAATTGGAGTATCTTAGGCTGTTGAAATCTCTTGTTGTAAAGCAGCTACTTATCTATGAGATGACATTGTTTTTTTTGTTTGTTTTGTTTTGTTTTTTGTTTTTCTGTATCCTCTTTACCACCTTTAGTAAGGCTGAAAGATATAAGAGAAAATCAAGAGATACTTAAGTCGTTCATTGAGAGGAGGGGGACACAAACTGAATTCTATTATGCCTGGTCTTGAAAATACCTGTTTGCCCTAATTTTTGAAGTCATAAATTATGTCAAAGTAAACTACCAGTTTTCACAATGATATCCTTCTATTAATTCTACAAACAATTATTTTATTTACAAAGTATTTTATCTTCCACTCACAATCAGGATTTTTTCCTGTGCCCAGTCTTCTTTATGTAGTGAACTGTAAAGCCACAGGTGAGAAACTTGACTGAGGTTCTGTCTAGTCTGGCTAGTGTGCAGCCCAGAAGAAATGGCAAATCTACATTCAATTTCTACAACGTGTGCACTTCAGGTCACTTCTTGAGTGAGAATGCTGCCCTTCTTTCCCCCGTAACTTTTCATCTAGTCTGCATACTGAAATGGGGCACACATGCCCAGTCACTGGCAGAGCCTTCAAGGTCTAGGTACTATGCAGCATGTGCTGGTGGTACTAGTTCGTGTGTCCTGTCCTGGGCTGTTGCACTGAGGGAGATGTACATCGCATTGTTAGCAACTATCTTTTTTTTGTCAATTCAGTATTAAGCCAAGTTAAGGTAAAATTCAAATAGAACATCTGCCTGATGTGTGTGAAACAGAGTAGTGTTACAAGTCTTAACACAAAGCACAGGCAAAGAAATGAAAGAAAACGATTAATTTTCTGCTTTTAGATTAAAATCAAATTGGATTTCTCTCATTATCTATGGCAAATCAGCTAGACAGCCTGACAAGCTTTCCAAGATGCTCTTTCAGTATTCCCTGTGTGTTAAGCTCTATCTGTTTGAGAGACACACAGTTTGGTGTACCTCTTATGATCCATTACATCTAGATTGAGTCTGTCTGGCCTTTGGAGGATGAATTTCTCTCCAAAGCTCATTCTACCACTGCCTTATCCTGGAGATGGGCCAGCTATTATTATTTTTTTTTTTTAACACATGTGATTCCATTTCTTGAGAGATACAGCTTTTCAGACCTAATGATGTCTTCTGCACATAAATATTATTTAACCTCCCTCCATAAGGAGAGAGACTTATTTCTTTTCTCCCTTCCACTCTCCACTACTTGCTGGAATGTTTCAGTGTAAAGTATCTTACATTAGGCTTAGAGGTATCAGCCTTTACCCTGAGTAACCTCTGCGCTGTATCAAACATGTACATACTGTAAATACAGAGTTCATTACTGACTCTCTAGTGAAACCAGATGCAACAGTAATTAAGCACTTTTGGGGATGACTAACCCCTAGTGTCTTTCCCAAGTATACTATAACAAAAATCTTTGAACTAAATATTATTTTTTAAGCTCTGAAAAAGAGCGTGATTTCTGTATCCCAGATGCCTCCTCTTTCTCCTCCCTGACCTGCTGTTATTAAAAAAATAATATAAAAATATTTAACAGAAGAAAAAACTAGTTATTCATATTGCAAGTAGAGATGTTTTGCTGAAGGCAAATTACTTCTTCCATCTCTTCTGTAAAATTATGGTAGGCCTACAAGCATGAATGGCAGCACTGCTAGTAATTTTCTGCCGAGCAGACTGACAGCAACAAAATAAATCATAAAACAGTTTGCAAGTGCACTGCCCCCTGTAGGAGCTCAGTTGGTGGAGCCTGAGGTTAACTCCTTCACCTAGAAGAGCTGAGCTCAGAAAAGCCTGGGGTGAAGGTCCCCAGCCTTGCCCTGGGGCTCCCTCAGACACAGCCAGGGCTCAGGCTGGCCCTGGGCCCTAGCGAGCTGTCCTTACCCCCAGCCCGTCCTGACGCTGCATGGCTGAACATGTGGCCTGTGGTGGTCCAGCTGTGGCCTACCCTGTCCCTGTCCCTGCCCCAGCTGACCTTGCTGGGCCATAGGATGGGGTGGCTTTGGAGGGAGGCCCCAGAGCACACTGCAGCCATCACCAGACCACCACTGCCCAAAGCCTGCTGTGGCATGGGGCTTTCCTTCCAAAGGCTGAATGACAAGATTCAGAAAGGCAAGGGTGTAAGCTTTCATGTGCTATTTTTCTTTAAATGGTAACAACAGAATGGGAAATTGTCACCCCCACTCCTCCCAATAGAGAAAAACAAACAAAAAACAGCTTTCATAAGTCCTTTTGTTTGGCATAGGCATGGTAGTGAGCTCAGCGATCCCTTGCCCTGCAGAGGAAGCTATGAAAGTGTGGGGTTTGTGCCCCTGCCTCTAGTCAGACGAGCTGAGGGGTGCCAGGTGCTCGGGAGGTGCTTCTGCCTCTGCCCAGCCAGTCTGCTTTCTGTTCCCAGTATGATGGCACCCTTTAGTCAGCGTGCAGGAGAAAGAGCTGTCACATCTGGGTTCAAGTCTTTAAAGCTTTGCGAAGTGGAAATGCTGAAATTGAAGAGAGCAGGCAAGGTGCTAGGATGAGTGGCCCGCTGCTGGGTGAGGTGCTTGCTGATTCAGTAAGAGTTACTTGAACAGCCATTTTCTGCAGTGAAAGTTCAGTTTTAGGTGAATTGGATGCCTCTGTGTGCCTGCAGGATGGCTATAGTAAATTGAGGCTTGTGGTTAAATGTGCATAACTTTTGGCCTTGCTGTTTGACTTCATAGCTACTTCTTTATTGCTTTTAGTGGTATAGGAAAATTTGTCACTGAATCCCATTTTCTGTGTTTGAGTCAGCACTGGCTTATTATTTATATACTTAAGCCCTCTGTTCCAGAAGATTTCGTACACGTCTTAAACAAAGGCTGGAAGGAAGCCTATGCAGAGATGTAGCGTACTGCTGTCCATTCCTTGCCCACTTTCTTTGCAGTGTTGCAGAATGAAGCTAGCAACTGAAGTGTGTGTGTTGGTTCTTTTTATGGTGGTGACTAGTTTGCATGTGGAAAAAAAAAAAGTAATGCTAGTTGGTAGGAAATCATTAAAGTGAGCAGAAAAGCAAGAATTACTGGATCAAATAGCTTCATGGGACAATTCTGACTCCTTTCTTGCGATTGGAGATGACAAAGATATAGACGGAACCCGCTAGAACTAAAATAGGTCTCTGATCACTCACCCTTATAATATTTTGGAAAAAAAAAAAAAAGTAAGTATACATCTGAAGATTTTATATTGGACCTAAAACACTAAAAATACTCCCCTTATTGACTAACAAGAAGAGAGGTAGATGGGGATGGACTCTATTCAGCAGTGCTCAGCAACAGAACAAAAGGCAACAGACACAAACTGAAACATAGGAAGTTCTGGCTGAATATGAGAAAATACTTCTTTACTGTGAGGGTGACAGAGCACTGGAACAGATTGCTCAGAGTTTGTGGAGTTCCCTTCTTGGGAGATACTTAAAAGCTGCCTGGGTGTGAACCTGTGTAAAGTGCACTAGGTAACGCTGCTTATCAGGGGTTTTGGACTGAATCATCTTCAGTGAGGCCCTTCCATCCTCAAACATTCTGTGATTCTGTGAGCCCTGACACTTTGAAATTATAACTCAGGATTTATCCTGTGTATGTTTAAAACCGCTAGCAAAACAACTTTACTTAGACAAGGTAAAGAAATTGGGAAAGTGGAAAAACCCTTAATATTTTATTAACTATGTATCTGATGGTAAAATCATAGAATGGCTTGGGTTGGAGGGGACCTTAAAGATCATGTAGCTAAAACCCCCATGCCATGGGCCATGTGCAGTCGAACACCTCCAGGGATGAGGCATGCACAACCTCTTTGGCAATGTGTTCCAGTGCTCCACCACAATCTGAGTGAAGAATTTCCTCCTAATGTCTATCTTAAATTGCCCCTCTTTTAGCTTAAAAACATTCCCCCTTGTCCTGTAATTATCTGCCTGAGCAATTTTTTAGAAGCCACCTTTAAGTATTGATAAGCTGCAGTGAGGCCTCCCCAGAGCCTTTTCATCTGTAGGCTGAACAGCCCCAGCTCTCTCAGCCTTTCTTTATAGGAGAGGTGCTCCAGCCCTTTGATCATCTTCATGGTTCTCCTCTGGACCTGCTCTAACAGCTCCACATCCTTCTTGTGCTGGGGGCCCCAGGTCTGGACACGGTACTCCAAGTGGGGCCTCAGGAGGGCAGAGCAGAGGGGAAGAACCCCCCTCCCATTCCCCACTGGCCAGTGCTCTGTTGATGCAGCCCAGGATGGAGTTGACCTGAGCTACAAGCACATGCTGCTGGCTCATGTTGAGCTTCTCATCCACCAGAACCCCCAAGTCCTTCTCTGCAGGGCTGCTCTCAGTGAGTTTCTCTCTCTGTACTCGTGTGGGATTGCCCTGACCCAGGTGCAGCATCTTGCACTTGGGTTTGTTGAACCTCATGTGGTTCACATGGGCCCACTTATCTAGCCTGTCTGGGTCCCTTTGGATGGCATCTCTTCCTTCCTGGGTATCAACTGCACCTCTCAGCTTGGTGTCATCTGCAAACTTGCTAATGGTGCATTCGATCCCATTGTCTATGTCATTGATAAAGATATGAAATGGAACCGTCCTGTAAGAACAAAATTAAATGTAAACCAGCAGTCACTTTCTGATGCTTAGAAAATCAGATTTAGTACCATCGCTGCTAATATTAGCAGAATGTCCTTTAATCTGCTAGTATTCAGAGAAAAGCTTCACCTTTTACATTAGGTACAGTATAAAATCTTCTCTTCGTCCATTGCTCCTTTTAATCTTTTTTTCCTCTATCTTACCTACAAAAGTGTCTTTATTAATAGTGCTACAGAAGTTTAGCCAGCAGGATTTCTTAGATCTTTTAATAACTATCTGAATTTAAGCTTTCTTACTTCCTTTTTATGATCTGCCAAGTAAAAAAAAAAAAAACTTTCTTTTACCAAAGTTAGACCATCCTTAAAGTTTTTTCTTTTTTTTAAACTTTGACCACCATATAAGAATAAATATTTCATAAGGTAGAGGTGCTTCTTTCCTTCCTGATCTGTCTGTGCTCAAAATCTATATTTGTCACTAGCAATAGTGTTGAAGAGAGATTTGCTGACCGGTGGCCTTGTTCCCCCCATTTTTCTCAGAAGTTTGCTGGAAAACAAAATGGGAATTTTTTAGTTGTCAAAATCTAACACTTGCTCCAGTGCGGTATTTCTCTAGAAGTAGGCATAAGTGTGTGTGTGTGTGTGGGGGGGGGGGGGGGGGGCAGGAGGAGGCGAAAGGATCAAATTCAAGCAGGAAATAAATATGTTTTCAAATATGAAGGATGTCTTAATTTCGGAAACCAGAAATCAACATGGTGTGCAAATGTAAAAGTCATGTTGAATTAGGCTTAACGATTGGAAATGAACTGTGCAGCTTACATCTTAATGATTCCCTTTTAATGACTCTTCTCATCATAAGGACATATGGGCAATAGTCGACTTTGAATTGACTCTTGAAGGAAAAATAATCTTTAAATTGGATTTGTTGTTGTTACTTTAATAAAGATATTAGTCTACTCCATGGCAGGTTACCTGCATCACTCTTTTCCTGATAGAATGTCCAGTGCTTCCCTACCCCCTGATGTTGGTGTCTCTGAGGCAGTTTGGGCTGGTATGTTCCTATTTCATGGTTTTTAGACCGCAAAAGACTAGCAGGAAAGGGAAACCTAGGAGCTGCTTGGGGTTAGGCTGGGCATCAGTCTTCAGGTGGTGATGCAATTGCATTGTGCATCACTACTTTTGTACATATTAGTAGTACTGTTATCATCATTATTATTATTTTCCCGTAATAAATAGGAGTAATAAACTGTGTTTATCTCAACTCACAGGCTTCACTTTCCCGTTTCTCTCCCCCATCCCAGAGAGGGAGGGAGGAGGGTGAGTGAACAGCTGTGTGGTGTTCAGCTGCCCACCCGGTTAAACCACAACAACCTTTTATTGAGAAACAGGATTTGGGCTCCCCTTTGAATGCTTTGGGTTCTTTAAACAGATGAACTGCTTTCTGGAAAGTGATAGATTTGAAACTTTGACTTTTTCTGTTAATATTAGCTCTATTTTTGTTACTGCTCTTCAAAATGTGTTGCACATTCTTAACTTTTATCTGCCTGTATAGCTAAATTTTCATGAAACTGTTATCTAAAGGAGTATATGCATATTTTTGAATTCTATTATCTCACAGAAATTATAGCTTTTCTTCTGAGTAGTGAAATCACTAGGACTGTCTTAACTATGCCAGATAAAGATCTGATTTTAATGGTATGTCTGTAGTGAAATAACGGTGGATAATGGCTTTTAAAAACCATTCCAATATGTGCAGAGACGCTATGAAGGTTCTCTTGTATTTTTGTTGTATGTGATGGATGCTGTATTTGCTCTATATGATGTAAAAAATAAGTTGGATTTGGATCCAAATTGACTAGATGCAGTGTCTTGTGACTGTTAGCAACTATGGTCTAAGCTAGCAAAACTGCAAGCAGTCTCTCGGTTATAAAATACATCTTTTATACTGTGGTCACACCAAAGCCTTGCTGTGCACCCACCTGCCCTTCAGCCCTCTATTCAGCATATTTGATTAGGAAAGAAAATAGTAAATATAGATCTACTTGCTGGGCTGGAAGAACAGAGATCATTGTCATCTTTGAATGGCATACATGGTTAGGGCTGTACATCTTTCATTTTATAGCAAAGAAAAGTACAGTTTTGAAAAGGAGGGGAAATTCCTGAGTTTCAGGAATCTGAAAAAAAAAAAAAAAAAAAAAAACAAATGCTAAAATAATAGCAAAACTATGTTGTTGCTAAATGCAACTTTGTGCGTGTTAGGCACTATGTTTGTTAGCCCACAATGCTGGATCATAAGTAAACCATCAAGATGGATTGTAGGCTACAATGCAGAACTTTCCAGTAAAGATATCTACTTAATGGCTGAGGGGTAAGGAGAGGAAAAAAACAGTGGATTTGCAGTAATGCATAGTAGTGGTAATTTCACTGGATAGTCTCCTGAGTTCAGTGGTGTATAAATGCTCATGCTTGTGGTGGGTTGGCTGTCAGATAAGCCCCTACTCAGCTGCTTCCTCACTTCCACTAGCAGGATGGGGAAGAAGAATCAGAAAGGCAAAAGTGGGGAAAAAAAAAAAGTGGATTGAGAAGGAGTTTAATAGATAAGGCTGGGTGCACAAACAAAGCAAGGCCAGGAATTAATTCACTCCTTCCCATCAGCAGGCAGATGTTCAGCCACTTCCTGGCAGTGGGGCCTCAGCACATATAGTGATTGCTTGGAAAGACAAACACCATAACCACAGATATCTCCATTTCTACTCTGCCTCTCAAAGGTTTAGGGCTAGGCACAACATAGCATGGGGTATCTTTCTGCTCCTTTGGGGTCAGTCATTCTGGCTCTGTCTCCTCCCAGCCTCTTGCCTAATGCCCTTGATCAGGACACAGTTGGGGAAAAGAAAGGGCCTTGATGCTGCGCGAGCACTGCTTATCGATAGCTAAAACACTTGTGTGTCAGAAACACTGTTTTGGCCACAAATCCAAAACACCATCATATTGGCTGCTATGAAGACAACTAACTCCATCCCAGACAGGCCCGGTTTAATATTTTAGCTGTGATAGTTCAGGAATGGTGGCAAAACCTCACCCTGTGCTTGTAGGGTTAGGACTTGCATATCATAGTAAAACACAATAATAGATAGGGAGATACTAAATATATATTGGAGGTTGCTAGAAATCTAGATTAAGTCCTATTCTCTTTCCTAATAAGGAGGACAGTGGTGTGGTTTGTGTTTGTTTTTTATATACAAAGTGTTTTTTACAGGGTGATGGGGTAGGCAACTCAAATCAAGTCTGGGCAAGGGTAGGAAAGGCACAGCTTCAGTGTTTAATTGCTTATGTTGCCTCCTCCCCCATCCAAATTAGTGACTAGAAGCCTGTATTAATTGGAAACAAATTCTAATAAGTAAAACTTGCAAAAGTTGATATAGTTTTGCTCGTAATACACAGTAAAATGTCTTGAATTTCTCTGCATGTTCTCTTTGGTTCCTTTATGCATGTATCTAACAGAAATGTAGTTGGTGGATTAATTTTTGTCTTGGGTTTTGACTCTATCAACTTGCTTAGGAAACAAACAAACAAAAAAGCTGACTAAGTGGATATCAAATTGATCTGCTGCAATTGATAGATTTTTTTTTTTTCCTCTGCTCTTATTTCTTTCCTATTTCTAAGTGTTTTAAACAGACCTGCTTCTTCACAACTACTGTAAAATTCTTTGGGTGTGTTTTTTTTTTTATTTTTTTGAAGCTACTTTAAAAAGTTGAAACTTGTTACAAATGGGGGCTGAGGTGGAATTGTACTACTGTGCATCATGAACTGTGCTTAGCTTAGCTCTTTGAGCTATGAAGTCTGCTTAAAAGCCAACTTCCTGTGGCTTTAAGCGTCTGAGGGGAGTGTGACTTTTGTTCAACAGACAATGAAGCATAGTTTAGTCTAACTCCACCATCAGTTTTTCATTTTCTTGCCTGTCCTTGGATGTCCTGCTCACGAACCCCAAAGTATTCAACGTGATGTTTTCAATCTCGGAATAACGGTAAGGAGTATAATGCAGAAATGTTAGGGTTGAAGGATAGATCGTCCTTGCAGAAATCCTTATCTGTTTTCAGTTTACAGCATTAGTGATGGAAAGTGAGCCTATGATGGAGTGGAGAATCCAGCCTGAAGTTCTAGCCAATACACTCAACAGTAACTTCATAAAAATAAATAAATAAATAAATCTATACATGGGGGATGGATGTTGGATTGGAAATCATTGTGACCTCAACTGAAGTCTTGTCTTTCTGCTATGATTTCAGGGCTTTGTTATTGTTAGAACAATGCTTGCTATGCACCGATGTTATTTCCTCTGAAATGCCGTTTTTTCTTCAAGCAATATTTTTTTTTACTTAGAGGTCATAGCCATGTCATATTAGACCCTATGCACCCCCTTCCCCCAACAGAAACTATTCTCTCAAATTTATCAGATTCTGCTTGTTTTACTGTATGTATGGCATTTTGCCACCATCATAAATACTAATAGACTACACAAAAACCATTTCCTTCTGTGTATTGCTAAAAGGAAAAGAAACTGGAATAAATGAGACATAAATCTAAAGAAAAAAGGCATAAATATTTATTCCCTAAATGGAATACATCCTGACTTGCCTCACAGGCAATCCAAGTACAATTTCTATCCCAATTTTATTTGTCTGGGACTCTGTTTACCTGCATATCTCAATTGATTCCAGCTATACTGAGTGCTCTTCCCTAAAACCCTGTTTTCTTACCAGAGAATGGGGGTCTTTCAAGTTTAGTTTTGCTACTTTAATTGTTTCATAATTAAATTAAAATCTAACTTCAAAATGAGTTTTCTATCTCTTTGACTTTTCCTCCTACTTTTGTCTTTTAAAATGACTGAAACGGGATAATATTAAAAGTGGAAAATGTTTGTGTGGTGCATTTACAGCCCAAGGTTTTAAAACAAGTCCAGAAATTAAGATAACTGTCTTCAGAAAGAGAAGACAACAATTCAAAGCTCTTTACCTAATAGCAGGAAGCTCAGAGGCTATCGTAACATTAAAACATTAGTGATGGCTTCTGAGAAGTCACTTTTCAGTATGGTAGACAATCTTAAAAAAATTTAGAGTGAAAAGCAGTAGCACTGTCTTCTCTGGAAAATCAATTACATGTGACTAGGCAGAATGGTAGAACATCTGAGATTACTTTAAGGCTTTTTTTCCTCCTTTCCTCACCTGATAATGCTCTTTATAATTAGCATATTTTAAAGAGTGTGGCTAAAATGCACTTCATAGGCTATATTCTCATAAAATATTTATGAGCTTAGGGGCCAGGTAAACCATTAGAGAACTTAAATGTTCACTTGGGTGGAGAAAGTTACAAGACAAGCTTTATGATAACCCACTACACCACCAACAGTGTAAATATGCATAATGTAGTCGTCATGATGGGCATCAATTATCTGCATTTTATGTTTTGATGGCAGGTATTTTATAGATAATTTAGATCTTGCAGGTAATTTACAGCGTGAATGACTACCTTTCACATGAATTTGCTTTGCAGTAGCAGGATCTGTCATAAAAGCTCGTTAAACTTTCTGGTCATCTACAGTATAAGGAAAAAAGTCCGCAAATACAGCTCCATATAAGTAACATAAGGATGCTCTGACATAATTTCTGCTTTCAAACAATCCTTGACCCAATTCTCTTTGTTATAAGGTATCGATAGGGACTCTAAAATAAGGTGGGACAATAATTTAGGAAGTATGATGATGGGGGTTGTCTGGGGGTGTTATTTTTTTCCCAAATATGTGGGCTTGTCTGTCTAGATGTTTTGCTGACCAGAGTTGTAGCTTTAACACCAGGCAGCAATGTGATACCAGTATGTAACTCTTACCTTCTTGTAGCACATGTTGCAGTAGTTCAAGTATTTTTTGTCAGTGAATGAACAGCTGAAAATATAAGCATCTTTCCTGCCTGTAATACTGACTAAGGGCAGTAGTAAGACTTAAAGATGGAAGAGGATTGAGCAGAGGGAAAACTGTTAATACTGTGACAGTACGGGGTAGTGAATAAGCAGTGAAGTGAAATTGAAAGTAGAAGCTAATGATTTTTGTGTTCCTTTGATTTAAGGCAAACCCAAGTAATTAAAGGCCTCGGCAACTAAGACTAGATACAGCAGTGTGAAGGAAGTGACATATGATAGCTAGTGATAATTTCTGAGTTCCCAGTGTTAGTATTCCTTTAGGACAAACTGATGCTGTGCCATGATTAGTTAGTTCTTATGTGAGCTTGTGATACCAGGATAGTGTGTGTGTGTACACACTAAAAATGTATTCATTTTTTATTACGTGTACATTACATATATACATTTATATAAAATAAAAAATATTTTTTCCTTTGAATCTATAGCACTTCAGAGGCTTACCTGCTCAGAGAGCATCCTCAGAAGACCTCCATGCTCACAGTAGCACCTAGTAGAGAAATTAGAATAGATCAGTTTAGTTGGAAGGTGTCATCAAGTCCAACCGCCTGACCACTTCAGTGCTAACTGAAAGTCAAAGCATATCCCTGAGGGTGGTGACCAAATGCCTCTTGAACACCGAAGGCTCAGGGAACCAACCACCTCACTAGGAAGCCTGCTGCGCTGCTCAGCCACCCTTATGGGAAGTGAATGGTTCCCAGTGCCCAGTCTGAACCTCCCCAGGCCTAGCTTTGTGCCATTCCCTGTGTCCTGTCATCGGTTCCCAGGGAGCAGAGACCAGCACCTCCCTCTCTGCCTCCCCTCCTCGGGAAGCTGCGGAGAGCAGTGAGGCCGCCTCTTGGCCTCCTCTTCTCCAGACCAGAGAACCCCAGTGTCCTCAGCCTCTCCTCACAGCACATGCCCTCCAGCCCTTTTACCAGCCTTGTTGCCCTCCTCTGGACGCTTTCAGGCACCCTGACATCCTTTTCATATTGTGGAGACCAGAATTTAGACACAACTCTTTCTGAACGTAATTTGTGAAAGATCTGTGTAAATGGTGCCACCACATTCAGTGATTTCCCCTGTGTGTTCCTTGTCCTGGGAAACTGCAGATCCTGCAGGCTCCTTTGGGCTTACTTCAACAGCAGTCACAAGATCTTGACTTGCTTTTCCTTACAATCCTTATCACATAGCTAGACAGGTGATAATCTTTTTATTGTATTTTTTATTTTGCAGGGTGCATTATTAAACATATACCTAACCATTGAGCTCAGTAACAGACATGTGATAGTTGTTACTTCATTGCTCTATTTCATATAGCCACAGAGGAAAAGAGTATTTATATTTCTTTCCCGTTTTATAAATATGGTATTTTTTCTGAAAAGCTTTTCAGTGTTAGTTTTAACTGCTGAGACAAATGATCACGCCTTTACATTATAAGTTTGAGCTACACTGTGCATGGCAGTATACCAACAAACAGGTCGATCAAAGGTGTCAAGGTGTTTGACATAGCTGCTCCTGGTTTCCTATTGCTACAAGAGAAAGAAATAGAAAAATGCCCTTGCTTCCCTGACTTTATTCAACAGCTCAGTAGAGCTACTGAGGGTAACCACCTGACTCCAGAAACAAATTCATCATCTAAACCACTTCGTATCCATAATAATAAGACAGGAATATTTAAGCTTTGTCAACAATATTGTT
The DNA here is from genome assembly GCF_963932015.1 of Anas acuta. Classification (NCBI taxonomy): domain Eukaryota; kingdom Metazoa; phylum Chordata; class Aves; order Anseriformes; family Anatidae; genus Anas; species Anas acuta. The sequence goes on along the minus strand of NC_088979.1, from coordinate 106,869,156 downwards.
GCAGAAGAGACACGCTTTAGTCTAGCATACGATTTTAATACTTTTTTTTTATTAATGAGACTGGAGGGCTGCTGCTAATGCTGTTGACAGTCTGAGACCAAGTGCATGTTTCTTTTCTTAAATTTTGAGCAAGTTACAGTACACACATGCCACTGCCCACACACAGACAATGTGAAAACACTTTGCCAGCAATTGCAGCATATTTTTGAATTTGAGGAGGCCACTTGCACAAGGTGGGTAGGAGAGCTTTCCTCTTGCCAACCAAGTCTGTTATTTTTGTGCAAGTCTTTCACAGCTCTTTTGACCAAGAGAGAATCTTTTTTGTATTTATTTGTTTATTTACTTGGAGCAGCAGAGAAAAGGATTGCTCCTAAGCCATTGGAATAAGTACATATACCCCCCTCCGTGTTTATTAATTTGTTGGTACTTGTTTATTTCTGCAATTCTGATCTGGCAAAAACTAGACCTATTATCTCCCTCTCTGTTCATGAGTTTCTTGTTCTGACAAAAACCATCCATAGTATGCTTCCTGCATTTTTATCATTTTTAACAAGGTGGTGAAAAAGTTGTCAAGAGGCTAGTAGGTAGAGCTGAGGTCCTTTTTTTTTTTTTTTTTTTTCTCCTGCTAGCAGTTGAAATGGAGCCATGAGACACTGTTGTGTACTGATGGGTCTGTTACTGTGGAACACTCTTCGCTGTGGGGAGGTGGAGTCAGCAGAGCAGGCAAAGGTTTTTGTGATTCAAGAGGAGGGTAATCTGGTTAGTTCTTATGAATAGCTTTTAATACCTTAGAGGGAAAAAGGAAGGTCTGTATTTTAGTGATTATCTTTTCCCATCAGTTATAAAAGGATGAAAAGCACTTTCTGGCAGTAACCTAATTGTTGTGAGTTGTCCAGCGCACTGCCATAGCAATGTCTTGGTCCACAGATGAGGCTGTCAGATGTTACTGCAATATAAATAATGTGTGTGATGTGAAAATAACCTTGTCTTGGAAAAGGTTGGCTTGTTAGGATGGCTTCTGTATGTTGTTTCAGCTTTTCCCGTGCTTCTCATTAACTCATTGAGATACTTGTCTCCCCTCATCTACTTCAATAATTCTGAGATAGTATAAAACAAACATGAAGGTCCTCAAAATTCAGAATGTGTTTGATTTAAATCAAGTCCCCATAAAAGGCAGGGGCAGCCTCTACCACTGAAATATTTCATTATGCATGAGGCGAGAAGTCTTTTGAGAGTTTTGTTTTCTGGCCTGATTAAATGAACTAGTCTGTGTGCTTCCCACCCCCTCCCTCTTTCTTTAAACAACATATCCTTTTTGCCTGAAATACAATTATATGCTCAAATGAGCTCTTAGTCTGCTAAAGGAGGACTTGTATTTGTCCATGTATTCTGCCTGAACCACAGTAATCAGCTGTTTGGCATCTTAAAACATTCCCGACATTAGTGGAAGCTACTAATTTTTTTTTCCACTCCTGCTAGATGAACATTCTCGCTTATCCAAGTGTTCAGCCTTGGGTTAAAACATTTTTATTATCTTGTGACTCATCTTTCTCTCTCCCTCTTCCCTTTCGAGGATAGTAGCTAATGTTCATTAATCAGAAAGAAATGAGGCTGTGTTTTCAGTGCAATATTCAGTGCTCTAAAGTAAGACCGAGAACAAAAATAAGACTATTCGCAACAGCCAAAAATAAAATAGATAGCAACAAATTACAGTCTGTGTATTGTACCCATAGAAAACTTCTTTGCAATGTAGTAATATAGCATCTGAAGTTAATAGTATTTGAATTGCTGCCAGTATGCAATAAAGAAAAATCTATCTTATCCTATCATCTAGTAAGGTTTAGTTCATGTTATTCTATTGCTGTTTACTGGGTGCCTCTGCAGTTTTTGAAGTATTTTTTTCCAGTTGAGAAATGCACTTGGTTTTAGGCAGCTGCTGGACCAGAAGAGCCCAGAGCGTTTTTCTTTCTTTCTGTACTTGTTGTATATGACATCAGTGAGAAATCAGTAGAATATTTGGGATGTATCGAAATCCTTGTGACATTTGGACGTAATGGAGGGACATCTGTACAGTCTTACAGTCTCACTTCCAGGCATTTTTTTGTTATCATTTTTATCAAGTGGCTAATGAACCTTCTTGTGATATCTTGTTGGAGTAGACATGAGGAAGAAGAGGGAAGGTTTTTATTGTGTGATTATTCATATCAGGTTAGTAAATGAATGCAGCTCAACCAGGGAGAAAAAGGGATGTATTTTTGACGATGTCGACTGGTAAAATAATAAGAGGGAATGGAGAGGCTGTTTACTTAGTTCTTCAGCCCTTCCCATCAGAATTATATTCCAATAGATGAGTAATTGAATTTTGCATTCCAGTAAGACCTGTACTATTCACATCAAAAAATGTTATCAAAATTCCCAGACCCTTATCCTGATACATAACCTTCAGAAGATCTTCGTTCATGACTAGTGCTGCTCAAGTAAGTGTGTTGGGATTCTATTATGCAGACTATTTGGTGTAGTACTCACTTCCATGAAAAGACACTGAATGTCAGTACTTCTCTGTTACTGTTAAAAACTGCAGTAACACAGTAAAGATGTTTCTTCTCATGTTTCATGATTTTACAGTAATGAATTGATGAAAACAAAAAAACGTCACCCACCTACAAGGAAACTTAATACCAGGAGCAATTAGCTTGCCCAGATTCTGGTTTTGACTCTTTTAAATACCACTATTTGCTGCACCTAGATTTTTGCATGTGTTGCACCTAAATTACTGCTGCTCCAAAAGGTTATTTTTTTCCCATTTACTACCTGCTGAATATTGTGATTGGATCTGTTGCAAGGAGTAGACATGCACTGGTTTAAGGCACATAGTGCAACCTCAGAGAAAAACACAGTGTTCTGTGATGCCTCCACAGAGTTAGCTGGTCTTTGAAACTCCATCTTTCCTCCTGCTGGGATCCAGTTCTGCTGCTGACCACTTCCCCAAGAGCACTCCCAACTGAACTCCTCAATATCAGTTCCCATTTACAGGAGCATTCTGAAGCCTTAATCATTTTCTCTTCCCTCACTGTTGTTCTCCTTCCTTGATTATTTGAACCTGGATTTGGAATATCTATCTATCTATCTATCTCTCTCTATATATAATCAGAAATACATCTAGGCACATAAAACAGATTTGGGGGCTAAGAACATCATTAAGGTATCTTTAATCTCAGAATGGTTTGGGTTGGTTGTTTGGAAGAGACCTTAAAGCTCACCCAGTTCCAACCCCCTGCCATGGGCAGGGACACCTCCCACCAGCCCAGGCTGCCCAAAGCCCCATCCAGCCTGGCCGTGAGCACCTCCGGGGATGGGGCATCTACAGCTACTCCGGGCAACCTGTACCAGTGCCTCATGACTCTGAGAGTAAAGAATTTATTCCTAATATCTAATCTAAATCTACCCTCTTCTAGTTTAAAACCATCCCCCCTTGTCCTATTACTGTCTGCCTGAACAAAAAGTTGCTCTCAATCTTTTTTTTTTTAAGCCCCCTTTAAATACTGAAAGGCTGCAATGAGGTGTCCATGGAGCCTTCTCTTCACAGAATCAATAGGGGATTTTGTTTACTTAAAGATAATATAGGTTGGAGTTAATTTCATGATATTGTGAAGCAATATTTAGCTGAAATAAGTTTTTATCCTTTTTTGGTATTTCTTTTGATGAGTCTCAAGCTTCAGATTGTTTGATGGTAACCTAATTTATAAGTTGGGGGTGGGGAAGGAGCAGAACAGATGGATGGTGGAAACTAGAAAGGACTGACTATGACACACACACATGCGCGCACATTCCCCCAACCTTTTCTAGCAGGGGAATTGAAGGGATTGATGTAGCTACTTTATAATTTTCATATCTGATCTTTCACTTTAAGCTCCTAGCTGCTTTGGTTTGAACTGGAGAATGGTTAATCTTCCCTGAGCGCTTTTTTTGCTGCTATTCAGTCATCAGACAACTGAAAAACAAGCCACGTTAGATAAGATGATAGAAGTAGATCAGGCAAACATCCTTAAAATGATTTTAGAGCTTCTTGGGCCTCCTCTTAGGAAGTTTGGTTTAACTAAACTCTGGAGCATCTGACAGATGCTACACATTCTCATCACACACACATTCTGTGAAGGTTGACTGCTATCATGGGCACACACGTGGGAGTAGAGATGCAGAGACATATGCATCATATTTAGATCTTTACATGTGCAAATCTAATTATAATCAGAGAGGCTTAGTACATCTTAAACTATTTTTTTCCCTTTGCAATTGCATTCCCCTCTGTTACATCTGCTGGAAGGAAATCTCTGGGCAGTGAAATATTTTAGAAAAGAGCAAGAGAATAAGGAATTCAGCAAAGCTTCTTACTCTGTAATGCTATGGCAATTTCCTAAATATAGGTCTTCTGCTACACAGTGCCTTTTGTAGAGCGTATCTCAGGGGAAAACTAAACAGAATAGAAGATGGGCCATATAGTTTAAATGAAGAATGAATATATATATATGTATGTATGTGTCTGAGATTAATATAAGGGGGACAAAATTCTACCATCTCAAAACCAGAACATTTTCAGGTGTAACTTAGTAACACAGAAGTTGGAAAGAAGGAATTGGAGCAAGATGGTAGAGAGTATTTCTTTATTTTAAAATAACGATGGGCAAAAAGTGCTTATTCAATGAGACAGTAACAATATGCTGTCTGCTCTTCTTTTTTTGCTTTACAAGCATTCTCCCCTTATGTATTTTGATGTTTCTTTTTCTTGGTTTCCTCTGAACAGCCCATTTTCTATTTTGTTGATACTCATTTCTGTCTTTTTCTATCACTGAATCATTCTTTTAGAATCATTCTTTTTTTTCCTTTCCTTGCCTGCTTCTTTCCCTCTTGCAATTACTGTGCCTCAATTGGCTCACTTTGCTCTTCGTACTCTAACTTTTTCCTTATTTCTTATTACAATGGTTTGCTCTCAAAATCAGGAAGGCATTTTTCTTCATGGCCTTACATTGTATCCCTTAAATATTTGTCTGCTTTTGTCACTAGTTGTGAAACTGCTAATTTGATGCTCTAACGTGCTAGTGATTATTATTTTTTTAAACAAAAATAATTTAGTCTCCTACTTGACAGAGTAAGCCTATTCAGTTTGGTTTTGTTTTTTTGTATTCTGAATGTTCATCCCATTTTACCCATGTTTCGTAAACAAAGTCTATTCTGCAGATAGTGATACCTTTTAATCTCCTTTGGAATCAGTTAAAGTTCTTCAGCCAAGAAGTCCACTGTAGAGCCAGTCTCGTCACATTGTCACAGTTCAAATGCAGCAGTGCGTTTTAAGAGTTGCCCTGTTGGTGTTTCTGGAGCACCTGAAGTCATGGAAATGTCTTTCTAAATCTTTCTTTTCTTTTTTTTCTTTTTTTTTTTTATTTTAAAAATGAAAAGGCAGAGGGGAAATGACCTTGTAATATATCAAGTGGCTAGTCCTGAGCTAGCACTCCGTGCTTCGCCTGGTTTTACTGTATGCTTTGCAGTATTTGCTCTGAATCCTGCATACAGAAAAGGAGCTGCTGTCCTCTGCTCTGCTTTGCTTGTGCTGAATGGTCTCCCTTGATAGCCTTCAGTACCTCACATATTATTGAACTTGTTCAGGCCCCCTGTGCTTCAGAAGGCTATGTACAAAATCTGTAGTGTCTCTGTGCTGCTTAGATGTTAGCATCTGGGTATAGTAAAATCTTTCAGCAAAGCCGAAAACATTCAGATCCCTGTAGGAAAGTTCCAGAATCCTGAAAGCTTAATAAATTCAGATTTATATTGCAGAACGGTGTAAAATAAAATGAGAATTTGATCAGATACATTCTGAATATAATAAGAAAACACTTGGCTTAAAACTCACCCACTGAAGCTAACTAAATGCAGTAATTGAACAGTAAAGATGAAGAAAACACCTTAATTTTGTGCTGCCTATTGTCACCATGCTGGAAACAGTTTCTCTTTGCCTGTCCCAACCAGAGGATTCTCTCATCTTGCTGCGTGGTTGTAGACTGAATTTGGTTTTCATGAAGCAAGGGGCAAAAGGTTGCAAGTCTGGTTAAACAGAGGGGGAAAAAAACCTTCCATTAATATTTATTCCATTCTGTTTGTTCAGTACCAGTGGTAATGCTTTCGGATGCAGTATGGCAGGGAAGTGTGGCATCACTTACTGCCACCCGTTTACTGAAGGAGACAATGTGATGTGGATTTCTAAGAGTGTGTTCAGCATTTGTTATTCAGTACAAGAAAACACAGGAGAGATTCAAAGAGCTCTTCAGAAACATCTTACAGACACTCTGCCCTCCCCAGAAGATAAAACTTCAATTTGAATAAACTGGCTGGCACAAACCACAAGTGTTTATCTGTAATGTTTCGGCATAGTTTGGAAACTTCAGTTTCTATTAGTCTCTGAAGAAAAACATTAGTCATTGGTTACCAAGATTCCTTTTTTTTAATATATCATGGAACAGCTAGTGGTCAGCTGCCAGTGAAGCTTGGTAAGAGTTCAGTTAGCATAATGTACTTTTACCTGGGTCACTTCCATGTTACCTGAACTTTCAGCCTTGCTGGTTGATAAGGTCCGACCTATATCAGGGCTTCCCTAACGAAGTTTTAATCTTTTCACCTTCTAAATAAAATTAGCAGAAGAACACATTAAAATTGAACATTAGGACTTTCATGTTTCCTGTTTTTCCATAAACCACCGCTTGTGGGTTTGTTGTTGTTTGGAGTCATGCAATATCTAGTTCTTCAAACCAGAACAGGTTTTTTGTCTAATATCCTTACTAGTGTCTAATATTACAGTCCAGTAATATTGCATGAAAGAGGGAAGACTAGAAAATACAGCCAAAAAAAAAAAAGTGACTTTCCCAGCCACATCTGTAAAGATCACTTTACCTCCAGAGATGAAATGCCTCGTCAGTCTTATCATGAGATGAAATGTAGGGCTGATATGTTTGTGTATACCAATTTGTTTGAATAATGTAACATTAGAGTACAGTAACAATATATTTCCAAGGTCTTACTTGCAATCTTTCACAGTTCCTTTCCCATTTTGGCTAGCATCTGTTGCTAGTTTGATCTTGCTTACCTATTCTATGACTTACAGAAGATGCCTCTGTTGGAGACTGCACTGGGCAGCTTGGCATTTCTTTTCCTGGTGTCATGTTGGCTGGTGCAAGAGCAGAACATGTAGACAGTGTCATTCCCAGCTGGAGTGCCTGGTTGTGCCCTTTTTTGTTTTTCACTGATAATGTATCTTAGTAACTAACATGGTTCTCTTCAGATTTCCTTGGTTTGTTTTCTGTAGCTTTCTGGGAATGTTCCTGGTTTGAAACGTCTCTTTTTTTTTTTTTTTTTAATTTTTTTGTGCTGTAGCATTTTGAAAGCTGATAAACTCCTTGCACATATTAGGTAGCTATTTATAAGGCAGAATAATTTAGTCTAGTGAAGGAGCCTTTTTCCACGCTATCAGTACCACCTGTAGATTGGACATGACAGCGTGCATATAATGAAATTTGGGAATGAGATTCAAATACCATTCAACTCTTCTATATGTGATTTTCATAGGGTGTGTGTATGGGGACTCTGTCACAGTAATATAAACTAATTTTTAACTCAAGTTGAACCATATTCCCTGTATTGACTCAGGAACTAGCATATGCATGTGTTTTTAATAGTTGCTTTATAATTCACATTTAAATCCTCTTTTGAACTTCATGATCTCACACTGTTAAACAGCCATAAGTATAATGTTTATTCCTCAGAGAACTTTTAAAACTTCCTTAGAGTGCTCTAAAATCATATTTCATTTCAAAGTCCTGTTTTTGAAATGTTAAATTATTAGCTAGAACACAGTATAAGTATTCCCTGAATGAATCTGGTAGTCTTTTGAAAAGGAGCTGTTCCTCTGTGGGATTGATAGCTATTAATTCTACTGTTAAAGCTTCAAATCTTGAGACTAATATGGAATTTAATATTAGCCTAAATTTCTAAAGACCTCCATTGCTTTTTACATCTGCAAATGTGGAGGAGGAAGGGAGAGAGGCAATTGAATTAATATAAACAGAAATTGTGGGTGAGTTGAAAATGTGAATTGTCATCTACCTTTTTTTTGAGTTATTGATTACTTTTTTGCTACAATAGACACAGGTGTGTTTTTATGTTTGTTTTTGTTTTTTTTTTTTCCCCTTTTGAAGACGTTCTACTATATATTACCGGTCTTCTATGCAGTGGTAGAGATGGTGTTACTAGAATTATGTACTGTAAGCTAGTAACTTTCAGCCTGCAAGACTGCTGTTTCCTGGGAATCTGAAACTGTGCCATTACCTGACTGGATAATAATTCCCAAGTTGCAAAACACATGTTTATCCCAGTTAGAAGCTGGCAGCATGATCGTCAGAAAGACAGAAAATGTAATGAGGAAATTTATTAGAAATACATATTGGTATATTAACCCATAGCAAGGTTTCTTATCATATTTTAGTAGAACTGGTTAAAAACAGGGAAAGATATGAACAGCTGAAATGGGTTAATTACATTTCACATTTGTTATGCATAAATTGAAAAGCTTAGCTTTATTCCAAAGCCTTACTCAATTAAATCTTCATGAACTTAAAATTCTTATTGGTACCTAATTAAATTAGGGAAATTACTGGCAGACTGAATTAGAGCTGATCTGTATTTAGGGACCCCCTTGAATAAAGTTCCTGATCAGTATGTTAGCTTACATATTTCTTCCTTAAATCTACTGCTGTGAAACTTCAATGTCAGTCGATCTGTTTCATGGTTTTAACTTTCTCCTCTTCATAGATCCTGTGTTCATGGATCATGAATCAATCATCCGAAGATGGGATGATTAATTGTTAGTCTCAGATGCAGAAGTAAATCTGTTTTTTGTGTCACTCTTAGGGTCTTAATGGGCAGTTGTCTGGGGTTCTCAACAATTGGGTAAAAATGAAGTGTCTTCTAATCTATTTAAACCCCTAGGAGACATAAATGAGCAAGTCAAGGGAAAAACTGACAAGACAAAGGTGATTAAATAGGAATTTGGCTAGTACATCTAACAGGGGAATGGCAGGGTTGTTTTTGTTTTTTCAAAAGTAACTTTCTTCAAAGCTCTGAATACACACACCAGCAAGACATCAAGCACTTATTGTTGCCTTTGAACCAGTCTGCATAATGTGAATTTTGCTAAACAAGCTAGCTTATACTTCTGACAAGTGCTGGACCTAGTACTATCCATATTCTACATGGATTTCTTCAGAGAGGAATTAATGTGTGGTTATATTCCAGGATCAGATGTGATATAATGCTAAACAGTTATAACTTAAATTGTAAGGGAATTTAGTTCAATTTCTAGTGAGATACATAAGCAGACATGACTTGTTGCCAATGGGTGCGTGCTAGAAATATGAGAACAGACCTGAGTAAGATCACTTCACATACCCAAGTTGTTTCTTTTCCATACCTGCTGTTGTAGCATCATAGCTGTACACTTGTATTTAAAAAGCTGGCAAATGGCTCCCTTCCAAAGCTCCCTGCCAATATAATTGAATGCTTACCATAAGACAGACTCTGGTACAAAAGCAATAATTTTCAGAAATTCAGATGCAGCTCAAAGAAGAATGAGTAACATGTCAAGCACATTAGAAAATATATAAACCTACAGTGGATCTTCAAATGAGGAGGGAATCATAGGGCTACAGCAAAGTCAGGGCAACCAAAGTCTTTCCCTGGGACAACTGTTCTTGATGGTGAATGATTGATTTTTTTTATTATTATTTTTTTATTTTTTCCCCCTCACTGTAGAATCAACTTCATGTTTTTGTACACTTTGTAATATACTCTACACCTTTTTCACCTTTGGAAGTTTATATTCACAATGGAAATGTCATGCTAGTAATTTTCAGAAAGTATGACTTAACGTTCTTCCCAAGGGTCAGAGTCATCCAGTTATGGAACAGAATTGATACTTAATGGATCACTCAGACGTGTGAGCTGAAACACTTAAAGGAAATGGGAGAGTTGAAATCCATCCATGTTCAGAAGGCCAATGTGTAATTTTTCCTCTACTTCAAGTTCAGCTTGTGTCATTTTATGCATTCTCTGTGATACAATGCTATATTCTCTGGAAAAAAAAAAAAAAAAAAGAAAGGAAGTGAGATTATTACATACTACTTTTTTCTAGCTCTATTCATCTCGATTTGCTTCAGTATCTCAATGTGTCAATAATTAAAAAACAAAACAAAAAAAACACACCACCAACAACAAAACTGAATGACAAAAAACCTGAAGACAAATGGGAAGAAATTATATTCAACAAATAATCTTCCTGGGTTGACAAAAAGTGAAAACCCAAACCTTTTAAGTCTTCCTGCCAGTGTTCTGCCCCTATCAGAAATATGCATTGGTACAAAACTTTGATTTGCACATCTGGCTCTCTATTGGCATGACTTCTATGAACAACAGAAGAGGGAGCATGTCTGCTCTATTAGTACTGACAACAAGCATCAGAAGCAGAATATTTGACATGGGCCAGATATCTTTTCTGTTTGAAAAAGTTTGTCAGTCTTTGTGAGTTTGTCTGTCTGAATCAGTGCTGTAGCAGTTGTGTGTTTCTGGAGGCTGGCACTAAGATTTGGAACACAAATCAGACAAGTAAGTATTAAGATGGGAGGTGTTTCAGGCCTCTTGTTTTCAGAAACATGCTTAAAAACATATATATGTGTGTGTGTGTATATATATTTGTATATATATACATATATATGTGTATATATATACACAACAATTTTTGTGTATATATATATACGAAAATAAATTACAAGAGTGATGCTAGATAAGTAATATAGAAGTGGTAGAGGAACAGAAAAATCAATAGTTCATATAAATGAACTATCAAGTTTAATTAATACAAATCAATCACAAATATTTTTTTCCTGTGGCACAGTAGTTTGCCTTATAGCAGGAAATATGGCCTGCAGTAATGTTCTTTTGTATACACAGCAAGCTTTCTCCCTTTTTCCTTTTATTGTGTTTGATGGAAAGGTTTGAGTAGCTCTTGGTTATTCTCCAGCAGCATCCTGAATAACAATTTGCTTTTAACCTGACAACAGTGGCTTTTTAAAGCAGGTAATTTCCCACTTAGTGTACTTTCCCAGTGGGATTAGACATGATGGGCTACCTACCCGGTTCTTCACATCTGACAGCTGTAGGACTTACTGAGCACCTGAGGGTTGAGGAAAGGAGAAGATGACAGTGGCTCTCTGGAGGTCACTGTCACTCAATCAAAAGCTGGAATGAAATGTGACAGCTGGGTAACCCAGTTACCCACCTTGCCTGACCTTTCTGGCTGGCTTGCCCTGACTGCTGGACTGGTAGGTTGCTGGTGCAAGCATGGCTCTGCTGTTGGTTACATGACAGGCAGCCAGCACGGGAAACTATTCAGATCATCAAACTGTGTCTCTCTTGAGCTATAAGTTGGCATATACAGACCACCTCATTAGGACTGTGAAATGCCTTTACAACCAGTATTTCATATGGAATAGTATCTTGGGCATGCCTTGGTGTGAATAGAAGGTACAAGTTATATCAATGAATGCACTTTTACAAGCAGGCTATTATATTTAGGAAAACAAAGCAAACAAACAAAACCTTTAAGGACTCTTTTTTTTTTTTTTTAAGGTTTTATTGACAAGAACACGTGGTGTGTGCTGGCCTTGTAGTAAATGGTAGCTACTGGGGGGGGAGGTCCCATATGGAGGGTACCAGAAAGGACTCACCTGTCTATAAGCACATGTCTTGTATGTCTTGTAATTGAGACTTATCAGTGAAAACTGATGCAGTAAAAGGCACAGACTACCTCAGCCTTTTCCATGTTGCTTGGTACGCTTGTTACTAGGTCTCCTGCCTCACTGAACAGTGAACTTGACCCACTTTTGTCTTCCTTTTTCTAGCAGTGTACTTACAGAAAGTTTTCATCCTGCCTTTTACTTTCCTTGCTTGTTTGAACTCCAGCTCAGCCCTCCTGACTATTCCTATGTGGGCAGGCGGTGTCTGCGTGTTCCTCCCAAGCAGCTGTCCCTGCTTGCAGCTTCTGTGTACTTCCTTCTGTCTGAACTCAGTCAGGAGCCATCCTTGTTTATCTGTGCTGGCTTTCTGCCATGCATGCCTGACTATCTGTAAGGTGGCATGAACTGTTCCTGTGCTATGACAAGGCTGTCCTTGAGCATTGGCCAGATTTTCTCAGTCTCTTTGCCCTCCCAGGCAGTTTCCCATGGGATCCTGCTAAGCATGTGGTAGCCTCTTCAGGAACCTGCTTTTTGACATCCAGGATTGTAATACTATTGATCCTGCTCATTCTTCTCGAGATCTTAAACTGACAAATCATGTAGTCGCTACAGTCAAGACTGTCCTTGACCTCTACATTGTGTAACTGTTCCTCTTTGTGAGCAGCAGATAGAGCTGACTATCTCCTCTACTCCTTTCATACATCACCCACACCAACTTCTTGGAAGGCCCCAGTGATCCTAGTGGTTAATTTTATTCTGCAACCTATGACACTTTGGAAAGCAGTAGCAGCTAATGTTGAAGGCATGTTCCACAGTTGCTGAGCAGAAGCTAAAGAATTAATGATTGTCCATGGGTACCTGGGTCATGTGCAGTGGCAGAATAACTGGCATCTCCCAAGAATCCATCAAATGTCCTGCTTTTTACTCCAGTGCAGATGGCCACGTCTTGTCTGTTTGGTTGTGTCTTAGGGTGAGAACTGACGGTGAGAATACACTTACAGTGCCATAGCGTATTTCTATAGAAAAAGCTTGATATGGTTACTCATTAAGATAGTGTTACTCATTTTTATTTTCTGCCCTCAATCTTGACTCTCTTCTGCATTGGAAGTTTAAATAAGTACTTGGGGATGGGGGAGGAGAAGTAGCAGGTAATCTTAGAGTATCTATCTAATCACAGAAGCCCTAGAGGATCCTTGTAACATAAAAGTACTTGTACCTCTTACATCTAACGTAAATGAAATATTCCTTCAGGTAAAAGTGTGACCACCTGGGGAATCGGCCTCACTTGTTCACTTAGCTTGTTACTCTACTGGAGAGGGAGGACAGTAGTTAGAATTGGAGGGGGAGGTAGCACGATTAGCACATTAGCTTAAAATCTTGAACAGTAAAATCCTTATTTTCTCAATCCTGTCTTTTCTTGTCTAACTTGACAAGCGTATAAGAGGTTGTCTTCACAACTTTTTAAATAGTTGTAATCTTCCTTAGTTCTGAATATTTGCTTCAACTACAGAATGTACAAATAGGCTTTACCTTAATGTGCTTGAATAGCCTTTTTTTTAATTTTAGTTTAATGTTCCCTTCAGGGATTCAAATCCACAACTTTCAATCTTTTCTTCTTCCTACTTCTGTCTCTGAAATATCAGCATCTCTTTAAGTATCTGCACTTCTTCCTTGGGCAGTTTGTCATGAGGTATTTCTCCTGATCTATGAAATTTCCCCTAAGCTGACTTTCTCTTTCTTTGCCTTTTTTTTTTTTTTTTTTCCCAGTTTTATTTTATGCTCTGTTCTATGTCAGTTCCTTTGGTACAACCTTGGCACTTGGGCGGTGCTGCTCTCTGCAGAGGGGAAAAAAAAATAATTTTTTTTGCTTCTTTCTAACAATTGTTTTCTGTTCTAGCAATTGGAAAGTTGAGTTAGTATAAAAGAAGAAACTGTTTAGAGGCTGAGGCTCTTACACTGAAGATGTTCCCCTATGTAACTTAAAGCTTGTTAGTAGTCCCATTAATTTGGGATAGTGTTACTGAGTTGCTGGTGTTGGGCATATGTGCAATGCTTGCAGAATTGGGACCATTATTTCCTGAAAGAGCATGTAAGGGTCTTCCTAATGATTGTAATATAATCAGAAAAAAATGTGGAAGAAATTGCATAAATTGGATTTCATTTTATTAATTTTTTTTTTTTCTGTAGGAAGCTATTCAGTTCAGTTAAGTTGTGCTAGTTCCAGAATCATTGGACATGTCCTTTTGGTCATTAGTAGCCTGAAAGAAAAAGACCTTGTCAACTACTGTGTTCCATTGACTTAGAGAAAGTTTTTTTTTTTTTTTTAAAAAAAAAAAAAAAAGAGAGAGAGGAAAAAAGTGTTAATGGAACTTTTTTTTTTTTTTTTAGGACATTTGCTTTTCTTCATAAGAATGAAGATCACCATTAAAGATAGCCATTTTATATAGCTTTCTGGGGTCACTGTTCAGCTTCCTTCCTTCCTGTAAAGAAGCATTATACTTCTGATTTCGCCTGTCAGATTTTTTTCATAATGCAGTGTGAAACATGTTTACAACTTGGTGTTCTCCTAATTCTTGTTCCTTGAACTTTCTGATTGTATCCTTGATAACATTATTGCAGGAGAAAAACTACATACATTTACACTGATTTCTGAACTCCAGTTTGGTGAGAAGTGGAAAACATGGCTACAGGGTGATGTCTTAGACTTTCAGTGATATTGATGTTGTCAGGAAAGCTTTAAATTGTATCTTGTGTTTACAAATAGCTTACACATGATACATGAAATTTTCATGGTCAAAACATCTGAATCAGATCCTGCCTCTGTCAAGGATGATCTTATTATCCATTGAGTTTTCTAAACTTTCAGTTCCATTTTTTTTCTTGCATTTCAATGTCTAGTTTCTTATGGTAGTGATTTTACCCTATGCAGGAAACTCTCTTCATTAAAAAAAATAATAATAATCAAGCTGAATTACAGCTTTGGAAGTAAACATAAAGTATTTGTAAAATCATCTTTGGGATAAGGCAATGTAAAAATCAGGGTAATGGAAATGGGCATAGTGTTAAATGAAACTGGTGCATGGCATGCTTCTCTAAATGAGAGGAGAAGGCTCTTCGTATAAAGGGTAGGAAGCAAAGAACACACAGAATGCTGTGCTACAGGATGCTCTGAATGATAAAGTTTAGAAATGTGCAAAATGAGACGTGAATGGAAAAAAATCCATCGAAGACCCTAAATAAAGAGATGACACCTTCAGCAGAGGAAGTTGCAAGCTCAGGGAATAGCTGAGGGATGCATTTCCTCCTAATTGTTTTGTTCTTGTTTACTTCCCTGGGTAATCTCTGCTGGCTGCCATGAGAGACAGGATACTGGACTAGGTGGGGTCTTGACCTGACCCCCATGGCTATTTTCATAGCTTATTTTCTTATTTACATAGCTGAGATTTATGCTCTCCTCTGTCCCCTTCTTCCCACCAGCACTTTAGGAAGCATCCGTGTGAGATAGCTGATCTCCACAGTGACTATGGAAGGAAAGGCTTGGGCTGTAGTGGAGCTTCTTGCTAGCTCTGGAGTGGGAGGGGATGGAAGCTATTCCTGAATGACACCAACAACAAGAGAAGCGTGGAGGGTTTAGTATCCTTACGTTAATTCACTATGTGAATATCCACCATGATACTTCCCAAAATTGCTAACAATTTAATTTGAAGCAATGCATAAAAATTCAGTGTAACAAACAAATAGGAGGAATGATGAGAAATGGAAGAACAGAGGCAACTGTAATAAAAGCATTACATGGTTTCAAGTGACTCCCATCACTGGACTTGTGAATGGGATGAAGCATTAAAAGCAAAGCAGTATGAAATAAAATATTCTAGTGTGTTCGAAAGCACGGCAATACTGTCATTCAGATGTTGACTTTATTATGGGTGGTGATTTTTTTTTTTTTTCTGAACCTCCTAAAACAATGTATTAAAATACTTGTTTTAGTTATATTGCAAGGTTGATATGTTTTGCTAGGGTCTAAACGCTAACAAAACACCCATGTGGCTCTGAATGCTTTTCTTTTTCTTTTTTCTTTAATAAAAAAAAACTGCAACAATGCTCAACTCTATTATGTAGTGCTGCTATCTATTCTGCAGTCCTCTTAGAGAACAAAAATCCCAAGCAAACAGGAGCTCCTTGAATAAACTAATTCAGTCACACGTTTCCAGACTGAATTACTCAAGCATTTAAAAACATATAGAGAGCAGAGTTATGTTCCTGTGTATCATGTGTATGTACAAATAAATAAAAATATCCCCAAAATAGTAGAGATGGAACATGTTTGGACTACTCTGGCTTTCTAATATGGAAACAAGCTTTTAACTTGAAAGAATTTAGTTTTCAAAATTTGAAATCTAAACCACAGATTCCTGCTCACCACTTTGCTCATTAATAAACTGCATCTAACAGTCTAACAAATGTTTTTGTAGTTCGGATGCTATGTAGTCTGGGAGTGGTTCTTCCCATCTACTGTCCATTTGGGTTGAAAATAAATGGAAGAACTGAAAGAAATGGGTGTTTAAAGTGTGTTCCTCCTCCCTCAGTTAAGAAGGGGCAGGGAGGACTTAGAGGGAATACAATGAATTGAAGTATGATCTTAATACACAGTTGTAGTTAAGCAAAATAGCTGATATATATGCATGCATTATATGTATATATTTACATATGTAAGAAAATACATGAAAGCTGGAATGGATTTCATAGGTCTCGGGAGCAAGGGGAAACAGCGGCAGCTTTATTCTTGAGTTTGTTTGCTCCTGCAGTTCAGCTTTGCTGAGCATTGCAAATGCAGAATGCTGAAAGAGGGAGCTAATGAGACGATAGCTGTTGGTATGGGAGGCTTGCATTTATTAGCACTGCATCAGTTCAAGCTAGGTACCACACTAACAAAAGCTGTAACAAATATGAGGATCAAATAAGCAGCTTGATTTACAATTACTTCTGTGCCACTGATGTTTATCAAACAATTCACATACAATAATGAATAAAAATCATAATATGAAAGGAGCAGCCAGATCAAACCTACCTCCCCAGTGAGGTGTACAAATATTAAATGATAAAGGAAAGAATATGGGTGAAGAGCACAAAACTCATGGAAGATAAAAATCAAATGTTGTATCTAGAGCCAGTGTTAAGACTCAGAGTGAAAATGATGGGAAGAACATTATTGTTAGGTGATATTAGGTCTTCACTTTTAGAAGCTAATCATAACTAGTTCTCTGTTTTTAAGCAGAAATTTTAAGGGGGGTGGGGGGAACTGTTGATAGTAACAGGAGACAGAACAGCAGGTGCTGTGATTCTAACAGCCAGTTCTGTGGAGCTCAAAGAAAGTTCTACAAGGGATAACAAGGTGTTTTTGGCTTGTGTCAGAATACAAAATATCAGTAGCAGTTATCTCTATTGAAGATGTCATTAGGGTGTAGGGCATGCAGCAGAGAAAGTAATGTCAGCGAAATAAAGCATCAGAGTGTCCTAGTGAGTCAGGAAAGTTGACATCCGTAACTCCTGTTTCTTTTCCCTGCTTCCTTCATCTCTGGAAGAGGGAGGAAAATTTAGCAGAGTAGAAGATGCTGGGTTAATTCAAAAGATTTTGTGAGTATTGATATCCATGGGGGGAAAAAAACAGCTACATTTCTGTGGGTATTTCCATGCCCTCTGTGCGTGTCTTATTTACAGGAGACAATGAGGCTTGTCAGTCAGGAGAGACTGTTCTGCAACTCTGATATTTCAGTAGGCTCTTGGCAACACCCACTTTCCATAGAATGTATGTTATCTACGTTTATTACCTTGTTTGGATGACACTTCCAATTGGCTTCCATTCAGCATGTCTTCAGTGCCAAAACACTTCCAAGAGAGACTTTCAGATTGTGACAGGCTTGACTGGCTTTCTTGGCCATGCATATGATATGATGGTTTCCAACCCTGATAAAAATGAATGGAGCAACTGCATGGTGTTTGGAGATGTTTGCAGAAAGTTGGACTTACTGCTACCAAGGAAATATGAATTTGGAGTGGAGTAGATAAACCTTTTAGGATGCATAATTAGCAAGTGGCATTCAGCTGAACTTGAACAAGTCCTAAGATATGCCTTCTGGTTTGAAAAATACATAAATAAAGCTTTAGCATTAACAAATTTTATAGAGCAAACCTTAACAAATGTAGTAGATGTTAACAACTCTAGTAATTCTAAAACTTTCTGAGACACAAAGCAATTCAAATATTTACATGTAGGCATGTAGTAACACTCCGTGCTTTAGGGTAACCTCCTTGGCCCCAAGCCACTTGCCTCAAAAGGGAGCAGGTGTGCCATGGCTCCTGTGTATTCTATGTGGCTTCCTTGGATATAGAACATACCTGAAATGGCATTAGTTATATATTTTTGGTCAACTGAGTTCAAGTGGATCACAACATTGTATATCTGAGTGAACACAATCTACAAATCCTTTGCATATCTGTGTCTTTTGGCAATATTTTTGAAACGGCTTTTCTTATGCTTCATAAGAAGCTTCTAAGAAGCAGGAGGAGAGATCTGTAGATCTGTTGCATCCATGTTAGGTTAGGAAGATTCATGTCAGCTGAGCAGCCACAGTTTTAAATCCGGGGTGGCTTATTCACAGTGCTGTTCGTGGAGATATGAAGAACATGGACCAGAGATCTAAATTCTAACATATAAACATAACCTTAGAGAAATTCAGGATTCAAAGACACCAGATGATTTTCGGTCCAGGATCCCAAGATTTTTGTCCTTGTCCCCATCTCGTATGATTTCTTTAACAAGTACATGTTTTAGCTAGAGTCTTGCTTGGAGCAGTCAGCAAAATGAAAAAAAACTTTATGGTGGATGTTAAAGTTTGTATACTTTGTCATGGCAACGTGTTGTCATCTGCCAGTTAAGTTGAGTAAATTGGAGCTGAGCTAATAATGAGACTTGCCATAGAAGTGTTCAAGGCTGCCAGAGAAGGTTAGGTTACAGGTTTCACTTTCTAGCAGAATGATCACTATACCTGTACCAGTAGGACTGAAATTATCTTCACATGGGTCAGTGGCATGATACTCAGAAGATGCCTGCTTTATCCCTAGTGTATGAAGAAGTAGTCTGTATGTACGCAAGTAGATAAATACAGGGCCCAAAGTCTATGATCTGTTTGGGACCTACACTTGAAAAAGTAATTTTCACTTCAAGTAACAGAGAAAGTAAGAGAGACATGGAAGGAAAGTAATTATTGATACCATCAAAAGTGTACTTGATGGGTGTTTGTGTTAGGTAAGAACTGAACTATCTTTGATCTTCCTTTTTGCAAGGACAAATACCTAACTGCTACTGACCACTCTGTTTATATGTTCCAATTTATGCAGGTCGGTATAAGCAGGGTACTAAGTCTGAAGTTTCAACATGAGGATTATTTTTATTTCTATTTTTATTTTTTTAAGTTGTCATAGCAGAAAGCTCAGTTTGCTTCTGAAATGTTTCTGGCTTTCGATGAGGACTTCAGTTTTTAGAGGCATACAAAATCCCCTGACAGACACAGCTCTGAAAAAGCACTGTGAAATTCAACGTCCACTGCATCCTAGACAGATTTAGTAGAATCGCAAATGATTTTAAATAGGAAGTCTGATTGCATGAGTTATAAAAGAATAAAGAATTTTGTCATATCGAAGGAATAGAGCTCATCCTTTGCATTTCCTCATATGGCCAGGAAATATTTGAGACCGCAGTGGTTTTTTGTTGGAGCTTTATTGATATATTTTTCACTGAAGGATAATTCCCTGTGAAAACTACATAGAAATGAGAAAGTATGGAAGATTAATCAGGTCTTCCTTTTTTTTTTTTTTTTTTTTTTTTCCCATGAAAATAATATCTATATTATATTGTTTAGGAGTGTGAAATTTTTGATCACCATGAACATTGTTATAGATCATTGCAAGTGTGTTCGTAATTAGGTTTATTGTTAATCCAATTATTATGCAAAAGAAATATATAGTTGTAAAAGCAGACTTGGTACTTGGTACTTGCCAGCTTTTTTTTGGAGTGTAATGTAAAGTGTAGGTAGAAGTTCGCTGGACTGGACATGTAGCAGTATAAAGTCTGGTTCCTTGTTGCCATTTGCATTAGATTCCCTCCTTTTTATTTTATTATTTTTTTTTTTTAAATAATGCTAACCTTTCTACTAATCTTCTAGTTTATTAGCAAAACTGAATATGTGTGCCTTTGTTCACTCTGCTAGGAATAAACCTCTGTTCAGAATGACCAGTATTTACTTAAAAAGTTAGATGGTGGCATACACCCTTTGCTCATCACCCTTTGCTCTCCATCATCTCATAAAGTTGCCTGCATTTCCATGCATGTGCAGAAGGTCTACCATCAACTAAAGATCAGGAAAAGTACATAAAAATGGCTATATAATACCCAAACACTCTCTACATATTTATTTAGGCCAAAATACTTATTTTCTTATTTTTATGTCATTTGAATTTCTATACTTCATAAAAGCATGACAATCTAAGATGCCTGGACCTTCAAGCCCTGTACAGCAAAGAAAAGGAACTCAAGGTTTCTTTTAAAAAGTCACCATTCTGGAGTCTCTGGTCTTTCTAGATTGTCATTACTGAAACTTAAATGTTTGAAATCAATAGATCTTAATAAAACGTGTTTGTTTTGTGTAAAATATAAAGATAATGTGTAGAGGGATGCAAAAACTTGCTACCTTAGGCTTTAATTATGGGAAGTAAAAATGAAGGAAAAAAAAAAAAGCCCTCATACTTAAAAGAGACCGTACAATCAGACTAAAGGTTTTGATTGTTGGGGGGGGAGGTGGGGGGAACAAAAAACATTTAAGTGCACTCCCAACACCCCCAACAGCCCTCCCCCCAAAAACAAAACAAAACAAAAAGGCAACAACAAGTATTTTGTGTGGAAGGCATTGCTATAATTTTTCCAGTGTGTGGACAGACTTTGTGTTTTCCTTCTTTTTCCACCATGCTGCTATTCTTAAATATCAGTGTAAGATTTATTTTTAGTACAAAGGGTATTCACAGATGTTTTACAAGTTTGATGAGAACTCCTTATTTTTGAAGCTGCTTTGTAACTTTCATCATTATGTTAACATAAAGACTTATGTTTGCATTCTTCTGAGATTTTGCCTCTAAGTTGAAATATTGTGTGTTGCATGCATGGAGGATTTTGAGCCTGTTATATAACTTTTTCTCTTGATAAAAGGGAAAAAAAAATCAGGGTATGGAGTTCAAACAGACCAACTGTTTTTATGGGGGCTTATGCGTCTGAGTCACTTTTAGCTGTTCTTAGAAGTGTTCAGCATGTGAAATATAAGAGAATCTTAATTGTTGTAGAATAATTACAGTGAGTGTTAACTCAGCATTGTTTTCATGTAAGGACATGTACTTTCTCTATAAATCGAAAGAAATCAATATTTGCAAAATTCCTTTCAACTGGATCCCTCTTTAAGGCAACATCGGTATTTTGTAATACCACAAGTGCTTGTTACTTTTGAATCATCAGTGTATACGACTAGGCTCTCTCCCCACTTTTATTTCCTTCCCTCCCTCCAAGAATTTTTATTCTGTTTATTTGAAACAGGTTTGATTTATTTTCAGATCACTTAGCAATGAATGGAAAAAAATGATAGGATTCATGTCAACTGCAGTGTTAGATGCAATCTGCTGTTTGCTGTCTAAGATTATGAAAGACTTGCTACAAGGTTTTCACAGGAATATTTGAGAACTATATAGAAGTGAGATTTATAGCAATACTTCTGATGAAGATTAATGTTTATTTTCTTAGTTCCTGAGATGCAAGGAAATACGGCAAGGTATATTATCTTCTCAGCTTTGGTTCACTACCTGAGATGCCACAGGGAAGGAGGAATAGACTAAAGCAATCAGTAAAATCAATCTGAGACTGAAGGGTAGAGATGGATGTTTGAGAGCGGTAAAGGTCAAAATATAGTGATAGAAAATCAGGGAGACAAGTTGCAGATGTGTTCTTTAAGTTTCTTCCGTTCATTTTTCTCCTTATATCCTCCTTTCTATGCTGCTTTTTGTAACTCTGTACTCTGTTTTCTATTACTTAAACATGATGTTCTGATTCTCAACATGGTTCTGGTTGAATAAACAGTTCCCCAGTAACCTTCCCACAGAGCATTCTGGGGAAAACAGACAAATACCTCCAACTCAAATCAAATTTCAGCTATTTATTCATAACGAAAGAATTAACATCAGTTATTTTTTTTTCTCAACTGAGATCAAAAAAATAAAAATAAAAAAAAGTTTTCCAAAGATGTGTATTTGGTATATGGTATATAATATGGTATATATTAGGGATATGGTTTAGTGGGGAATGTTGGCGTTAGGTCAGAGGTTGGACTCGATGATCTTGAGGTCTCTTCCAACCTAGAAATTCTGTGATTCTGTGATTCTGTATAGGCCTAGACAACAGTAGAAGAGGTGCAACTATTCACGACAATATCATGTAAGGAATAAACTCACAGCAATAGCTGAAAAAATACTGATTGATCAATGCAGGGTTATGCTGTAAGAGGTATACTGTGTAATAGCACTCTTATGCAAAATTTCAGAAAATAATCAAAATATTCCTGTAAAAATAAATAATCCACTACTGTTTCTTTTTGTTGGCCTGAAACATTTGTCTGTTTTGTTCTATTCTTTGATTTTTTTTATACAGCAGTACTATAATTTATCTGTGTTGTTTATTTGTCTCTTTGGAATCTTCTTTACAGAGACAAAATGCTTACATTTACCTACCTTTTTTCTTCTTTGAACTCTGAAAGTGATCTGTAGTGTTTTGATCTTTCAGAATTCTGCTATTTATCTAACAGAATGCTTTTCCACTCTTAAGTTTTCCTGATTTCAGACTAACAGTCAATATAAACATTTTTGATGTGGCTAAAAATTAAAAACATTGATTTTTTTCACTCTGTGCAAATAAGAATGAATTCTCAGTATCTTACTCCAGCAATACAGATTATAATAGAATTGGGAAATAATGTAATGATCAAATTATTTGAGTTTGAAGAGCCAGCTGCAAAGAGAAAGTGTGTGTGTGGGGGGGTGTTGAACAATAAGAGCAGGATCTCTTATGGCAGCTTTCTTCCATGGTACTATTTGTTGTTGCAGAAATGAGGTAAGAAGACAGCTGTTTATGCAAATAAAATGTCTCACAAATCCACATGAGAAGGTGTGCACAGCACTTATAACAAAGAAATGTTCCCTCATGCCCATACTGCGTCTGTTCCCTGAATAAATCCCACACCAGTCTAAATTCCTATCTGCCAACTTGTGTTAATGAATATGGAACTTGCAGAAGAGCCAAGGCATAATGAAAAAAAAAAAAAAGCATAAACATTGCTTTTAGTTTGGAATGAATGCATGACTAATCCAAATTAGATATACAGCACTGCCCATTTCAAAGGGCAAGCTCTCTGGCTGTCTTTGCTTGTTCAGTTGTGCTAAAGAGAAAAACAGAGCAATACAATGAAAACTTGGTTGAATGCAATGGAAAAGAGAAGAAAAGAGTAGAACTAGATAATTAAAATTTGAAATAAAATAAGATGCAGAAATGCATGAATGTATGTTGATTTGAATATCAAAATATTTCAGTTTCTTAGGATGCAGAGTATGGCATATAGCATCAGGAATTTGCTGGATTTTTTATTTTATTTTTTTAAGATTTGATCACCTTGTTTATCCATTTTATTTGTGACAGAGAGGGATGTAGCGTAGCTGTCTTTTGGTCTACTTAATTTCAAGTACATTTAAGTACAAATAAAACGAGTAGCAATTTTGCTAACTTTTCCATTCATACAGAAAGGAAAACAGAAATATAAATTTCTGTAAGAAACAGGACCAAAATATTTGGAGACGGCATGATCGTAGAGTATATGAATGTTTTTGGAGGAAGTGTTACCAGAGTTAAACTGGTTGTTAGCCTATGAAGCTCTCTGGTTTATACAAGTCATACAACAGCTAATTTGTTAGGCTTGGGTAGATCTTCCTGGATTTTTATCACTTTTGAATTGCAACATTTTAAAATGCTGTCTTCCAAACCTTTTTATATTTTTATATATGTTATTTACGTATTTTATATTTATAAAGTGAACTGTTATTCCACTGACTTGGAAAACAGCTGAGGAAATCAGATGATGGTTTAAGCATTTCTTATAAACTTGATGATAAGCTCATCAGTATGGCACAAGAGACAGCAGTCTTTTCTAGAAACCCATAAATTTTCATCTTAATTTGTTATTAGTGATTACCTGCAGTTGGTTGGTAATAACTTTTTTTGTGAACTTTTGTAGCTGAATTTCTTAGAGGTAGAAATCTGGGAAAAGGTATGTCTAATCTTACATAGCATTGCCACTTTCTATAAAGTGTGTCTAGTTCTATCCTATTGCCTAATGGCTGCTTAAAAAAAAAGCAATAAAAATCCAGCTTGACAGACAAGTACACATATGGGAAAAAATAGCATAGAGCTCTGAGTACAAGATTTTATATAGTGTTTCTTTGGACACTCAAATATGTGTTATTTCATTGCTTAGGAAAGCAACTAATCCCTTCTAGAAATTCTATCGCGTGGAACCGTATTGCTACTGATACACGTCAAGAGCAATTTTTTAACACTGGAAACCTATCATATTTATTTCTGTCACCTAGAGTATGTTCCAACTGACTGATGATAGTAGTAGTCAGTCCTCTGTGTGGACTAGCCACTGTAATAAGGATGAAATATAAATCTTTGAAACCTATTGACAAAATATTTGCAACAGATGAAGGCAGAACTCAAGAATTTGGGTTTCATTCCAATTTACTCTGGGAACGTAGGCTAGTGATCTAACCTCTGCCTTTTTCTTCCATAGAAACTGTGACTGTCTAAAAGTCCCAGTCATGAGTCTTCCTCTTTCACTGCAGTAGAATGAGGGAAAAATGCATGTAAAGAATAATAGAGATGGTTTTCTTGTTTTATGTTCTGGTGCTGGTGTTGCAGAAGGCAACAACATCCATTACCTTTAATTTTAGCAACAGTCCTACTGAGATTTTACAGATCTGGGACAGAGCAGATACAAATCTGACAGGATTTACAATGATTTTTTTTATTTTATTTTATTTATTTATTTTTTTCTGCTAAGCTTAAAAAAGGCAAGAAAAAGCTCAGAAAAGCAAACTCTCTCCAGAACAAGTGAGAACTGAAACTTTGTCCATGTCTTCATTTGGTCAACTGTGCCAGACATCTGCATGCTGTACTGTTAAGTTTTTCCAGTGTTGATGTTGCCAAAAAACTATGGTATTAAATTACACAAAAAACATGCTAAGGCTTTCACAGCCTTACTACAGCTACAAAGTTTGTGATTTGTAGTCTATAATTTTAATGTTACTGTGGTTTTTGGGAGGTAGTCCAGGCTTTTATTTAGCCCTTCTCTTTAAGGATAAAATCAAACAATAAGTAGAGGTTGTGTTAAAGATATAGATTTATACAAACTTCCATTGTACAGAATTCAAAAGACTAAGAAAGACGTGCAGATAGGGTGTACTTTAGCCCATTAAGAAAAGCTCTGTGGCAATATTGACAAAGGTTTTTATTTTTTTTTATCCCAACTGGTAGCAGCGCATATCTTTCAGTACCATCATCAAAGCTTTTAAGGACTTGTGTGTACCATTCTTACATTGATGGGTTACTAGCCAAATTCAAGCAAGTCTTCCCATGAATGGTACCATGCACTGGAACGGGTACTGCCACCCATTATATTGTGAGGTGCATGAAGTCCTGTAAAACCTTATGGAATTTTACTTCAACTTTTTGTATGAAGGATCCTGCTCCCTTTGGGGAAGGAACAAAAAAAAAAAAAACAAAACAATATATTTAAGAAAATACGGTGACCTGTAAAGTTTTAAGGCCTGTCCTGCACTGCAAGTGGGTAACTGCTGAAGAAGGCTGAAGTGTCTGGGTAGATCAGAACTGTGATTTGACAGAGGAATCTGTTGATAACCTGTTATTTGTTGAATTATAGACCATATGGTGTGCCTGCTTAGGCTGTACCCCCATCATCCGAGATTGTAAAGTCCCTCAGCTATTTCTCAGAGTTACAGAGGGAATTTTCATGGCTTGTAAGTGACTGTATACCTGGATTGCTACCTGGTATGAGGCTCCATGTACTGGAGGTTACACAGCATATCTGTGGTGGATGAAGGCAGCATTCCCACTGAGTCATCCACTGAGAACTTTCTTTAACTTATCTATTGTGAAGCGTATATAGAAAAAATATAGAAATGATCTGTCTGGCTCCTGAAGAGGCATGTTTGGTTGGAGGGATGCAATTCGTGCTACTGCCTGGCAAAGACTAAGAAAGTGTGGTTTTCCCCCCCACCCCTTTCCCCTAAGAGTCAATATAAGAGCAATATAAGAGGTTTCTTGGCCTGGATGGCCTTCCCTGTAGAATAATCACTGTGACATCTCTATTGAAAAACCTATTGAAAAGAAGAAAATAAACAGAAGAACAAGGGGACTGAAGATGACAATTTTTATTTTTCAGTTTGAAAGCAGAATCTTTTCAAAGAAATGTTTCTTTTTAACCTCAACCTATCACACTGCTCACTTCAGACAGGGATGCCAATGATGCTGAGTTAAGCATATTGTTCTCTAAGAGGTATGTGGGGGTGGGAGGTGGGGCAGTAAGACTGTTCTTTTATTCTATTCCTCAAGAATATTATATATCTTCAACCGTTACTGAAGAAATTTACCAGTTAAGAGTCTAGGTACCAGTTCCTACATGATTCCTTGCTAAGAGTTCTCTTATGTTCACCCAAATGCTGTGTGCAAACGTATTCGGTCATGAATCCATCTCCTAGTAGGGATGATTAAACGTGTTCTGCACTGTGTTCTCAGATTATTTAGTTAACTAGTCAGAGTTGATTACTAATGCACTAGAGCTGATTTATTGATTTCTACTCTGATACTTCTTGTTTACCTGATTTGTTTGCAATACTCTCCTGGAGAAGTAAATATTCATATACCTAATGTTTTAGTCATAATACTTAAGCTTTTTCCAGACTTCTAGAAGGACACCTGTGTAACACGCTGAATTAGTCAGCTGTTCCTTTGGTCCACTTAAAACTTTCTACAACAGTAGCAGTAGATATTTCATTCACCTCTTACCACCTTATATTTGTTTGCTGGTAACGGAAGGATTTGTCCTTGGAATATTGGATAGAGATGTATCTTATACCTCAGAAAAAGTATTTTAATGGGAATAAGCTTTTTAGCACAAAATCGTTACTTGAACCATTTTAGATTCTTTTGTTATCTGATGGAATTGAAATCAATATTTCAGGCTATAGATACAGAAATTAAGTGCTAACTTGAGTTTTGTATTGGTTTCTAGAATAAAACTCTAGAGCTATTTAGCCAATAAATTACTTCTAGTTAAGTTTTCCATTGATATTTTCATAATGTGCTTTTCACATATTTTCATTACATTTATATATTACCTTCACTTAGATGGGGAAAATTCACACTTTTCAAATATATAGCAGGATTAGACTGAAGTGCTGCCTACATAAAATAAAGACCTAAGACAAGGTCTCTTCCTTTAGCTGTAAGGATGAAAATTAAAACAGCATAAAATGAGCACATCTTAATAGCTAAGCATGTCACATGAGCTAGTGAAATAACTTGTATGTCTAATTCACTTGCGTATCATAATTGCTAGGCAGGCGTTATATTAAATGCAGTTCTAAGCTTTTATGTGGAGTATTCTTAAAGTCATTTCAGTCCTTTTATTTATCACCTCTTTGCACAATGTAACTCAGAAGAGGTTTTTCAGTTCTCTCTTAGATAGGTACAAATCTATTTGTTCTGTCTTTGGCTGTAGTACTATTGAGTTATTAAATAGCAACATAATAATTTTAAGCATAATCATAAAACACAATTATTGAATTCCAAGACGTGATCTTATTCATGGTGAAATTGCATAGTATATATATATATTTTTTTTACTTATTTAAACCAACATTTAAAGGTACAATGTGAAAGAACTTCAATAAAACAATTCTGTTCAAAAATTAGGAAGATAAAATTAAGGCAGGCAAAGAAGAAGCTACCAGAATAAAGCTAATGGGTGAAGATACGTAGCAAAAGAAGACTTGGAAGGGATAGTAACATATGTACGGACAAAGATGAATGTAAAACATTCATCTAGCACCTGTAACCAGTCCACAAAGCAAAGGTTGTGCCCTCATGGTAATGCTGAAGTGAACAGGCTAAGCAGGGAACAAGTTGTTACTTGCCAGAACTGGGGGTAGCAACTTCTTAGCTTATGAATCCAGTCACTTTAATCTTAAGTGAAAAGAATTCATTCTTAACTTCATTTACTAAAAGATTAGAAATGAAATATTCATTAGCTTCTGAAAAATTCTCTTATTTCATATTAGGAATAATTCCCCTCCTTTCTTCTATGCTGGATAGGAGCACAAAGGACTTCAATTAAACAGTGAGAGATGTGAATTATTGTGTAGTAATTGACAACAAGATACATGATTAGTCCCAAATATCCCACAAAGCTTTTAACACTGAACTGCCAAACTAATTTTAAAAATGATATTTCAAAACAGAAGAGGTAAGTAAGGAGCTTAAGTTACCTGCCCCCCTGCGCCCCATTTTCCAGCTAAAAACAAAATTAAAATAATGCAGTTGGTAGTGCAGAAATTGTACCCAATGGCAGCACGCTGTGAAGAACACTCAAAGCTATAGTAGCTTTGAAACATTAGTGAATTTTACATTATAGAAAGTGTCCCAAGTTAGTAGGCAATTAACCATGGAAAGCCTTCTGCTACAACTTGCTCCGTCCTTATCCCTGCTAATGTCAAGTTCCTGAATGAATTATTGTTTTTGTTAAGTAGAAGGCTGCTTAGAGGTTATAATCAGGATTACAAAATTGTAAAACTAGAAGAGGCAAGGAATTACCAAGCTAATTTTCATTTATTTATTTTTTCTGGCATCTGTTTTTGGTCTCTGTTCCCGAGTTTAGACTTCCTATCTAGTCAGCACTGAAAGATATTTCCACAGAGCTCCTGCTTTATCCCAGTTTTCCTACAAATGTCTTGAATGAGTGATATATCATGTACTTTCATCTGCTCCCTCTTTGTAAAGTGGGCAAAATATTTCTTCTTAAGTGTAAGAAATGTTGAGTATTTTGATTGAGAATGCTTTCAGTCATTATATTGCCTAGCCTAAGCTTTGATGATAGTCTGGAGCTGCTGAACACTACTATAATAATAATAAAATAGTATACTATTTCTGAAAAGGTTCTTCCATAACTCAGCTCTTTTGTCTTATAAACAAAACATACTCTAGTTTACTGTGTGATTTTTTGACTTGCTTTGTTTTTGTTTTTTTTTTTTTTTGAAGAATTCAAACTCAAATGAAAATGTTTCAACTCAGTCTTTAAGTGTTTGATGTTTGGGACTCTCGTACATTTATTTTGAGTGGAAACTTCTCTTAAAGTTCTCATACACTGAGTACATTCTTCAGTGTTTAAGTTTGAGTTGGCTAATTTGAGGTTTAATTGTAAGAAAGTTCAACTGAAGATTGTATCCAAACTGAAAGCTATCCAAACATCAAATCATGCTTTTTCCTGAAAAAGATAAAATGATCTTAAGCTTAATTTCTTGTTGATGCTATTGCTATATATGGAAAGTTATTTTCTTTTTCTTTTTATTTATTATTTTTTTAATGTATCTGTGACAAGTAAATTGCAAAGGACATTATATGTTTTAATTAGGCTTTTTTTTGGTGTAAGTCTGAGTAAATCAGCAGTAATTTAGGTGCAAGGTGCATTTCTAGAGCACATTTTTCACTGATAATTGAATCAAAACCATTCTGAACTTCCAGAAAGATGTAATAGAAAGTTTGACCACTAATGTCTGTTCTCAGTGTTTTTCATGGGCAGAGATGACATGTGACTGAGATGCAACACGTTTTTTTGTATGTTAGTCATAAAATAGATGTTACGCTTAAGGGAAAAATTAAGTCTTAGATCCAGATAATTCTATTCAAACAATTGTACAGCTTTGAAATTTCCAAAACCATGTTTTTTTTTAATTTTTTTTTATTTTTTATTTTGTTTACTTATTCAGACATACAGAAAAACCTTCCAGGATGAAAAATAGGTTCATAGGTTCAGGAAATAGGATTATTAGTGCTAGGAACCAAGATTATCAAAATAATGAGAGAGTTTTTTTTGCTTGCTTTTTAATATGAAAATATTAAGGAAAAATGACTAAACTAGGATTTAGTATAGCCTTCTTACATTTATGTTCATACCTTCTGTGTTTGGATACTTTAAACTAACTTTATTTTGTTTAATGCAGTATTTATTATATAAACAGTTATTTGGCTAATCTGATACATAGACACTAGCCTACATATTTCATATGGCTTGGTCTTGTGCTAATGTTTCATAAATGCTTGTCCAGGACACAGTTTAGTGCCTTGGCTGTTGTCTTTAATGTAAACAACTTCAATCAGTTATCCGTATATTAAGGTAATGTAGGAGCATGACTAAACCTGCTACATACTAACTACATACATGTTTGGTATTTCAGAACGTGTTTAGAATAGTTGTTAAATCCCGGCGAGGCTTTGAAATCAACTTGTAAAAAGCGCTGTATGCTAGGGAACTTATCTGGGGGGTTACTCTCTCTTGTAATTGCTGTGTGTGTTTTTCCCAGTGTTTACTCTGCACCCAACTACTAATGACAACATTTCAGAGTATGCTCGAGTTGCCCTTTTTCTGCTCCATTGCAACTCAGAATTGATTAGACCGACTTCTAAATTCTGTGAGGTAATGTCGTTGCATCTGTGCTGGGGTTAGATCTACTTCTGAGGCCATCATGGACCTACCTCCCTGTGCTTCCTTACGGAGTCTGCCTGGGTATTGATACAAGTGCGGCAAGTGCGGCTGGTACATTGCAAAAGGGCAGCGTGGCTCCTGAAGCCTGCCTGGGAAGCCGCTGAAGTGGCAGTGGAATTAGCTCGCTGCTGTGTCTTCCTAGCTGTCTCTTTTCATGTGAGAGAAACGACAGTTCGTGCTGATAGAAGCACAAACTTTCACCTCTAATGTTTATTTTCTAGGTGTTGATTACATTTCTAGCACTCTTTCTTACAAACTTGAGAAGATTTTCACTTTTGCTCATCTGCAGAAAACTACATGGGATTTTTCCAAGCATAAGACTGATGCTGCTGTTTCATTTCTTCTGTTTTAGTTCTGTTAAATTGAGTTCATCTGTTCAGTCCTGTTGAGCCATGTGATGGGTTCCACCTGCCTCCTTGCCCCAGAGCACATAATTGATCACCATGCATTATAGTGGAATGTATTTGTAATGTCCATGTGAAAATACCTGGAAACTATGTGGAACTCCATGATTACCTGCACAGTTGTACGTGGTTGTCATTTAAGTACCTTGAAAAAAAAAAATGGGGGGGGGGGGGAGGAAATGGGGGTTGTTGCGTTAAGGGGTGTAGCTGATTAACCGTTACAGGCCCAGTCGGATTCAGGGTACTGAACCAGTTGGACATTCACCAAAAATGCATTAACCGTCTGGGGGTCTGGTTGGATTCAGAACACTGAACTATCACGGATAACCACCCTCACCCTAGTTGCACTTAATGAGAGCTATCACAATGCAATCAAGTATGGTTTATTACAGCAACAGATAATCAGGTTCTTTTGGATTGCCGGTGATAGAGACTATCTGCAAAAGCAAGCTAGTATGCATGAAATACACAGGTGTTATAGATGTTATAGATGTTATAGGTGTTATAGATGTTACAGGTGTTACAGGTGTCACAGGTGCGCAGCCTAGAAATAAACGCGTTAAAAGGATTAAAGACTCTATAGAGATTTATAAGCAAGTATTCAGATCTCACCCAAAGGCGTCCCAATGGGGGGGGGAAGAGAGGCTCAGCCCGTCGACTGATCCCAGGAGTCAGGAGGTCCTAAGGATGTTGTATGTCCTTGGGATGGTATCTCCCCTGACGGTGGTATCTTCCCTAACATCCCCTCTCTCTTGGGCCAATTTATATTATTTTCTATCTTTTAGGTGGAGCTTGAGTGGCTCTAGTCAAGCATATCTTAGTTATGATTGGTGTAAAGTTTTCCCGTCTCCATTTAAAGTAATAGGCTCCGAGAAATTCAGGGCGCGTGCTCAGTGAGGGGTGGTCGCACCTTGGAGGCGGGTAGCTTTTGGGATGGAGGTGTGTTTTGGTATTATAATGAGCAAAAAGTACACTAGGGTACAGCATTTGTCAAAACATGACAGGTCTTTGGCTTAGGGTGGCAAAAAGTGCAGCTTTGTGCACAAGAACAATTGAGGCCCCACCTGATTACAGAGCCTAGCCGTGGTGTCTCCACTCCACTCAACGCTCCATGGTGTTCCTTAGGGCTAGCACACCAAGTTTCCCCAGCGCGATAGCATCTAAGGTTGGGAGCCTAGGGAACGCTCAGGTAATGCAGTTATGCCCTACTCTGAAAGCCTCTTCAATGCTGTACCTTTTCCTTAAAAGTGTGAATGTTAGTTTTATTTTCCTAGTTACTTCAGGCATTTACACCACAGGGGTGTACAATGGAGAGCTCCTGGGTTATCTTACACTTGAGAAACTGTACCTTCGTTGTAACAGTGTGCAGCTTGGAAGAAAATTCCTGGATTAAACCAGAATATTTTGGGAGCTGAAGCTTTTGACTTGAGTGGGTGATGTTAAGGAAAGTTAATCACCTCTGACAAGTTGCTTCATGCAGAAGTCGATGTAGTTAATCACAATTCACGCTGAGCAAAACTTATCAAGGTATCTAGGAGCACTAGGTGACTGTAAGTGAGTTGTTAGATTGCACACGCTCTTTGGGCATGGTAATTCTGGCAAACAAGATCAGGCTTACTAGCTATGCACTGCTAACAAAAAAATCAAAATAGTGTCTTGTAGAAATGGTAGCAGTGTGTGCAATACCATCATTATGGTGTGAGTATAGTACAGAACATACTAGTGATCACTGTTTGGATACCACTGTATTAAAAAAAAAAAAAAAGTATAGGGAGAGAGAAAGTATAGGAAAAACGGGCACAGAAGAGTGACTGGTTATTTTAGTTAGAGACTGGTGGACCATTCTTAACTGGTGGTTAAAGTCTTAACCACCGAAGTGTTAACCAGTTAAAGTCTTAACTGATAGTTAAGGACTTGGTAGACCCAAATCTACTGAAGGTTCAAAAAGGAGAGAAGAAAGCCTGTCAGTGTTGAGATTTGTGGAGAGGGACAATTCTTATGGAAGTTCTTATAGCTCTTCCACATTTAGCTTATGCTGTTGTAAGAAAAGATTTCAAACCTGAGTTTGCTCAGCTGTTGTAGCAAAATCAGTCATCAAGTTGAATAAAGCATTATTACTGTTATTTAGTCTTATAAAAAGTAAATCAGTGGCATACTTGTGAAGTTTATTTTATGTTTTAGTCTCCTGTATGTACAAATTTGTATGGATTTAGTGTGTTTGGAGCTCAAGATATAGCACGCTTTTATTAAGTCTTCATGATGTCTAAAGTGTGTGGAAATCTATCTTGTTTAACTACAAGTCTCTTCCGGTCTTATTTGGCATTGTCACACCGTGTAGAAGCCATTGTAGTGCCCTTCACTTCCTTCAGAATTGGTTGCAGTTGCCATCATGTTCCATAAGGCATGCTCTTGAACAAAATCCATTCTTTGATTATGATTAATATAAATTAATTTATATTTGATACTTGACAAAAGCACAACCCTTTTTTTCAGGTAGATACTTGCAGCAATCAACTTTCATTAAATTGTTACAATTATCATTTATTCTGTTATAAAATTATAGAGAAAAAGAAGATGGGAAAACATCTATTTCTGTTCAAGCCAATTACAAGTAATGGTGACAGTGTAAACTTTCACTAGCATAGATTTAGATCTACTCTATACAGTTTGAAACTATCATTGGTTTGAATACCTTTTTCTACCTTAATAGCTTGCAGTAAATTCTGATCTAGTGTATTTCCCAAGAAGGATGCTATGTCTGAGTAATAACTTCTCATTTTCTCCTGGACATGCCCATGATTTATAAACAACCTATAAAATGAACTACATTTATTAATGTATAAGTAATCACAGAAAAAAATGCTATGTTGCATCAAACTCAAAATACAACATCTGTGATAACACCAAGCTTGTGATTTTCTTTTTTTTCCCAGAAGGAACAAATCATTATTTCAAATATAACTCTTCTGCCAGCTGTTAATGCTAGCAATATCATTTTTTTTTCTAAGATAAAACACTGACCCAAGCCTCTTCCAGAGCTGTGCTTCCTTTTCTAAATCTGTAGAATTTTTTTAATTTTTTTTTTTACAAGACCATCTTTGGTAGTCACTGCAGGTGACTTTCTCTCTCTAGTAATAGACATTTTTTCTCTGTACCCTTTCCAATAAGAAATTGGAACTATGATTACAAATTTGAGGCAAAGGATAACTTCTTTGGAATAACCATCCAAGTACCACGTATGTAAGTACACTTGGTGTGTGTACATATGTAAGTGCATAATTTGCAGATTAGACACCCATGGGTCAAATGACACAATAGTCGCAGGACAGCAAACAGTGTGCTATGTAGGTGTTTAGTGACTTTTGATTCATTGCACTCTGGGTCTTAAGCTATTTGTTGATGGGTAGTATTTTCATGACTTGATGTCCATGAGGGCAGATGAAGTAGGTTTTTCTAGAGATGTTTTGGGTCTGAAGTCAGAGCTAATCAAGCATTTCCTGATAAAAGAATATTTCTGGCAGAAAAATGTTGTATTGTTTGACATTAAAACACTGGAAAAAAATATTCTATTCATTTTTCAAATAACATTTTTTACTTTAACAAATTGAAACTTTCTGACTTTCATTTGACTGCTTGATGTATTAAAATAACACGTGAATTGAAATGAAATGCTTCTCAACGCTTCTCCTGACTAAGTTGAAAACATTTTATTGATCAAAAGTCATATTTTTGTTTTTGAGAATACTGCTTTAGTGTTCTGCTGAAATCCTGTTTGAACAGGATTTAGAATCTCTGTATTTTGAGTAGAATTAACTGCAAAGGAAGTATGAAATTCCTGAGCAGCTCTAATTAAAGCATTAAACTAACTCAGTCTAAACAGGCTAACTTAAAATCCTCCCTCCATTTTGTGGGTGTACTTTCTCAGACTTCCATCTCTGAAGCCTCTATTCCATGGGCATGCCTGTGTGTACCCGTTCCTTTCCCTAGAAAAGGGGGGAATGTGCTCATCAACAAAGGGAAAGAGCTTGTCTGTAAGGGTGTTACCTTACTATGTGTCAGGGAAGTCACAACACACTGGTAACTCCATAGTAACTGTCAGCACAGGTACCCTTGTTAGTTAATAGAGTTTTGAATATAGCTTTCCACAGCCTGTATGTGCTACAAATTCAAAGCTTGCACTGTCCTTCAGTATCTTTCTCAGGCAGACAAACCCTCAAAGTTGATTACTATAGGAGAGAAGTCACCAGAAAGTAAGAGGCTGTTACTTCAGAGTCCCCAAGCTGTCCAAAAACCATAGTTTATATATAAGACATTTAAAAAAATAAAAAATAAATAGTAAATATAAAAATATAAACCAGTTAATCTAAATCACTGAAATTGTGTTATGGACTCCAGGAGTGCAGATTTGTAGGAAATCACCACTTTGCTAATTGTATTTAGGTCCAGCAATCTTTAATGAGATTACTTACTCAATGGCTAAAAGGCCTTTTCTTGTGTCTAATCAAAGATTGGTGTGAGTATTTGCTGATACGCGAGTAAACATGCAATTGTCCCAGCATTTGGGGACAAATCCTTCTGAAGGCTCTGTAAATGTATGTTAAACTGCAGAATATTGCTCTTGTTAGAAGAAATACTTGTTTTTAATATTTATTAACCTTTGCAATGTTTGCAGTAACCATAGCTAGCACTGCAGTTAAGTCAGTTAGGAGCTTTCTGTTCTTTAAAGAAACACATATGGGCATCTGTCAGTAGAAACTATCACTGAAAAGATAACGTTTGGGCTGTCCCATTGCTACAACCACTGAACATCACGTAATTCTTAACTTTTTTTTAGGGGGTGGGGGTGAGGGGAGAATATCTGTAATTCTTAGGATGCAGTACTTAGCTCTTAATCATTGGATGTGGGTGTCGAGTTTGTACAACATTAATTTTTCTGTGAATGGATACACTTGAAAATAATGAACTGGCATACGGCTTTCAACGAGGTTTGGAATTCTGTAGCCTTGAAAAATGGAGGTTTTCTTCTTCACCATTATGTTATCAAATTGTTTTCATATAGCACCAGGAATGCTTCTCTTTTTAAGTATAATTGTTTCCCTTTGTGGATGCCTGGGGAAACAGAACTTCTTCAGTTTTACTTTCTGATTTTCTCATTTTAAGGAAATGCTAAGGGACACGCTTGTGATAATCAGTAAGAGTATTTGTTGGCTTTGCTTATCATACATCTCTCTCTGACTTGGATCTCAAACAACCACTTAGGAGACCTCCTATGCAAGTATATGAACATAAAATAAATAAGATGAACGTTTCAAGCAAATAGCTTACCTTTATTTTTGATTCAACCATCCATTATAAACGTGCATTATGCTGCACCTCCTGTTGAGATGAGCGCTGCAGGAGTCATGAGCAGAGCAGACCTGACTGCCGTCCTGATTAGATCACCAACTGAGAAGCAGTGATTTAAACAAAATTGGCTGGGCAATGGCTGCTGATGTGCTATTGTTTTTTTAAAGCCATGGAAGCACGGTGAAGTGATCAGAGTATGAGTGTGGAAACCAAGCACTTTGGGTTCTGTTCCTGCTGTAGATGCATCACCCTTGTGAACCTGCGTCAAGTAACTTAAATGATCCGTATCTCCGTTTCCTTATCTGAAAAATGGAGAGAAAAATGCTTATTTCTCACAACTGTTCTGAGAGGCTTGTTCAAACACCACACTGAAGATCCTAATGATGAAAAGGGCAGAGACTTAAAGCAGGTTGTTGGGAAAGTAGCCGCTGGTGGGTAGTTCTTTCTGTGCTCCAAAAAGCTGGGGAAGGTGCTGTTGACATGTAACCAAGCGCCAGAATCTCCAGTTAATCTTTCTTTATAGTTGGGTTGTTCGTATCCCATAAATGGAAACTGTAAAAAAAGGTTTTGTTTGCAAAACAGTGATTGCATGATACTTCCAAAGAAAGAGATTTACTGCTCAGGAAAGGCTGATCAATGAAATGGGCATTTCTGTTAGCTCACTGCTAATTGTAGTAGTGCTGATGGGAAGAACCTTATTTTCTGTGAACAGCTGTGTGGGCAACCACCTCCTCCCTTTGGCTTCCTGCCAGCTATAAACCATTAAGGGCCACTCCTAAGCTGGCCGTGATCTTTGGGACCCCTGATCCCTCATCTTGGATATGGGAAAAGGTGCTTTAGACATAACATTCTCATTCAAGAAATGCATATCTTCCCAACAGGAGTTTTGGAGCCACGAATTTGCTGGAAACAAATCTCAGTGTTGGGAAGTTCCCACAGCCGTGCCACCCCCTCAGAATTTCCAGCAAGAAGTGTGCTTCTCTCTTCACCAAGCATCTGTTTTCCCATTCTGAGAAGCTTTTTCTGTGGTTGACAGCTGAGAACAGCAAACAGGTGTACGCAGAGGAGAGTGAGGGACACAGAGTGTACCTGGGGTTAAGCTACTTAAAGGGCCCTGAAAAGGGACAAGTGGGGTACTGAAAGGAATGCTCTCAGGATAGAAGGATGGCAAGGAAAAGAGGGGGTTTCAGAACTAGCGGAGAAAGGAAAAAAAATGGAAATTTGGTATAAATGTGTTGAAAATTAGGAATATAAAACAAAAACAGGGACGAACAGAGATTTCTAGGGGTAAATAGAACAGTAAGTTTAGCTTACAGATGTTACAAAGTGGGGGATTTGTATCTCTTTGTCAATTCATTATTAGTATTGCTTATAATGGAGTCTACCAGAATGACAAAATACCGCCTGAATGTTATCCCTGCAGGACACCGCTATTATTTGCATGCTTCTTCTACTGTGCATAACCAATTAAAGGCTGATTTCTGCCATTGTTTGCATATGCAGAAAGGAGTGCCAATGATGTGTGCTTAAATTAACTTGTTGGAATTTGTAAGCAGATGAGCAAACTTCCCATGCTGTAGTCCTGTAGCTCTGCCTCAGTACAGCTTATATTCCTGCCATTAAAATGGGAGCAAAATCTGAGGGAAGCCTTGATTTGGTGACTAGGGAGAGGTGAGTAATGGCTATGACTCAAGCCTCTGATGGAAAGGAATATTATTAGTGCCAGTGGGAAAAGAAATTCCTCTCTGTGAAACAACTAGCTGTTGTGGCATCTGTTAAGAAAAAAAAAAAAAATCCTTTCTCCTGGCACGTTTTGAAATAAAATCTGAAACACTTAAGAGCTCTGCTTTGCGCACGTATCTCCTTAACCATCCTGAATTCATGCCAGAGTTTGCTGGAAACTTCTGGGAAGGAGGCAGAGAACCTGATAGGGTCTGTACACTAAAATCTGTAGATCCTGTGTGTGGCAGTCATTTGGAGGAAGCTGACATAGGAAAGGATGCGACCTCCATGCAGGCGGCTGCCTCTAGACTGACCAGGGTCTCTTCTCAGAATAGATTTGGGATGAACTTCTGTCTGAATTATGCAGCAGCTTTCTGGAGGCACAGCACAAGATACTGTCCTTTGCAGAGATCTGTAAGATTGCTTCTTTTCTCCCACAATTTTGCAGATTTCTGAAGTTTTGTAAAGAAAAAATAGATTTCCATCAGTAACTTGTTTCATACCAGGCCGTATAAGTAAAAGAAAAAAAAAAATGATCTTGTATGAAGCATTTTCCTTGTCTCTGTTAAATGTCCACTTTGTTTTGCATTGTTTTTTTGGAAGTCTATGCTAGTGATAACTTCATTTAATTCTTTTGGTTACTTCAGCTTTCTAGCTAGCCAAAGCACTATTTGGAGAAAACCACAACCTTTACATGTATTCATTTTAGAAAAATAACTATCTTTCTGCTATCTTCCAAATGATTGGATGTACATGCTCCTCTTTGCTATTACTTATGCACATACAAATATTTCTGAGATTACTTCTGTTTGGAAAAAAATTGAACTTTCCCTCAAGGAAGAATATGGGGGGGGACATGGAAATGCATACAATTGCATGTTACAGCTAATAAGAAAACACCCTGCGGTCTTCAAGTATAAACATATGCATTACGTAACTATGAAACTGGAAATGACACAACCTGTTTTCATTTAGAGAAATTAAACTGATAAAATACTTGCAGATATATGAATTTATTTTAGAGACTATTGGAGACTAATCATTCTCCCAAAGATGCAGTGGCTGGATGGTAATCTTTAATGAAATGGCTGTAAAACTTCTGGCAGTGAACTTTATTAAACATTTTTATTTAGGGTTTTGGTTTGTATTTTTTTAATCAGATTATTATTTAAAAGCATTCCTCTAACAGTATCTGGGGTCTGATATATTCTGAATATTGATATATTCTGCGTTCTGAATATTGTGTGTTCTTCAAAATACAGAATCCTCTTCTGAATTTTATGTATGTTAATTTGTACAAACACGTTTTTTACACGAAAACTATGTTGGTATGCAAGGGTGGGATTGATGTAATGTATTTTTTTCAGAGATGTACAGTATTCTAAAGCGTGATATAACCAGAGATACCTTTTCAGAAAGGGGTATTCACTCTCAGCATTTTGAAAGCTCAATTTGGGCAAGATTTGACTGAAGGGCTAAGATCTGTCTGTATATGCCATATTTGATCTCATGGATTTGTGATCACTACCTCAACTTCTCAATTATATCAGATAGAGCTGCATAGAAATAAATACCTTAATTCAGACTCTAAGCCTGAAAAATTAAGTTTTTACCAGCAGCTTCTAACAGTTGAATTCCAACTTGGTTCAGAACTTCATTTATATCTATAGTCACTTTAATACAAATCATGGTATTTTAACTTTTTTTGTTGTTGTTAAATTACTACCCACTGGTTAGTTCTTAATCCATTTTTTTGTTAGTTTGGGAGTGACAGGAAAATATACCTGAAATGGAAAATATACCTAAAGTGGAAAAAAACTTCCTAGGAATTTCAGGTGTGTATCTTCTGGTGTTAGGGAACAATGAGTATTTTCACCTCTGAAAGTACTGAAACAGCCCCTGCCTTGAAGCTGAACATTAGGTGCCACTACTTTCATTCCTTTTATAAGGATTTCCTTTAATATTAGTAACAAAACTTGGATGCAACTGCTTTGCCCTCAAGGTTTATCCTACACTTAATAGGCCCTAGACTTAGTACTTATCCTTCACATACACTGCCTCTGTATCAGTATGCTTCTAGCTCAGGAGTTTAAAAATTTAAGGGGGCCTTAAGAGGAATGATGTCAACTGGATTTCATCCTAAGTAACTTATTTTACAATTCAAGGTTAACCTGGTTGCTAATGTTAAATAGGGTCTCAGGTGCCATGCAGCACATCATTTTTGTTGCAAGACAAAAACAAACCTAAAAAAATGCCCCCAAAATATCACTCCAGTAGTGGTTGGTTTAAGTCGTCTGGAATCCTGTGATGTTGTAGCATCTTCCGTGCCTTCATAACATAGTGCGTTTCAGATCCTGGCAGATAGTGTTTTGGGGCTGTGTTGATGTTAACATAGCCAGCATAAGGGGAGAGGGATGGAAAGAGCTTTTTGCAAGCCTGCTAGGCACTGTAATCCTATTACTGAAAAAAAAAAAAAAAAGAGGAAGAAAGGCATTTTTCCAAACAGCAGGTGCACAAAATAAACCAGACAGGAGCAGGAATAGTTTTTATGGTCATACATCATTTTAATCAGTGCTTCACCTCTCTAAATCCCCAAGCATAAGTCTTGCCAAGTATGTATGTATACAAACACACATGTGCACACAAAATATATAAATGATCTTTAAAAACACTGCAGAATTTTGCTGTTGTGAATCCCATAGTATAACAAACATTCTGAGTCCATCCTCCTTACAAAGCAGAGTATTTCATAATAGCAAAAATCCTGTAAAAGCAAACAAATCCTGTCATTTTGTGAACAATCTCTGGGCAGCGTAGGTTATTTTAATGGGTGCATCATTTTAAACTTAGCCTTCACCATCTGTTCTACCCTCTTCACAAATGGAAAAAGAACATAATTCACAACTGTATCATAAAATGTAAGATGGAAGTGATTTAAATGGGCTTATATTCCTTATTCAATAAAGTTTGCATCTGTTATGTTTTTTCTTATAAATTGTGGGAGGACTGGAGGATTGTTTTACCAGGAATGCTTTTTGTAGTCGTCTTAAGGCAAATAAAAATTGAGTCATATCTGTGGGATAAGTTCAAGTCTGTTGGCAAAATACAGTTTTATAAATAAAGAGAAAAAAGAACAAAAAACAAAAAACTGCCATAGAATTGGCCAGAGAATTCAAGCTTTGAGTGTAACAGGTAAAACAAGGGACACAGCCATGGCCTATAAGAACGGTTCTGTGTGCTGGCGTTTCAGCAGTCCTTAGTGTCTGTGTCTGGTAGAGACTCTCTATGATCATGACTGTGATGGGAGGAATACGAATTCTTTCTTAACATCAGTTTTGCCCTCCCCATGCTCTGAGGTTTTGTTTTATGGTCAGCTAGCCTCCAAAGCAGTGAAGTTTGCAATATGTGCCACTCTGACATCTCCATACCAAGCACAAAAATCAGCTCATTGCCTCTTCTTCCCCAGGGCCATGGTCCTGCTGCTGGAGATGGAGCAGGGCAGACTCAGAAGTTTGTTTGCCTTATTGTGATAAGGATTTGTATTGCAGCTTCAGTACTCTGGATTACCTAGAACTTGTTGAAGGTGCTGTCTTCATCCTTTTACTGAAGATTATGTTACAAAGCTTTAAGAGATTGTGAGTAGCCGCACGAATTAGGCATTCCTCATTAAGGGAAAACTCTAAGGATTGTGTCTGGAGTAGCATCAGCATGCTCAGTAATGAAGTTTGACAGTTCATGTCTAAGCTTTCAGGGTAAAGGTGTGTTGGGAGTGTAAGTATGAAAAGATAAAGAAAATCACTTTAGGAGGAAAAAAAAAAATAAAAACACTGGTTGGGGAAACAGATTCTGTAAAGAATAACACATGTACTTTGTGAGAGATCAGTGAGCCCAGAAGTATTCAAATGAGCAGTTTCTTGCTTGTGAAAGCAGTACAGAACTGAGTCCTGTTGTTTTGACAAAGCTTCAAAAATATGGAAAGAATATGTTGAAGTCCATCACAGTTGGATTGTTTAGTCTGAAGAGAAAAAAGAGGTATGAAAAAAGGAGACCTCTTGTATCACTCCAACTACTTACCTATGTTTTAATATATACTTGTATTTTGGCTAGAAGCATGAATACCAAATATATGCATTTAAAAAGTGTTTTACCTGCTTCCAAACAACCACACCAATATCTTTTGTTTATATGTTTTCCTATTAAGAAATCATACTTTTACATTTAGCTTGCAGAATAGAAATCCTACACTCTCACATGCTATGCTTCAGTCAGTGTCTTGGATATATTGAACAACCCCCCCCACACCACCTTTTAAAAATGCATATTTGCATGAGATGCGTTCTTAAGAGTTGCTTTGTTCTACTAGATATCTTTCTTTCAATTAATTTCTTCGGTGTATCTGCTGATATTTCTGCTGAATATTTGCTGAATAGTCTGGCTGTTCAGTACACAGGAGTCCTGGAGCTGTGTGTGAAGCGTTGTGTATGAAGGGAAACTTGCCAGGCTGCCTCCCTGGTTGAGGGGTGGGGGGCGTTGTTCTCTTGTAAGAGTGGGTGGATAGAAATGAGTTTGCTTCTAGCAGCCTAAATTTGGCCCATAGCTTGGTTTAAGTTTGATCCTTACCTAATTGTGCCTTAACAGAGTGACCACATATGGGCACTTTCTGTAAACTTCACCATTAAAGTTGTGATTAAGACTGACACCTTCAAATGTACTCTTAGTAAAATCATGGAATTAT
Organism: Anas acuta; assembly: GCF_963932015.1. Taxonomy (NCBI): domain Eukaryota; kingdom Metazoa; phylum Chordata; class Aves; order Anseriformes; family Anatidae; genus Anas; species Anas acuta. Next base: position 106,826,138 of record NC_088979.1, on the reverse strand, counting down.
TTTGTCTAACCTTGATAAGGCTATGTGTGAGATGAAGACAGTGCATGCATCCTACTTCATGAAAGTGATATATTTGCATTGGAATTGCTTTAAAGTATATCTTCAATTAAATTATTCTTAGAAATTTTTAATTCCCTCCCCTACACACACACCTAGAAGCCCACAAATTAGACCTAGAAGTCCACAAATTAGCCATCCAAAACTGTCCATCATCAGTAGTCTCCTGTGACCTGCATTAACAGAAGCTTGTCACAAATTTGACTCCACAGTCAAAGTGGTGGAAATAGTGCAGGTGGATTTATGGAATACCGACGGAAACCTTTTATATAGGAACATCCCAAGAGACCAGTCTTTCATACACTCTGAGGTGCATAAATCACTGACAAATCTGCCTGGCAAGCTTGTCTTGGAATTTGATTTATCAACCAAGTTAATTTAACAGTTTATAGACTTGTTCATTTGAACTTGTTAGATGAGTTCTCTGCATGTATTTAAAACACCACTAAATATGTGCATGTGCTGCTAAATGATAACTGCTTCCACACTACTGCCATTCCTCCATACTTTACATTGTAGGCTAGAAATGGCAGTGGTGTGCTACGGTGTCTCCTATGAGCATTAATAGCCCATTTTGGTTAAGTATAATTTGTAAGAAACATCTCAAAGACTGTGAGTCTCAAAAACATTTATTTGAAAGCAAGCAGAGGTTATTCTGTAATGACTAAATCATTGAAGCTTCATTCTTCCTCTGAAATTTCTCTCTCTGCTTTCCAGTTTCATGGAACAAATATATCAGTACTACCATTTGCACACTGACACCTGTTGCAGACTGGTCCTCTCCATCAGGTAGCCTTTTTCCATCTTAATAATTCAGTCCAGTTGAATTAAAAGTGCCTCTTTGCAGCAAGCTAGGCAGACACAGGAAGAAAAACCTGTTCCCTCTGTTATGAAGAGGCATCGTAGACTGGTCCTCTCCATCAGGTAGCCTTTTTCCATCTTAATAATTCAGTCCAGTTGAATTAAAAGTGTCTCTTTGCAGCAAGCTAGGCAGACACAGGAAGAAAAACCTGTTCCCTCTGTTATGAAGAGGCATCGTATCTTTCTAAAGACGATATTAGTAGCCCTGTCTGCCAACCAGAGTGCTTCCATATATACAAGACTGAGTTAACCAAGAGAGGGAAAAGTGCTCTTCTTTTGGAAGCCTGAAGCTTCAGCAGCTGGATGCCACTGAGCAAGGGAGAAGGTGAGAACTCTGAGCTCCAGAAATGATCCCTCTGAGCAGAGGCTGGACACCAGCAGGGTCAGTCACCTGTGCCTTCCTGTAGGATGTGTGATTGCAGGCATTACAACAGACTGAAAGCAAGTATCCAATGTACTAATAGTGCTATTATGTATGCAGATATTAGAATTAGGAGGACAGGTGGAAGGTGCACGTGTTTACACTTACAGGCTTCAAATTATGAAATTTCCATACAGTGTATGGAAATATGAATTCTTGCTCTCAACATATCATAGCCTTCAAGAAGAATCTGACTGATGTAGTGATACGGTCTTTACTCATAAATGCTGTTTCAAAATATTGGAGTATGTGCCATTTAAATGTGTAGATATTAATCACAGTTTGCCTTTTAAATGACATTTGATACATTAATATTCTTAGATAAAATTACAGATACACCTGTGTTAGTTGAGAACTGTTAACCTGATAAACTGAGACCTTACATACACAAAAGTATCTTGATAACGTGAAGTTAGTAAAATTCATTATGAAGACAAAAACTGAGGCAAAAAAAAAGTATAAAAAAAAAAAAATTGCAGCATGTGTTAGGCAGTGGGAGGAAGAGATTTTCATGATCACTTAAATTTCAAATTATGACCCTTCTGTTGCTATTTTCAGTGATGCAACTTAAATTTACCTTTCTGATCTCATTGCGAAGTCCACTGAGTGGACTTTGATTCGATCTGCTGTTTATTTTGTATTTACTCTCAAGTGTAAGAGTTGCTTGTGTAGGTCTCGGATAAAACCTTGTAGCGGTCTATGGCTTCATAAGAATCAAGTGACATTCTCTAAGAATGAGGGTAAATTAACACCAGATTAGCATCTAATAAATGCTCTTGAAATTAATCCCACACAGTAATTAATAGATGGCAAAACATATCTTTTTCTTTAATGAATGAGCAAAATGTCTCATCTGATAATGCACTCAGGATAACAAGGAAGAAAGTAATGTTAACAGAAGGCTTCTTTCTTTGCTGTGAATTTGGGAAATCCTCTCCTTGCTTTGCCACCCACTCTCAAAAAGTGCTGTGACTGTGGCTGGCAGAAAGAAAAGCAAACATTGCCGAGCCAGATATTCGCAGCTGTATATGTGTCTCAGCTGTGCCGACCCATCTGCAGTAGTTGCCATCTGCCAATTGCTTTAGTTGGGGAGCATCTGGAAGGTGAGCCATTTTAAAGAGAATCTGCTGCACAGCAGGGAAACAATTTCCTCCTTTTTCTTTTTAATCTTGCTTCCTTCTTCTATTTTCTGTCCCATGACTTGTGTATGCAGTGGGAATGTTGCCAACTAGTAAGTACCCTGCGTTGCTTATAATTCATAGTTTTAGTTAGTATCTCCACACCAATAATGTACTGAGAAACACGTTGCTCCCTCCAGTACCCCATGGAGGAAGGAGATGAATCAGACCACCTAGCATGAGAATGGTACAATGCCATGCTCCCATCCTCCACCATTTTGATCTGTGAGCAAGTTCCTTCTAATACTGCCATATTATATGAGTTATACAGGAAAGGATAGGTCTACTTGCTTCAATCTTCTTACATTTCTGAAGTATTATTAGATAATCATCTTTGTAAGTTTGGCTTCCAAGGATTTAGTTTTGATGATCTGCCTCTTTGATTACAAAATATAGACAAACGTCTTGTGCTCTAAGCATATCTTATGGTTATATATAAAATAATGTGAAAAGACTTTCTGAGAATAAACGGGAAAGAATGCACAAAAGCCTACTGCTTCCAATGTTTGTGGAGGAAAAAATGTGCTTTGTACATCAAAGAAAGTGCAAAAGTAGTGCTGGAAATCAGATTTCTTTGCAAAGAATAATATTCAAGCCACCTTTGCTTATGTTGGTGGTGTTTCTATTCATGATTTAGGAAGAACGGTTAAAGTTGTATTTTTCTCTGTTTATATTTTTGATTTGATGAATCAAGAAGAAATTAGGACTCCTGCTTTGCAGGGGATTTTACTTTGTGCAAGACTGTTCAGCATTCTGCTTAGTATAAGAAAGCTGGTAGCCTTCCATGGCCACTTAGATACTTTTTTCCCCGAAGTACGTACCTTTAAGAATTACCCACCACGACCACCAAAAAAATCACCAACCAATGAATAACAACAACAAAAAAGGTGGGGGAAAAAGAAAAACACCAAAACCCGCAAGCATCAGGCATGACAAACACTAATCTTGTCTTGGAATCAAAGTTAGGATTTAATAGTAAGAAATGATGATCAGATTTCTGTGAGCAACAGGAAACAAATACACTAAAATAGCTGTTTACTTCTTTGCATCCAGATCTTACCCATGTTATGTTTGAGGCAATGCCAGAGTGTCACTTTCACAAGGCATCTACATCAGCAGCTATAAACAGAAGAAAGGATTTTGTCAGGATAAAAGAAAAATATTGGGAACTTCTATCAACTTTATTTTCTGGCTCTGCAGGCTTCCCTCAGTTGGACTCCACACAACCATTTTCTTAAAAAAAAAATAAAAATAAAAAAGCTATAAAATTCTTTCTGCTTGTGCATTACCTTTTATTTACTGTTGCTTCTGAGCAGGAGGTTGTCATTCCTAAGTTTCCTTTTTCAGTCCCCAAGTCATGTGCTTTAAAAGCAAACTTCCCTTTCTTTCTTTTGTGTTGGTACTGTGGACGTTTTATTTCTGGCAACTGATGTTGTAGGATTCTGGTCCTTGGCTGTGCTTTTTGGATTCTCCCCATTTGTTCCTGCTTAGGGTCTGGTAGCTTGAGCTCTTTAATCTAATGTTCTAGGAAGTTTCCTGCTGCTAATCCTGGCTGTTGGGCCCCGTGTTCATTATGCTTACTCCTGACTCCTGTGTACGACATGGTATGCTAAATCACCTGTCACGACAAGCTTTATGTGAAGTGCAGCTATGATGGCCTCAGTAGGATCACATGCACTCGAAGGGGTGGTCAGTAGGGGTCAACCTAACCTATGTATATGCTAAGACTTGCCTTGTATGCACAGAATAAGCTTTCCAAACTTTATTTTCCTATACTAGCTATTGCTGAGTAAAAGCAGTGAGTCAGTATCTATGTGTCAGCATCTGGTGGACTGCCAGCATGGGGCTTGGCCCATGGGTAGGTGGCAAAGAGCAGGTCACATTGCAGAGAGCCACCTTCTCTACTGAAGATCAAGGTATTACTGTTATCTTTGTGATTTGAATGCAAAGTGCATTCTATGGCTAACAGTTTAAAAAGGGCAAGAAGTCCAAGTATTTTCTCATTCTTAAAAAGATAAAATAGCAGTCGTCCTTCTGCTATGTGCAAAGTGCTCTGGGATGCAATTAAGAACATCATTTTTACTATATAAAGCCCCAAGGGTACCTAAATCCTGTCTACCTGAGCTCATGAGCTTACCTTGTTATTGTCATTTCAAAATGCAATTGAGGTCTAAACTAGTCTTATTTTATTTGTAGCCCACACCATTTATGGGAGTCTTTTTGTGGTCATCCGCAGTCCTGGCTTTTTGACAAGGAGAACAGGAGCCCTGACCTGATCTGCGGACAGTCAGACTGCTTATCCAGATGCTCCTTTTTATGAAGTACCCAGACCTCCAACAGCTATGGAAATCTAGGAAGCAGTGAGTTTTCTGTACAGAAGTCCTTTTATTTTTCATCACAAGTTTATCATGTTGATTTTATAAGCTGTTATTTCCTAACAAAAGCTAGCAAGTATTTTTAGTTGGTGGAACAGTCTCTTGAGATGCATATAATTGTGTGTAGTTTAATGTTGGTAGGTGTTTGTATAACTTCAGTTGTGTGGGGGTCCACTTCTCAGTAAAGAAGGAAAGCTATTGACTGGTGATCCTGCTAAGGGTTGAAGATTTGAAGAATTCCCTGCATCATCTTCATTACAGAGGTCATTTGCTGTTATAACTGATAGCATTGATTAAGGAGCAAGCTTTGAACTGAGAAGGAAGAAAGCAGCATATCTGGGTGTGATAGGACCTTTGGTCATTCTCACTCATGATTTACTATCTATATCAGTCAGTCCATATTTTTTGTGTACAGTGATAGCCAAAACTGATCACACTCTCCAGATGAGCCTTTACCTAGGCCAAGATGAACAGCAGGCTCACTTAACAAGTCTTGCTGCAAGAAAGAAATTTTTCCATGTATTTTTTTGTCTCCCTGTTATTATGGGTTTAAGTTGTAGTAAAGCTTGAGCTTGGATGCTGTGGGGGGAAAAAAAGAAAAATACAATGAAAAAGAGACTGGATCTCTGCAACAGGTTACTGCACCAGGTTTGCTCATGAACTTCAGGCTCTGCTATGGGATGCTTTTAAGAGGTATTTACATGAAAAGAGATCAGGAAGGGCAAAGATGGAGCTGAAACTGCTTTTCCATATGGTAAAGGGTTGGATAATCTCCCTAGCTCATCTGTCTAGCTCCTGTCTAGTCCTGTGACCCATTTAAAGAAAGAAATTAGTGAATTAAATCATGCTGAGTATTTTACCTCTGCTCCGACCTTGTGCCATTTTGCCTCTTTCCATAAAGGTGTGCTGTGTCTTAAGGTTTGAGCCACATAAAGAATACATTTTTCACACTACTATTAAAGAGCATTTTGCAGGAAGAGAGTTTAATTGTATAAACAGCCCCATTTGTTTCTAGGAGGAAAAGAAACAAACAAACAAACAAACAAACAAAAAAACAAAACAAAACAAAACAAAAAAAAGACAACCTACCCCTCAGTGAAATTCTAATGGTCCTGTCTTAAAAAACATCGTGAATAATGTATAGTGAGTTTTGTCCGGTTTTACCTAGACTAGCTGCAAAATGCTGGAGGCAAGTATGTACTGCAAGCTGAAATCATTAATAGCAGTGAATTTGCTGGGATAAAAATAATGATAATAATAAAGCAATATACCAGTATAGGGAATCACTCACATTCTGTGCAGTGTATTGGAAAATAAGGTGTTCTTAACTGCAGTTCATGCTGAGTTGCATCTTTTTGTATGTCATTCTTGACATGAATCCTTGGGATGATTATAGAGGATAATATGATATGCACATTGACATGAATAGGTATAACACTTCATCTCAGTGACACCTCATGCCTGAAAAAGTCAGAAAGATTACTGTACTAGAAGCAGCTGAAAGTAGTCTTTAAAATAGCAAATATAATTCTTTAGTTTACAGAATTCCCTGAGTCTTGTAAGAAAGAGTGAAATATTGATGTTTTTGAGGAGAAGTGAGATGTGGATATTCAAACATCTTCATCTCTGTCTGAGTTACTGTGCAAGATTGCTGAAGCTAGAAATTAAATTGTACTAAAAAATTAAGTACATGCTGAACTGATTGTTTATTATGATATAAAGACTCAGTAGCTTTAATTGGAAAGCAATCTATAAATTATTGCAAGATTTGCATTAATTTTGACCTATGTTTATGTAGGCCAGGAAGAAATAGAACAGGGTTGTAAATTAGTACACAGGCCTATACTGTAGTATCAAGCGGGTTTAGTAATTTGCTATTGTGTTTTTATGCACAATACATTTCATAGCTCTGTTAATATATCAGAGACTGAATGAGAATATATTTTAAAATAAAAAAAATAAATCCTTAGCAGGTGGTATTCAGCTGAAAAGGCAATCCAGATTGCTTTAAGAAGGTAAGTTATCCTATTGCTCCAGATAGGACAAGATTTTGATCTCTAATTTGTGTAAATTTGTGGGAAATCTGTGGGAAATGGTAATCTCGCCAGGTAAAGAGCAAGCTGAGAAAGCACATCTTATTAAAACAAGCCTGAAAGGTTATTTTTTAGTTCCCTGCTCATTTACACAGAGCAGACCTGACGTACACGTCTTACAAGGTCCTGAGGAGGCCATTTCTGCCTCCCCAGCTACCTTTTCAGCATTGTGATTAGAATATCACATATTCTATGATAAACTAGGAGTGTTTTTTTCCTTCCTGCTGATTTGTCACTTTGATATGCGTGTTGAGAACAGAACTGATTCAAAATAGAAATATATTTTTTTACCCAGACCTCTTATATTTGCTTTAGTGTCTTTGCAAAACCAGAGACAGAAATTTAAGTGTCCTGTTCTCCACAGACGTGCCTTGTCTGACTAACCACTCCAGCCTATTCACATGCTCAACGTGTGTTCCATGTGGCCCTGAGCTGGTAGACCACCATGGAGAAAACAAAACAAAACACCTCTTCCCTATTTTTTTCTTTCTGTTAGTTAAAGAACAAAGAGTTGCTAGAAGGAGAGAGGCTGTTCCAGTTGAGGCAGTTTTTAAGACAAGATCGTTAGTAATTCATGGTTCTTTTTTGTTTGGGCAAAAAAGGGGGGGAAATAAGGAGTGCTCCTGATTTAGCAGGCTAATCAGTGAGGCAAAAAGTGAAAATCTCACTTTGTAGGACAAATTTTAAATCTGTGTAAACACATATACTTATAGCTTGGATGTTTTTCATGCTCTGTTCAGTTGGAAATTTAGAATCTTCCAGATTTAAAAAAAAAGAAAAAAAAAAAAAAGAGACGAAGAACACCCACCCAACCAACAAGAACAACAAACACGGAACAAAAAACTCATCATCCTGAAAATATAAGACAAATTTAATTTAAATTAGTTTTAAAGTTTCAATTTAGTTGTCAGAACTTAACCCTTTTACAGAAGACAAAAATCTAGATATGCTTAAGTGGTATGAGCTTGAGATGGAGAAAAGATTTGTCTTTTCTGTAGTAAAAATTGAACTTTTCAAAATTACAGTCAAATGTTTTTACAGATAACATGAGCTTTTGAGATGTGAGCAATGACTCTGTCCATTTTATCCAATTCTAATAATGTTTTCTAAGCTGCTTTAATAGACACTGACTAAATATCATGAGTCAAGCTTTGGAATAGGATGCTTACCCAGTGTGGGGAAACTTAAAAATTGGTTTGGCAAAGTTGGCAGGCTAGGTCCAGGGACTATTTTCTGCTTCAGATGGTGAGGATGGCCTGGGCAACTTATTTAGCTGCACACCTGAGTCCAAGAGAGTTGAGCAGTACCATGATTGGTATTAAACCCATGCAACATTTCTACTAGCCATGTTGTCTGATTTAAAAAAGAAAAAAAAAAAAAAAAAAGAAAGGCAAAAAATCAATCAATCAAACAAACAAATAAATAAATAAAACACCTTGTACTTCAACATGTCTTTATGCCCTCTTCTGTGAGCCTACACAATCACTGTTCAGGGGTGGTGTGCAAAGAGGAAGGACTAGATAATTTGTACAGAAGAGATCCGCATGGAAGAACAGTGGGAGGGCATGTAGATTGTAACGAAGAGTAAGGGAGGTAAATCCTCTGAGAAGTTTTCACTGGTAGTACTAGTGTTACTTTTTCCTGAGTGTATATGAGCCAAATGTATAAGTACTACATGTACATATAGTGTCATACAGTCTGAGCTTGCGGAATTTTACGTAAGAGGAGGTATGCAACTAATTGATTTTTGAAGAAGAAAATGGAATAAAACAGGTGGAGGGGGGATCCCCCTCTGGTAAAATCTGGAGTAGGAATTCAGCTGTTATTTTAACTTGGATCAATATTTTATCCTCATTGTTTTCATTTGGATTTCTGCTATAGGAAGTGTTACAGAAACCATGCCTAAAATGAAGCACAGAGTTCGGCATATTGAAAAGCAGTCATTGAAACATTGTTCTTAATCATTAGATTCTTTTATTCCTTTACAGTTCTCTGATACTTAAAGTCAAACACTGGGCTGTAGGTCTCTTTAAAATTGTGGCTTTGTAACTTAAAAATATTTTTGTAAGGTAAAGTTTCTGCAATAAAACTTTTTAAAATTTCCAGTGTATGACTCATTAAAGGTGAGCTAATAACAGTAATGTGAAAAAATATTGACAATACTTGTAATTTTATGCAAGCATTATTCTAGGTAGGGGGTTGTCAACACTTTTTTTAAAGTTGACAAAAAAATACCAGGCTCTGAGTGTCTTTTAATTCACATCTTATAATTTTTAAACTTTATCACCTAGGTTTTTAGGCTAAAGAGAGGCATTTTTCATTGAAATACACATTGTTATTGCTGTATTTTTTTACTTGGAGGCTGTGTTAAAATGAACTAATTACCTACAGTGCTCCATCTCATAATTCTTGCCATTGTTTGAAATTACAGGCATTTCTGTATTTGCGCTTATGCACTAGGATAGCATTAGCAGAGACATCAAAATGGAGAAGAATTTAAGTTGCTGTGGATGTGGATATTGTTTGGACCTCTGCATGCTGACTCCGTTAAAGCTACTGTGTATAATTCTACAAAAAGTTCTGACAAAGTTGTCATTAGGTCCAATAGGGCTAGTGTGGTTTTGTTCTAAATTTTCCAATATGTGGCCATGTATACTAACCTCTATTCAAATATTTTGTTTTTCAAAACACTTCTAGTAAGCATCATGCTAAATGTTGTGCAATTGCTTTATGGTACAGCCTGAGAACACAACTTTTATTACTCTTCAATAATTTTAGTCAGATTCTGATCTTATATATTTCCACTGAAAATATATCATAAAAAGCTAAAGAGATCCAATAAGATCCCAATAAAGAGATCCGAGTACATGTTAAAGAAATAGATGTTCTCTTAGCACAGAATTTCATATAACAGTTAGTTGGAGAAGAAACCAGAACTGTAAGTCACTGAGGCCTGTTCCAGAATGTAACAGGAATGAGGACAAATGAAGAAAATATAGTTAAATGTAAATCATCCTGTTGATACACTGCAATGTAATTATTATTTTGAAAAACAAGATGGCTTCATGCATGATTTTTGTGAATGAACTCTATTGAGTCCATTTTCCACAGCAAAAAAATGGAGTGGTAAAATCTTTATGTCAAAGCACTGGAACTAACTCAAAAATAGCAACCTGGACAGAGAGAGAATGGGAATGATTTGTTTTGTACTCTGGGGACTAACTTATAACTATGGAATTACAAACAGTAGTATGACTGGTTCCTGGAAAACATGCAGGTTTAAAATAGGTCAACATCTGACTGGGGGACCTCATCCACACAAAGTTATAAAACATAACACTGGTGAATAAGTAAGCTATACACTCTTAGAAGAGGCTAATATCTATGTCCAATTGTATTTATTAAAGATAATTTAGCAATTTCTACAGAAGTATGGATGTCAGGATAATTTTTGTTTGCTTTCTACTTGGAGTAGCGCTGCTCTGTCTACATAGATCAGCTCCACCTTTGTTTGTGTTGGAACCTTATTCCAATCAGTTCTTAAACTGTTTTGCCATGTGGATGTGCACTGTAAATACCATTGCCATATTTAATCACAGATGTGCCTTTTGCAGTGCATGAGTCACTCTTACATTCTGAAGTAAACAGAGCACTTGGAGATGCCACGTATTAATGCAAAGTATTAGGTTGAAATTATATTTAAAGGCTTCAATACAGCACAGCTCAATGGTCTCTTTTTGCCTCAGAGGCAAGAGTAGAAAAATGTAGTACATAATAAGAATTTTAACTATAGTTCTGCTTTGTACTATCTAATGCCTCACGGCATGATGTTGAGAAAGGCATACCTCTGGGAATCATATAGTAAGACTGACTAGAAGATAAGATCTAGGTGCTGATAAATATATGTTCTTCCAATCAAAAGTAATATCTTTAATCCTCTGTATACAGTCATTTCTTTTTTTTTTTTTCTCCAAGATTCTTTTTTACTTATTTCTCTCTTCCACTATATGTTTCAGATAGTTGCTTAAATATTATACAAAATATTCCCAGGAAAGTTACAAGTTACAAAGCTGTTAAAAAATTGTTACTAATTACCTCACTAGAAGAAAAACAGGTATTTTTACTTATATTTATCAGTGACGTGACTGCTGGCTTCAGCGGGTTAACATGAATTACATTCGTTTTAAATACTTTGAAGGAAGTGCTTTCCAAAGAAAAACATTTCTAATAATATTCAATTATATGTATGTTCTGTAGGGGATTGGATAGCTAAACAGTTTTTGGTTTTGTTCTAAATTTGTATCAAGATACTGGAAAAACATTGTTTTTGGTATTATCTCTAACCCCTATGCCTTCAGCCAAGAATTTGGTCTACGATCTGTCTGTAGTGCAGATGGGAGATGTCTTCTTAAACTTGAAACCTACAATGTAAAAAACCTTAAGAGTAAAATGGAGGCACTACTTGAAAACCTAAAATGTTTAAGTATTTTTTCTGCTAACCTTATTTTTATTGCACTAATGGGAAAATTGTGCATTTCTTAACTTGCAGAAGGGAAGATGTGTTTGGATTTGAAAGTACTTGTTGATGCTATACATACCATTGATTCTATTTCACTTAATGCAGCACAAGCAGTGCACTGAAAACACAGTATTCAGCTTTGCAACAGTTAAAAAGAGGGGGGAAAAGAAAAAAAAAAAAAAAAAAAACAACACTTGAAAGCAGAAACGTTTTGGGACAGAAGAAGTTTGTAGGTTTAGATATAAATGATGGTGGCCATTTTAAACTAACCTTGTAAGTTCAGTAAAACTTCAATTCTTTCCTGAGGAAAGTGGAAATTGAGAAATGAAAGTATGAAGTATTCCTAACTTTTCCTTTGGAGTTTCACTTCACAGCTTCAGTGGTTTCTTTTGAGTTATCACTTGAACTTAAGAAAACTTTTGTAGTAATTTTTCTTGAGTTATGAATTTTAGGCCTCTGGTACTCATCTTTTTCTGTAAGGACACCTACATTCTGTAGTGTAGTCTCATGGTAATTCAGCAGCCCCTGGTAACAAAGAAATATGTAGAGATTTTTATGCATCAGTACTGCAAGGGAAGAGAGTGGAGCATGGGAGCAGGGAGCATAGTGAGAAGTCTTACAGGATTTCAAAGTGAAGTAAAGCATATATTTTTTAAATCTTTTTTTTTTTTTTTAATTATTATTATTTTATTTTCTGAGAAGATACCATTCCCAGAAGACTTGGAAATCCACTCTGTTTGTAAGTTGTTGTGTCGTTCCCCCCCACATGCACCTATTCAAGTAAGATAAAGTGACACCTTTTTCATCGTGTTTGCAAGAACACAGCAAGCTCTTTTGCCATGCAAAATGCCCCTCAGAGCATCCAAGAGCTGATGCCTGCTCATAGGCAATGCCTCCACCGTAGAGTGCTACCAATGCACCCGAGTTGGTTTATGTCCATGAAGTTTGCACCCCCTTAGCCAAGATGAAATTTTAAAATGCAAAGTGGAGAAAGGATGAACAAGAAAGCTGTTCCAGGCTGAAAAGGGGATCAATGACTATCCCTCCTACACACCAGTGACCTGTTATCAGAAGTGCAGCCCAAATGAGTTGCATCCTGAATTATGCAGATGCTCAGTGATATTAACTCCCAGTTGGAGGAGTCAGGTTCTGGCTCACACATTAAGCCTATTACGGGTGAGGATTATTATGACTAGTGTCAGTGGATGTGGACAATACTATCTCAGCGAAACAAATGTGAGGGAAATCCACAAAAGATCTGGCAGAGCTGGCTCTCCGAGAAATACAAAATAAAACACTAGTTTTCTTTGCATCTGATTTGTTTATGGTTACATACCAAAAAGTACATGTTGAATTTCAGTTTACAAATGAATGACAGTGTTTCCTTTCTTTGAAAGGACAGGTGAATCTAATACTTGTTTACAAATAGCCTAAGCTTCATTTATCAGAGTTTTAAAGGAGGTGACTCTTGTATGGGCTAAGGTCTCTTTAGATAAATCAAGATATGTGACTGTTTAGAAGTCATAAAGATCAATTCATGAAATGAATTTTGGTCACTGTTAAAGTGGTTTAAAGCACTAATGTGGAGAAACTGGCACAACTGAGATAGTTCTGATTTTAATAGTGAGATTAGTTCTTTATTGTTTTTCTTGTGTAAGAAGGTCAAATAACTAGATATGGTTCTTGTGCATGTGTGTTTAAACCTATAAAAGGCCACTCCTGTTGAGTGCTGTTTGTCTCTGCAAGTGGGAATCCTACTCCTTTTTTAAAACAAAACAACAACAACAAAACAATGTGGTGGTAACCAGTGTTTTCCATGTTAGTGGTAGAGGCAAATGTCTTCAGTAAGCAAGTGTACACATGGAACCTGGAACTTTTATAAATTAATTGCTAAGATTAGTAAATAAAACAGATATTTATTAAAAGAGATATTTAGGAAAACAACCATATAAGGATATATTTCGGGTAAAAAATAAAATGGATCATCCTAGAGGCTTTGCATTTAACTCTTCAGGAGCATGCCCTGACTGGAAATAGTACTTGACCTGCTACTGGACAGACATAGAGACAGAAGTACAGGGCAAGGAAGCGTAGCTATGCTGCCTTTATATATGTCAAGAGGATGAAGGCAGAACAAATATTTTAAACCTTAGCATTTAAGCATGAAGATGATGGAAGTGATTATGAAATAGTAATGGAAAAGTTTGAATATTTTATCCCCAAACGGAGTGCAATTTATGAGAGCACATTTCTACTAGAGGAGCTAAAAGCTTGGGGAACAAAGGAAGGCTGATTTGGCAGGAATTATTGCAAATCTGAGAATGATAAACAGGAGCAAGTCAAGGACAACTAAATCATTAGTTTCTTATGTGCAAAAGCTTCCTAGCACGTAAAAATGTAGGTACCTAATATAGCTAGCTAAGGATAATTTTCTAGTTAATCAAAGGAAAATAAATCACAGAATCAGAGAATGGCTTGGATTGAAAGAGACCTTAAAGACCTTCCAGTTCCAACCCCCGTGCCATGGACAGGGACAGTTGCCACTAGGTCAGGCTGCTCAAAGCCCTATCTAACCTGGCCTAGAACACTTTCAGGGATGGGGCATCCACAGCTTCTCTGGGCAAAATCATGAAGTAGATACAATACTGGCATAGAAGACAAGGAAATACAAATAAATACATATTTGTGAAAATAAATACATTATTTTAAAATTCTTGTCTTTGACAGAGGAGTGCAGCATAATCCACATCAAGGTCAAAGTGTAGTAAGTACATGGGGAGATCCAAATTCAACATACGCTTTAAAGTGGCATACTTTGAAGTCATTAACCATAAGAGAGTGTATTATATTAGGAAAAAAATATAGTGTTGTTCAAGAGACTTGTATGGATCAATCATTACTGTCTACTTTACTTCAGGTAGTCATTGGAGCTGAATCAGATTTTACAAGTGAGTGAGTGTAATGAGGCCTAAATTTACAGGAAATGAGAGCAGGTTCTTCTGTGCATATTGTTGTTTTGTTTTTTTAACCAAAGAAGTTCTCTGAACATGTGCTACTTCGGCCTTGGTCCAAACCTAGAAGTTTGTTTGCTTTCATTTCACTGTCTGTGTACTCTGCTGGGATGGCTTCCTCCTTTTCAGGCTAGAGTGTTTAAACACAGTCATCCTTAATTTACAGCATGGCCTTGTTATCAAGAGAGGTGCTGTAGTCCTGGAGGATTTGCCTCCAAGCTGGAGAAATGGACCAAACGTTGATCAAAATACGATGAACCTGAACTGGTAAAGGTACAACTCCAACGTGTATTTGCCCTAATTTGGAGGAACATTAAGATGAAAGAGTAAGGATAGCCTCACAGACAGGGAACAAGGATCCAGAATAAACCTCTGTTAAATGTAGGGCAGTGTTGGACTCCACAGCCAGGAGCAGGGAGTTGGCTGTGTGTGGGGCAGAGCAGGCACACAGGAGACACCTCTGTAATGCGGGCAGCTGCAGCCTGGTTGGCATTGTGAATGCATCCGAAGTGAGCAGAAATGAGCTGACAACAGGCAGCTTGAGGGGTAAATGCATGGCAAAAGAGGGTTTTAATCTGCTTGACATAGACAACAACAAAAAGTTGTTTGAGGAATAGGAGGATGTTATGTTTGCTGGGTTGAGGATGGGTACAGGATGCAGCATGACATATGGGAGATACAGTTCCATAAACCGCTGTGTTGGTTTTTTTTGGTTGTTTGTTTTGTTTTGTTTTTTCATGCTGCGTTGTTATTGATTTTCACCTTTCTTCAGGGTCACCCAAAAGTAAACTAGGTGAATGGTGGCAGTGCTGACACTGTCTTCTAAGCTGATCTGTTTAAGCAAACTCTGGCAAACTCGATGAAGGAATTTGCATCAATAAACCAGCCCAGAGACAGGGCATAGCAGAAGAGACCTTTCTTGACAAAACTATCTTAGTTTTTCTTAACTGCTTTTCCAACATTAGCAAATTTTCTGATGGATTTTCTGTCAGAAATGACTGTCTTTCACCTTTACTCCTCCTGTTTTCTTAGCTATCTCAGTTTATTAAATTTTACTTAACTCTGCCCTCTGAGCTGGCACTACCCACTTGGAATGGTTTGTTGCTAGCCTTGCCATAATAAATAGACAAGAGGAAGAATCAAGACTGTGCCATTGTATTGCATTATCATTCAGAGATTTGAATTCTAGCATTTTTATACATGCTTTGCAGCTGCTGTTATTTGTGTTTGGTGTCAACCTACTGAATGGTGGGAAGATTAGTTGAGCAAGTTGGCAGGGGCATAAACAGCTTTGGTGAGACAGATAACAGAGACACTCCTCTGCTTGTCTGTTCTTTCGTCTTCACTTGTGTTAAACTTCAACCCCCTGCACAAATTCTGCCCATTTTCCCCCTTTTGATCTGGCCCTCTTTTCTCTCCATTTGGCACTGTCTTTTCCACAGGAAGCAGATTATTGTGGCACATAAAAACAGAGAGGCAATAGCAGTTTCAGCAGATGTTGCCCAGCATGCTTGAAGTGCAAAAGCATTCCCTGTAACAGGAAAATAGCGCAGTTGATACCTAGTGCTTTGTCAGTACCAGGGGTCAGGCATGCCCTGGGACTGCATGACTACACCTGCGAATTTATAACTTGGCACCTCTCTTAAATGGGACTTGGCGTTAGTTGGAAAAAGTTGGTCTTGGTGGTTTCAGGGAAAGAGTGCTTCTGTCATTCCTTGCTTGACATTCAATTAAGATTAAATGGAAGTTTTCTGGAACTGTATCATAAGATTTAGAAACAGGGATTTGTAACAGAAATCACATTTTTCATCAAGTGTTGCTTTGTGTATCAGATGAAACATAGAGTAGTTCTCACATGCGTGGTTGGGAGCACCCAAACAAAACAGTTGGGAGATTAATGAGTCTTGTGCTGCAAGGCATTCTTCCAAGAGAAGAAGGTACTTTGCTATTTTATCTCCTAGCCACAGGTGTATATTTGGTGTTAATAGTGCTCTTGAGATCATCAAGAGGAAAATGCCAGAGGCACTGCAGGATTTGGAATGGCTAGTCATTTATTATCCTCGTGTACAGTCACTGTGAGAGAAACATGCTAAATTGTCTAGCATACAGTGAGGGTGGGGAACAGGATCTAAAGCTTGCTGCGAACTGCCTGCTGTGACAGAAACAACTCGATTTCTTTACAAAGGAATGGGCACACGTCCAATTTCAGAAGTATAGTTAATAAAGACTTGGTGAAAAGATTGCTACTCTTGGAATGATTTGGTGCCTATCATCTTAAACTTCTTAAAAATACTATAGCTTTTGAACAAAGTCCCAGAAACTGAAAAGGCCCGTCCCTGGAACCAGTACAAGAACAAGCTTTCAACAGAGGGAAACAACTCTTCTCTGAAAGCATCAGGGATTACCTTGTGACTTTCTGAAATGATAGCTGCTTGTAGGTGTTGGTGCCAGAAGGTGAGGATTATAGGACGAACTACTGAAACATCAAGGGAGGCAACTGAGGCCATCTGTAGCATGCTTTGGTCTTAGGATCAGTTTCCTCTGATAGGGGAGTGCCTTTTTGCAGTACTGGCATATAGGGTGAAAATCAGATACATGAGTTACCACTGAAATCTTGTATTTACTGCAAACCCTGGATTAACAGTAAAGGCTTTAAGACATGCAGGCATTAAGGCAATTGAGGAATTGTTCAATATTGCATTATGGCTCAGCAATGAGGCATGTGCTTGCCAGACGACTTTTTGTTCAGAGAGCATCTGAACACCCTAGGAGTGTGAATTGATACAAATTTCAGTGACACAGATCAAATCCTGATCTTACCTCTGTGTTTATGTAGGGAAGGAGATTAATGCAGACAGTATTGCTAGTGGTTGAGGAAGTAGGATCTTGTAAAAGAGCTCGGTGTGACCTGATGTTAGTAACAAGGCAGATCCCGTAGTGACAGACACATCGTTTTGGCATATACACACAGGAGGAGGAAGACTGTGAGTTTGAATTATTCTTTAACAACTGTTGCATTTTTGATGCATTAAATAGATATAACAGAATAAATTTGAGCTTTTCTTCCCAAGGAAGTGTCTTTAGCAGTAGGTGGTGTGACGAACCTTTACTCTCTCTTCTCTTAGTGAGCTTTGATTTATTCAATTTAAAGAGGAATAGCACTTTCCCCATGTTCTAGGGGCCTTGTTCAGTGTTTACTTATTCAGCACCATAAATCCTGGCTGTTCCTAGTCGTGCCAGTGAGGAGTTATCTCAGTAAGAAATCTTCCTGGTAAAAACTTCCCTGTGTTAAGCGTGGCTAGTGAATTAGGATTAGAGCATTACAGTATTTTAGGTTTAGGCACGTAAATGGCTGTGTGTTGCTATCTATAACGTGTCAGAGAATGGAATCTGGTAAAGCCTGGGGACTCAAAATGTATAAAATGTAAGGGGAGAAATATCTGGCTACAGCTGACAACAGTTTCAGATACTTAAAACACAGCTTTGCCCCATTTCGGCAGTTTGAAGACCTAACATCATAAAAAAAAAAAAAAAAAAAAGGCGTACAGGAAAGAACTCAGGGCAAGTGTATCAGGTGATTTGCTGCTCATCTGCATTTTGTCACAACAGAGTAAAATCTTTGTATGGCTGATAACTTTTATATCTTCCGCTCTACTGTCTGCACAGGTCTTCATTCAATGAGAGGATCCAGTTTTAGTTGTGTTAAATTATTCATCCATACATCTAAAATAACTGTTAGTTGACAAATAGTACAGATTTCAGAAATTGAAATAAAGTAATAGAATAAGGTTGGAAAAGACCTTCAAGATAATCTGGTCCAACCATCATCCCACTACCAATATCACCCGCTAATAGATCTGAGCAGCATCTCAGGGTCACAAAAGATATTTTTGTGTATGTTTTCATAGATGTACTTTACATGAGCAAATCTGCAATTAGGAGCAAGCTTGGGTAGGACAGGATAACAGATTATGTTGGCACAGCCGCTCTGATATTACTAGTCTGTCCTCTCTTTCTTTCTAGTGTATTTTCCATTTATTTAAAAATGTATTTTATAAAAAATTCCTAAATATATATATCAGACAAATCAAATGGCTACTGATATGTAAAAGATTTACAACTCTTATTTGATAAAATTTGAACATGTCACTTTTTCCTTTTTTCTTCTTGATGAAAAGATAGAACACGTACTACAGAAATTCTTACCACATTTTCAAAAAACAGAAAGCTTTTGAAGGTCTCTAAGTTTCATTTAATGGAGCATTCCAAGTATACCAAGTTCTCTCTTAACAATGTTCAGACATACATGAGAAATTATAAATGCTTCTGGCAGGATAGTATAAAAGACCACTATCTAATCTCTCCTTTAAAAGCACTAAATGTATGTATGACTTTTTAAGTATTAAAAGATACTTTTTGTAAAGCTGTTATATAATTTCCAGAGCTCAGCAAGAATAACCTTTTTTTTTTTTTTTAAAATATCTAAGCAATTTAAAATATATATATAATTTTTATTTATTTTTTAAAGTAAGTTGCCATCCCTCTAGTGTTCTCAAAGATGCCAAGAAGTGAATTACAGTAGTTATCACTGTAGCAGAAACAGAAGTACTGGAGGCATTGAAATCCTCACTTTCCAATACACGTAAAGGTAGTTTCCCTCTTCCCATTTTATAACATTGACAACGTTGTTAAGGCTTGACTGAATAGAGTTCTTAAATAAAAATGAAGGTTAAAACAGTTACTCAACTTTTTAGTTTTATCAGGCATTACTAAACATTGTTTTTAAAGGAAAATCCTTTAGAGAGTATCAGTGTTGGAATGTAAATGAACCGATTTTTTTTCATAGATAAAAAACTAACAAATTCACTTTCCACAGCAGACAAACTGTCACAATGGATATTTTCAAAGACTAAGTTTATAGTAGAAAATATCTTCTAAGGTACGTTCAGTTGGCAGTTGTTTTGGTTGACATGATTCTGTGCCCACGTTAATAAATGTTGTGGTTTAACCATGTGTTTAACCGCGTTAAAATGTTGTGTTGTGGCAGCTAAACACCACACAGCCATTTGATCACCCTCCCCCCGCCCTCTCTGGGATGGGGGAGAGAAATGGGAAAGTGAAGCCTGTGAGTTGAGATAAAGACAGTTTATTAAGACAGGAAAATAATAATAACAATAATGAGTACTACTACTACTACTACTGTGTACGAAACAAGTGATGCACAATGCAATTGTTCATCACCCACTGACCGATGCCCAGCCTAACCCCGAGCAGTCCAGCCCCCCTCCCCCAGCTAGCCACCCCTATATATTGTTTAGCATGACCCCATACAGTACGGAATACCCCTTTGGCCAGTTTGGGTCAGCTGTCCTGGGTCTGTCCCCTCCCAGCTCTTGCTGCACTTCTAGCCTGCCTGCTGGCAGGACAGAGCAAGAAGCTGAAAAGTGTTTGGCTTGGTGTAAGCACTGCTCTGTAACAATTAAAACATCAGCATGTTATCAGCACTCTTCTCATCCAAAACATAGCACCCTACCAGCTACTAGGAGGAAAATTAACTGTCCTAACTGAAACCAGGACGATACAATATTTTGTTTTTGAGTAGTACCATAAGCATATTTTTAGTGATGAAGACCGAAGTTCAAAGATTGGAAAGAAGGTGATAGTGTAGAGTGAACTTGCTTCTTGCTTAGTCAGAGTTGTAAAAGCTTTAATTTAAAATTTATTCACAAATTTGAAACAATTCATGCGCTTATAGGAACTTAATAATATCACAAACATTCCTTTAATTCATAAAACACATCCACTCTGACTACCATTCCTCCCTCTGCTATGAGCTGTTTCACTTGAAAAGTAGGGCTGAAGATATGTGCAGAGTTGTTGGGCACAGAACATCAATTTTTTTTTTTTTTTTTTTTTGGGGGGGGGGGGGTACATGTTTAAGGAGCTTTTCCTGGTCAAAATCCTCTTTCTTTGTTGTGCGTGTATGGGAAACTTGTATTCACAAATTTTTTCTTTGAGCTGCAACTGGATCGTTATTCTAAAATAGCCTCTATTTTATATAGGCTATATAGGGTTTATCAGATCCCTGCATCATGGCAAAATAAATGTAAAGGATCAAACAGCACCTTATCACATGCCACAGTTTTTACACGTATCAGCAAACAGCATTTGTGTTAAAGCTGGAAATATGAAATACGTAGACACTGATAAGTCTTAGAAAAGCAGGTTGAGATTCTAGTTTCCCGTGTTGCATAAATCTATCAATGTTAAAGTTAAAACAAGACATTCAAAGTAGTCTTTTTGACTGATATTTTAAAATACAGTTCACTCCATCCTCTGGATGATGCCATGTTCAGCACTGATGAGATGTAAGATCCAATACTCAAAATAAGGTAGGAGAAAAGGAGCTATGTCATACAGTGCTGACATGAAATGGTAAGGCATAGCAGATATTATACAGCTATACCTCTTATACTTATGCAGTACTGCAGTACTTGTTCCAGACTGAAAAAACTTGTTCTTATTTATTTATTAACTTTATTTCCTCATAGAACTGCATAAGCTTTCAAAAACAATAAAATAAGAGAGATTCTCCCATGGAGTGTAAGGTAATATGTCTTCAAGATAGAAGTTTGAAAAAATGTAATAGGTGAATGCATATATCTCAGTCAGAATATAGAAAAGGAATAATTTCAAGTGTTTTTTGAAATGTTATATTGCCTGTAAAATTCTTTTTTTCTTCTAACAGCAATGTTCTCCCTAGGCATCTTATACAAAAGCTACATCCTCTACAGTGATCTAAACTGTGGGCATATTTTGGAGTAATCTATGTACATGTAGATTGCACATAACAGATGCAATTTTGAAAAGTAAGATTCTCAGCCTTCCTGTGGAAGTTCACTGAAGACTTTAAATTGCAATGGTTCCTCATGAAACTTTGTTTTCTAGTTGTTCAGTTACTTGCCATAGAAATCCGTTTGGATTTAGCATGGATAGCATGGATATGCTATTTGTGTTGTGTCTTCTTGATCTGAATTAGAATAATCTCAATAAATCAAGTAAACACAAATGTTTGAACTTGCATTAAGTAAATACCTGTAATGATAACGATATGATTTGTGACATATGTTGTTCAGATGTCTTGCTGTGGTTTGGCTTTGCTTATCTGCTCAACTACCTCTTCCAAACTGTAGTTCTATCACTCACAGTACTGAGTGCCTAAAATTAAGGACAGGAGTTGGGAAATTGTGTTTTCTCAAAACTGGGAAGTTTTGTTTTTGTTTGAGAAGATTACTGAAAATATTTCAAAATATTCTGGTGTTGATCTTTCCCATGCTTCTTCCTCTCTTTTTTTTTTTTTTTTTCTTTTCCATGTTGGCTTTTGCTGAAAATGTGTTGTGACATACATATGTTCCCAGATAGAGAATTTCTATTATTCTTGAGGTGTATTTATGTACTTATTTGTTTGTAAATAAATTTGCTAGGCTGTGTCTGTGTTAGGCTGATTTTGCTGTTCTATGGGTTTGTGTGTTGCCCATAGTTGTACAATTCTTGTACGCTATATGAAAAGATGAGGTCTCAGGTGCAGTACAGAGTGAAATACTCTGAAACAGATTTTATTCCACCACCTCACCCACCCCGTACTGCTGTTTGTTTGGAACTGATCATGTCGATACTTTTTTCTTGAATTCTGATTCAAGATGCTTCAGTTGAGGTTCTTGTTGCTATTCAATGAATAAAAGAAAATGTTAACACAGGTCCTAATTAAACAGAACAAATATAAGTTGCTGTGCAGTGTTGTGGCAACGGAAGTTACACTGGTGTTTTTAACGTTGATAGAATGGGGGGTTCAAAAATGTAAATAAATGAATAAATAAAGCTAAATTTAAGGATAATAATACTATTATAAACCTAATTCATAAAAAGGAAAACAAAATAAGATATGTCTGATTTGTGAGTTTTATGTTCATTTTAAATCAAAAATGTGCCTGGAATGCCTCTAGAACATGATGGGACAACAGTGGAAACAGCAATATTTTTGTGACTGTTGGGTTATTACATGGAAGTTCTATCAAAAAGGTTATACCTAGCCTAAAGTACTAAAAGCTTAATGAAAATGTTGTCACTGTATTGATAAATATTTTATTGTAGAATGTCCTGTTGGACAGTACTGCAAGCATATCAAAACAAATATTTGACCTTAACTCAATAACGCTACCATCTTTTTGAAATTACATGCATTCAAGTAGGCTATGTCTATAAATTAGGTCTTCGTAGTAGTAGTTTGAATTAGTAATAACAACAGAATTGAATTCTGCAGTTCAAACTGTGGTAATTCTGTCCAGTTAGCCCATGAAATAAGTTGCAATTCCCTTAAAAGCCTCTAAGTCAAATTCAGCCACTATTTAAACGATGGCTTAAGTTGATCATAAAAATGGGTGTATTTGGAAATATAGCATGCATCAGTTTAACATTCGGTAGGTCTGCAAAATGGATATAGCAGCAGACAACAGGAAAAAGCAACATAAATCAGGTGCTTCCCTCCTTAATGTATACTTCTGCCATTCCTAACAGCCTGACAGAATATCAAATCAGTGCAAGTTGCCATATACTCATCTAAAGTGTCTACTGTATGCCGAATCAGTGTAATTTAGTGTACACTTGTTACACTACTTTGGTTTTCCCTTAAATATGTTATATATTTAGCATGCAAAGAATAAGAGCTAATTTCAGTAATGTATGTTGATTAGGCTCTTGTTAGGCATAAATAAGGGTTATCTTGTGCTATATAGTACATTATGTTGTAAATTTAATAGGCACTCTGTCTTCTTCCATTTCCACCCACAGACATTTAGACAAAGAGCAAAAGATGAAACATAACATAAATCTGTTAGCTATGAGCAAAGTCTGATACAAGAAACAGCAATGTACTTATTGATTACTTTCAGTGTTTTGACACTGTAAAAACATATAAGAAAACAAGGGTACAGAGGTTTAGAATCCAGTGTTAACATGGATTTTTCAATGAAAATACACAATTACGCATTTTTCAGTCAATTACATAATACATGTGGAGGTGTATAGTTGATAGGCTATTAAAAGGCTGAAAGAAGATAACTCATCTTGATTTGTTAAAGTTTTGTTCTTGGAAAGAAGGAACTTTTCTTATTTTAATACGGTTTACAAAGTAAATTTTAGAAAGAATGGAAGAAAATACTTGCAGGGTAAAAGAACAAGAAATATAATTATCTATAAAAAAGAAATGACAACAAAACAAGATCTTCAAAGACAACAAAAATTTGGAGAAGGAAAATTTCCACTTTGTATACTGTTCTAGATAAAATGACACAGTAAGTACATAGAACCAAAACTGGGACTTCAGGAATTACTGTGTGCAAAAGGTACTCATGGAAAAAGAAGGCAGAAGGCTGCTCAAGTACAGAGAAAAGTGTAATGGGAAGGCATTTCGAGAAAGAGCAATGACTAAGATTTTATTTGACGATTTTTTTTTCTGGGATCAGTGAAAAATACCTATTTTGAAGAAATAGACCTAACATGCATACTTTAAATTTTGGAAGATCAAGTCAGAGAGTTTTTTAATCTAAGGAACAGTTATTAATACTTTTCCACTGTTGTTACTGAAGAGTTAGAATATAGCTGGTTTGCTCAATAAACATATTTATCTATTCAGTTTAAGATTATTTGCATGCTTTGAAGATGCTGTAAACATGTCTGGAAATGACACTGTCCTACAGTGTCTATACAGCAGGGTATGATGAAAATAGCCACCAAAAATATATTCTCCACCTGCATTCTCATACCAGCTAACAGGAAAATATCCATGTCATTTAGAACTAGGCGTTCAAAAGTCTGTAAAGGACTTGCAAATCAAATTAGAAACTGGTTCTACCAGAAGTTTTCTAATAAATACATCCTTTTTTTTTTTTTTTTTGTACTGTAACATGCAAAGAAGAGGAAAACATGTAAACGTAAAGAATATTCCATTCCTTTATTTCTTTATTGTCCTTAGTGCATATTTTATTCTTCACTTACTGTGTAAGTTAAAAAATATTAATTTTTGTAAAAATGTATGAATACTCAGAATCTGATGAGAGATCACTGAGGCATGATTATTTTTTGCTTCAGCACACAGTAGATTTCTAACCCAGTTCTGTCACCTGAGCGTTAAAATTTTGAGGTTTGGTCTGTTGCATCAGGGTTTGTTTTTATTGCCATGTTTAAGTTATTTTAGCAGTGCTTTGAAGAAATTTTAAATTGGCCCTTCCACAAAAGGGCCATTTTTTAATTTTTTTTTTTTTTCACAAAAATATCAACAGCAATAATTGCCTTGCAATTATTGATACAGTCATCTTTTGGTGAGAACAGGTTACAATAGTAACAGTAGTACTGCTACTTTCAATGCTGTTGATTTTCCCTAAAAGCAAACAAACAACTGAATGAAAATAAGATCATCTAATGTTGATTTTTAACAAGGTTGGTATATTTTTTAAAAAATACACTACAAAATTATGAATGATAATTTGAATATGTTCTTATGAGAGTTCTGACAGGTGGAAGATAGTTGATTCCAGCAGACTATACTATACCGGTTTTACGCTTCTGCACTTAGTTTCAAGGACACTTTTGCACTTTCTTTCAGGGGCATTAGATGTAAGTACATGGTCGTTTTTGTCACTTAATGAAAATTATTGTATTATAAGTGCTTGTATCAACACTTTTGAAGTGCAAACAATTTCTCATGTGCTCAAGATTCTTGAAACTTTGGCAATAGTCGTAATGCTGACATCTCAAAACCTCTCTGAAGTCTGCAAAAATCTCAGGTTTAGAAAACTGTAACCATGTTGCTCATGACTGAAAAAGTATAAGTCTAAAATTTAAAGAATCTTGATGCAGAAAGAAGACATTTAGGAAGAATCAAATCAAACTGAAGGATAAAATGTGAACACCTTACAGGCACAGTGTCCCAAGGAAGAACAGTCTAAGGCTTATAAACACACCTTTTACGTATCTTGTACTGTACATGCAGTGGGTGTAATTTTAATGGGTGAAATATCTAAGTAATTTGAATAAATGGCTTTTAAGGACTGGCCTCAAAACAAAAACAAAAAAACAACAAACCATCTTGATTTCAGTTACATCTAAGAAAAATATTTTTAGTGACTGCCCACTTCCATGCCTGAAACCACTGAAATCCTACTTTAAGATGCTCATTTCACTGTAATAGAACTGAACTGAAAATCTTTCGTTTGAAATAACAGTAACCATCTGTCTCTCTTTGCTTCAAGTGAGTGCAAATTTCTAAAATATGTGCTGGGATAGGTGATTATGAAACCTCTGAGGCTCTTTTAATGAAATATGTCTAATAGGAACACTAACTGCAGGACTGTATGCCCTGGTTGGTATATTTGAGAAAGAAATAAGGAGTAGTGAATTCCTGAACTCTGGATTACATCATAAGTATAGATATAAATCATTATTTGAGTAGAGATAACACTAAGGCAGATTTTTCCACAAAATTGAGGTGTGCTGAGAATGCAGATTCCATTGATTTTTCTCTCTAACTCTCTCTTGGGCATTTGAAATCTCTTCCATTATTATTAACAAAAAGCAGCTCTTCTCAAGTGCAAAATAGGCCTGAATGATCTTTTTATCGGTTAAAGGATGTCTGATAAGTCAGTGCAGTAAACATTACTTGTGTTTGCACACCAGGATTCTGGGCTGAGGAAGTGCCATTAAATGGCATACATAATTGAGGGGAAAAAACAGAACCATAAAATCAGATAAACTGTGAGGAAGGAGGTGCTTGTTAGACAATGAAGCAAATTAACTTGGTTGCAGTTACTTAGGTTAATTTTACATCCTAGATTAAGCATAAACAACATATTTGCAAACAAGTACCAGAAGGATGACTGTGATGCTACTTGACATCTAGGAAGGCAAACTTTTATTTTTATTTGGTTTTATATAACCCATGTATGAAACCATTCAGCTTTAGTAGTGGTTTGTAATGATGCATAACTAGTAACAAACTGGTAAATGGTTTGTCCACATAGGGATTTTGTTTAGCTGATACCTGAGGCTATTTTCTATTTCCCCGTTCCCAGCGGGAATGATTTCTGTTTCCAGTATTATCCTTTTCATAAAGCTTCATGTAAGTATTACTAACCTCAAGCACTGAAAAATCACGTAATTTTCAAACCATTATGTTCTGCAAGAGTTTTGTGCTTTTTTTCTTTTGGCTTTGGAACATTAGGTAAAGTGGGAACTAAAATTCATGTGAGTCCTTAACCCTAACCTCTGAAGATAGTGCAAAATACACTGCAACTTTTGATAAAAATTAGGAAGTTGGCAGCAGTGTGCGCTTTTTGTTTGTTTTCTACCTAGTAAGACAGCCTGAAGACAGAATTCGGTTTATTACTTTCTTGAATAAAATTGAGTGTAATGATACTCATATGTATAAATAAATAATCATTGAGCAGGTAAAATCTCTACAAAACATGTAAGTCTTAAGCTCCCACAAGGATAGTACAATGTATTTCTATGCTTCAGGGTGTGCAATTAATACCAAGTCCAAATATAATTAACTTTTTTTTTATTTATTTTAAGGTAAGAATTCTTTACTTACAAAGCCACATTCAGATGTGAGGCCACTGTAAGAGACAACTAAATATTTTATTTAAAATAATAATTAGAAAGCTGACATTGTCATTTGACCAAGCTGTATTTCATCAACAGAGACTTGGACTAATGTCTCCCTTATGGGCTTAGTATTTGCCATCATTTTAACTGATACTTCTGCACCTAAGATGAGTAGATAGTAGGATATTTTCTTTAATGTTACTTTCCCAACAGAAGGGCTTCATTCAATCAAAAGTTATTAAGATTTAGCTTCCTAAATAACAAAGCTTGTGGTAATTAGATACAAACATAAAGCTAAATCTTGTGTGGCCATTTCAGCATATGATGCTGATGTTTTTTTCTGAAATCAGAGAGATTGTACTCCGTGGCTTTTTATATCTGATGCCAATTTTCTTATCTTTCACTTATGAGGGGAAAAAAATATTTAGGTCAAGAATTAGTTAAAGGGAAACTTTCTTGTAAATACAAGGTTTGCACATTTAAATTGAATTTCAGCACATGTGGACTTTTTGCTGGTAAAGGCAGTGGCTGATTCCTTGTGTATTTCAAGTAGAAAAATAAATACTGCTCTTAAACTGGTGAAACTAAGGTGAGTTCAGAATGACAGTTGCAGCTACAGTGAAATGACTGCCTTGTTTTCTACCTTTACTGGAGCAGGATTGCTCCCCAAAATAGAATAAAACTGTGAGTAATAACTATTGCAGATTTAATAGCAGAGATTAAAATTTAAGCAGGCATTCTGTGTCTGGATGTGTAAGACTTTGACGTATTTTTAAGAGGAAGGTCTTATGAAAATACATGTAGGAAGGACTAGCAACAGCCAGTGCCTCTACCTGGAATGTTACTAGCCACAGAAAGTTGCACAGTCAGAACTTATGTTATTAATTTTGTAACAGCAACGAAGTCTATTTTATTTGCAATTTATAGGCACCAGCATTTAATAGGTTATATTTCAGATGATTTCATGCTAATGTCTTGGTAAGAAAAAATATTTGAAAGCTTCTTCTATACTTATTCAATGTTTCTAATATTGATAGTTGATCAAGTTTTTGTAGGGTGGTTTAGAGAAACATATCTTTATGCCTGGTGCCAATTTGTTGTCACTCTGAACTGAAACACACAGACATACAAATCTGATGTATTTTAATTCTTTAATTAATTTATTTTCAAAATGATGAATTTTAGTTTCATAATGATCATTAACGCTTCTAGGTAATAGAATAGTACGGTCTGTATTTTTTAACTGTTTACTTAAATACATGTAGGATTATTATTGGACTAAAAGTCATATTAGTTTGTTTCTTTAATTTTTATCCTTGAAAAAAATGAAATATATGTTTCCATTTCATTGTAATAATCTCTATATTCCTTTGAATAGTTTAGGTTTTGCATCAGGAAATCACATTTTGGATAGAAATGATGTTAAAGTATTCTGAGGTATGGAAACTAGTCTACAAGCTACTTTTAAATTATTTTATTGCTTTGCATTCATTTCAATTTATGTGGTCTCCTTTATTTGTTTCATTAAACTAGTAATGTGTAAGAAGTCTGAAATATTTTATTTATTTATTTATTTACTTGATTTTGACATATGAAAACTTGCTGGCAGATTGGAATACAAATCTAGTGGTAAGAGGAGGGTTGTTTATTTAATAGTTTTAATAAATTTTATCCTAGTTTCTGTCACATACTGTAGTGTACTTTCTGCTTCCATAAAGTTAAATTGTGCTCCATTGTTTAAATATTAGTTCTTTGACTTGTTTAAAAGTTAACAATGGAGTGAATTTATTTATTTTTTTGGTCCTACAGTCCCTATAGTTAAGAGAAAGCTTGAATACAGTGCATGAAAATATGTTGTAAGACTACACTGCATTATAGTGTGATGTTTAGTTTATCTTAGTAAGACAATTAGTGCTTATGGAATGGCTCGCTTTGGCCTCGAACTACCTTAACATATGAAATTATCTAAAATGACTTCAAATTTCATATGGTGAAAATAATGTGAAAACCTTGCATGCTTGTCAATAAAACAACTAGCAGTAAGCGTTTACAAGTCTGTGGCTTGTATTAATGTTGATAAAGTGATTTAAGTATATAAAGGTGAACTTTTATTTGCAAGCCTTAAAGAATGATAGCTGAATTCTCCTCATGAATATGGACTTGAGTTTACTTAGAAAGCCCATTATTTTATTTTTCTTCCCAGAAAAAAGAAAAAAAGAGCCTTGTTTTAGTGGAGAAAAAATTGGAAATGCAGCATTTTCTACTCAAACAGCAATCTTTGGTTAAATAAATGCCTAAAATGTTTTGTAGTTTTTGTTTGATTGTTTGCTTTTGATTAAGCAATGTATCAGGGAATCTTTACTATTCTGGAAGTATCAGTAATTCAAAGTGAATCCTAAAAAAACTTTCTCTTCAGATGAAAACCAAATGCAAAGGTAGTGAGCAGAGTGTAGAAGAAGTATGACACTTTTCAGGAACTTGGGACCACAAGAAATGAGGTCACAAAAAGTCATCTCTAGAGTAAACATCCCTACATATTAGTTACAAACATATAACCTATGCTTCCAAATTGGAAAGAATGGTGTTCTTGCTAACCCATTCATTAAGTGCTCAAAGAGGTGGGTCATAACTGTAGATTTTTTTTAGCCTATGCATTTGGGAGCCTGACTCACAGAATCTGCTCAGTTGCCAAGGAAAATAATGACAAAAGGGACTGGTAAACCTCAGAAATGATCGATTCACTTTCCTGACGTTCTATGTCTTGTATCAGCCAACTACAGCCTATGTGGGTGGCCTAGCTACAACAGGAAAAGTGGATGGAAAAACCTGCACTAACGTGCAATTCAAGGTCACTGATTCATGCCTAATATATTTATTTTTTCATCCCAGTGACAGTGGTCTGGGTCAAGTTTTAAAAATACATACATTTTTCTTATAGTAAGGATGAACAGGTACTGAATACAGAAACTTTGATTCCACCTAGAACTTTCCATGAAAGCCAAATAAGTAAATATTTGTGATACCAACGACTGCAAAGATGAGCAACAAATCAGGTAAGACTTTGACTGACAAAAGGATGCCTTTTAGTCATTCTCTCTCTTTCTCTCCCCCCTATTAGTCAGGAATTCTGTTCTTGTTGGGCTTTTTGTAGGCAAGTTATGCAATCTATCGTGCTTGCGTGTGGTAAGTATGAATGTGCATCCACATCAAAGCTGTGGATACCCACCTGGTCTAACACAGGACTTCGCTGATCTCTCATAAGCATACCTTGCAGGTAGGTGTGCATGGAAAATCGTATGCATTTGGGATGAATGCACTAATTTGGCCAGATGCAATTGCTCAGATGAAACAAGAGTTTATCAGAGTTACTGTGTATAAGCAGCAACAAGCTTCTTAAGTGATGTCTCTGTCCAATGCAGGGGGACTTCCCAGTAAAACAAATACTACCTTTAATATTAATGTACTAAATGCACATGCTACTGAGTGAAGCATAAAATAAATGGCTATGGGTATAAGTTGAATGTAGTGCTTTAATTCAGCAAACGTGCTGTTACAATAAATATCTGGATTTTTTCTAATGCCTTATATTAGTGTGTATGTTTGTTTGTTTGTTTGTTTGTTTCAGCTTCCGAACACTTGAGCTCTGTTGCTAGAGTTTTGAATACTTTCCCAACTGAAAACTGGGAAATTCATTTTTAATGGCAGTCAAAGCTTAGTATAGTGATAGTTCTGGTAGCAATGTTAAAACAAGATCTTCTAACAGGGGAAGAGTGAAAAAAACAGACTTTAGGAGAAGAGACCTTAGGGAATATATGTATAACCTCTTTACACCAGCAATACAAATGAGATCAATGTGCTGTGCTGTATTTATATTGCTTCCAATACGTGGGTATTCTGGTGAAAGATTGTAGGAGAAAAGCTGAGCAAAAAGGTTTTTAGTGATTATTTTGTATCTTGAGTATATTCAGGGTCATATGTTGTATCCAAATGCCATTTGTGTGCATTAGAAACATACAATTATTTTTTTTTTCTTCTCCTTGAAATCAAGAATAATATAATTGTACTGATATGAGGATTAAATTTATTAAACTGTATTTAATGAGATTTGGAAGTTTTTAATGTAAAAATGTGGCATCGTATATATTATACTTAATTTGAAAAATATATGTAAGAAAAAAGTTGGGACTGTTTACTGATCAAAACCTTTACCTCCAGTATGAGGACACTATCCCAAAGAGAAAAGCAGTAATTGTTACCTATCATGTAAATCAGCACTGTAAACTATCATGAACACTGAGACCTAGACCACAAGAATATTAAGACTTTCTGAAACCTGGAATTTCAGAAGAACAAATACTAACCATCATCCAGCAAAAACTTCTGGACCAATATGAATGTCTAACAAAAGAAGTAGGCATACCCACTTCCTTTTGTTCTGCAGCACGAACAGCATTTTTGTTTATTCAGTTTTCTTCAGATAATACTATGTCCACATTACAAAGTAATATACACTAATAGAAAGGATCTATAGAGAGAAACAGTTGGCCACTTCTGTGGAGAATCTAGCATCCACAACAGTACTTTTTATTATTATTATTATTATTATTCATTTATTTCATTTATTTATTTGTTTTTAGTTTTGTATGAGCCTTATTCAGGTTTCATGAACTGAATGAAGTATAAAAGGGATGCTTCCAGAGTGTATCTTCCTGGTCTGTTTCATCTGGAAGGTTTCCAGATCATATACTTTGAAAGCATTCCCCGAAGTACAGTAAATGGAGATAATGATATCTTCTTCAAAAGCAACCTTGATCCAAACTAGAAAATACAAGTGCGTCCTATGTGATTTGGCTCTGTTTTATAATGAACGTGGTTTTGTTTTTATTATCTGACTTCTTTTCACCTTATAAATAGATTTGCCAACTTTGAAAGAGAGTTAATTAATACAGAAATCAACACGCTGCTCCCCCCAAAATTGTGACAAAACACTTGTTTGTTGCTTTGAGACAAGGAAGTAAAGTATGTGGTTGTAATATACACTCATTTTCTATTCCCCATATCTTGATATTCATAAAGATAATGAGGTTGAGGTGAAGCAGAAACAAGTGCACTTGCCAGTAGGTATGCATTCTTCCCTAGTTGTACCTGTTCTTTTTTTTTTTTTTTTTTTTCCCTATTTTTGCTTGTCTTTCAGGTGTCCTTACAGAAAACTATTATTTTACTATAGTATGCAATTCAGTATGCTTTCAAGCCCCTAAATCTTCTTTTTAAATCCCATTCTTTTGTTGCAGATCTACGTTATTTAGTTGAAGTCAATAATGTTAGGGAGGTGTGCCTGCTGGAATATTACCTTTAAACTCTAATTAATTGAATATGATAATGAGGACATGATGACAAAGTCAAAACAAAAACAAGTAATCAGACTTTCTTAACAAGCAAAGTCGAACTTAATAGAACTTGGGCGGGTGTCTCTGCAAATGTAGCTTGCTTAGTGTGAGTCTGAGTGCAAGTCCCATGGGACAAATCCTATGAGATAATGCTCTCTCTCATTGTTTCTAGTTTGCTATAATAAAACTGGTATAGTTGCTTATAGAAAGATTGCTTCAGATGGAAGGGTATCCAGAATCTCACAGTTCTAGGGCAGGAGAGTAGGTTGTGTAGTGTAGCCCTTGATTCTGTGAGCCGCAAACTAAGATCTTGCCTGGCCAGGAGTTAGAGCATGTACTATCTAACCTGAAGTACTGAGTAGCTGGTCTGGGTGCCTACTGCTTTGTATTTACCAAAAAAATAGAACTGGTTGGGGTTAGCCTTTGTTACAGTGACTGTGAAGTGATGGAGTTCAGGATCCTTAAAGGAGGGAAGAAATCAGAGAGCAGGATCACATCATTGGACATTGAGAAAAAAGACTGTACATTCTTCTTTGGAAGAATGTGGTGTGCTGAAGTAAATATAGAGAAAGTCACAGATGACTGGGCCCAAGGGGTTGCCGTACATCCACAGCGCTCGGAATATTTTTAATAGGAGGATAGGCTGAAACAGCTTGTAACTGTCCAGCCTGAAGCCGAGAAGGCTCAGAGGCTATTTATCAATGCATGTTAAAACCTGATGAGAGGGTATAAAGAAGACAGTCTGAAGACTCAGGTAGTGCTCAGTGAATGAACAAGAGGCAATGGGCACAAACTGAAAGAAACATGGGAAATTCTATTTAGATATAAGAAACATTGCTTTCCTGTAAGGATATTGGAATACTGGAACAAATTGCCCATGTATATCATGGAGGTTCCATCCATGAAGACATTCAAAACCTGACTAGATGCCCTAAGCAAACTGATCTGGCTAATCCTGCTGTGAAGAAGGGATTGGTCTCCAGATATGCTTTCCAACCTTGACTGTTCGGTCCACTTGCCCACTGCATAGCATGGAATTGAGAATGCAGAAGAGTCTCAGAACTGCCAATGATATCTGCCTCAATTACCTCTGTTTTCTTCCTCCCAAACTTAGGAATTGGATTGTGGTGGTTTTACTTGTTGAACTTCTAGCCAAGAACAGTCTAGTTAGCAGTCATATAACCTAGTCTCAGGAAAGAAGCACTCTTGAAATGCTCACAAGGTATAAGCAAGATTTGCAAGATCTGTATATAGAGCATTCCTTATACAGTGGTGTAACTATGATTTCTTTATAATGAAGTAGATCCCTATATATTTTATACCACTAACACAGTACCTCTGTTCTGTACTAATTTATGTCATAGGACCTTTGGAAGTTGAAATTCTTCCTAGACAGAGATGTTATACATGCAGGAAAGCACAAAGATATATTTTACTTCACCTTCTGACGTCACCGCTACCTTTATATCTTATGCTGTATTAGTCCTCTTCTCCTAGCTGCTTTCCAGTATGTTTAGGAGGATAGAGGATGTGTTCTAAACCCTGACTCAGCTTTCTCCTCCTTTTACTTGTTGTGCAGTGCTTTATTTTTATTTTCTTTCACTTCTAACATCTAGTCCAGGATTATTTGCTTTACACTGCTATCTCATAGGTATTGAAACACTTTGGGATGAAAGGGGTCCCTATCACATGTTTATGTAGAACATTCTCATGCTTCTAGACTATATGTGCAGCCCAGAACAGGCACACAGAGCTGTTAATGGCTTGCTCTCAGTTCTTTTTTGCATTTTTTTTTTTCAGTAAAAATATAAATTGTGCATTTCTGTGTTTGAGACAGTCTCAATTGTGTTGCTTCAAAAACAAAAGACTCGTTGTTGAAGCTTTAAACCTAACAAAGCTCTTAGTCAGGCTATATATCTATCATTTTATTCAGTCTTTATACCAGCTACTTAAAAAGAGAAATTCTTATTTTAGTCCATAGCTCATACTGTTCTTTGGTAAATGTGAGCTTTATAGAATTTTATAGGCCTCTTTCTGCATATATTTACAAATACTATTTATACCTCAAACTGCATACTGAGTGAAATGGATGTCTGTCTCACCTCTCTACAATTTGTATGGGATGAAAGGAGTAACATTATTAGCAGTCAGCTTTTCCTTAGCAAATAACCTCAACAGGATTTTGCAGTTACTAGGGACCCTTAAAAAGTGGTATTTTTGAAATGAGAAAATTACCACGTAGCAATAGTGTGACATGGCTCAGACAATTTGATGTTGTATGTCAAAATCTACCGTCAGCAGAAAGATTTGAGAGAAATGGAGATCATAGAGGAAAAAAAGTAAAAAGCACTTGCCTTACTTTTTTCAGTAATTCTATATGGGTATGCAATTAAAACATGAAAGGACTTACTACACTGGCTATTCATTCTAAAATTAAGGCATTTTTTAAACTCTCACGCGAACACTTCTAATTTCATTGAAGATAGCCAAATTACAGCTATGTAAATTGAGAATACTCTTGCTTTGTGTTTTAAATATTAATTTGGTCAATTAAGCATGAGATTATGTGTAGTCAAAAGTAGAGCATGTAAAATTTTTAGTTAGGAATGAATTTTCAGCAAAAACATACTTGCCAGGAGTTCTCTTAAATGTTTTTAGAGAAGAGATCTTGATTCTATTTCTGTCTTTTATACATTTTCTCTAAAATATCCACAAGCTGCTTCATCTCTATCTTTTTTTGTGATCATCGGAGACAAATTAACAATATGGATCTATAACTCATGAATACTGATTTGTAACCTATAATGTTTCCTATGAAAACCAAGAACTAAGCTTAAGGTATGAAATCTATGGACTTCTGAAATATATGATGAAAGTTTATTGTGAAATCGACAGAAGACAGAAAGGAGAGAGCATGTGCATGTCTGTGTGACTAAGGCATGGATTAGATGAATATACTGAGAAATTAATTTGGAAAGCAGATTAATAAGCAGGGAAAACAGAATGAGGACAACAGTTGAGGAGTGAGATGCTGAAGAATGGAGTAGATGAGAAAACAGAAGGCAGCATTGCTATATGGAAACTGGTGTTTTTGTCTGCAGTTAGATACTTCCCTTTGAAGCTGGTGTAGAATACTTCAGATCCCCAAAACTGTAAATATCATTCTAATATTGCAATTAAAATAATATAGTACCTGCTTGTAGCACTTCACTGATACTGTTTAGCTCTGAGAAGTGGTCTGTCTCTAGAATTATAGTATTGTTTGTAAACATATCTGGCAAGCAAGCTTAAATAAATAAATACACAAATACACCCTCAAGCTTAGAAAGAATTTAATTAAAATTTCTTCTGAGGGTTTTTTTATGGTTAAAACAAACAAACAAACAAACAAAAACTCTAAATTGTTCTCTAAGGACTAGATCCAGTCCCTTTATTCATGTTTGAGTATCACTCCTATCTTAAAAAAGCAAAACTCAAACCGAAGCAAAAAAGAAACCAATCCTGTTCATAACTCTAATGATCAGAGGAAGCATGCTTTAGTGGGAGCAGAGTTATAATGTTAAATGTAATATTGTTTTGCAACTCTTCCTCTCTGAATTCTTTGTACAGCTAGAAAATTTTGTTGTGCCCTATGTATTAACCAGAAATAATTGACTTTTCCTGTTCTTTTTTTTCTTGCCATCTTCATGACGAATAGTTGGTGGTCATTTGGTGGGATGTGTGTTCAGTTTTGGCTCTGTTCAGTTCACCCTAGGAGTTCAGTAAACCTGTATTTAGCTCTAACAATTGTTTTCTATTGTCTCTCCCATGGGTTGCAAGGGAACCTCTGCTCTGGCACATGAAGTATCTGCTCCCCGTCATTCGCTGACGTATGTGTCTGCAGGGTTGCTTCTCTCACATTTTTCTCACTTCTCTCTTTCTTAAATCCATTTTCCCCAAGGCGCCACCATCTTGCCTGCGGCGCCCGGCATTGCCTCACACAGCAGCCCTGCAGGCCTCTGCCACCACCTGGGCAACTCCACCCAGTATAGCAACATAAAGTCCTTTAGAGTGAGTTTGTTTTTGGGCCAATGCAAAAGTGACGGTTGGATTGAACCTCTGGGTGAGGTTCAGATAGTGACACTGACTTCGTGGCTTCAAGAAAATGATTTCAGTGAGATTATTATATTATTTAAATATGCTTTATTTTATGTAGTACCAACAATGTATGAGTTGCTTTTAAGAAACATTATCATGGCTTTGTAGGGGTAAAGGAATAAACCATTATTTCCCCTACAAGTGTTTGGGAATTAATTAGGGAGCAGGCAGGGGTATAGAAATTGTATGTGAAGAATAAGAGAGGAGGAAAACTTAAGTCAAGATGTCTGTGAACTTTGCACAGGAAGTTAATTATTCTACCGTAGTTGAAGAAAGATCAGAGAATTTATTTGGTGGTGTGGACGCAACCAGCGCCTGTTTGCAGGACCCCTGTGAGAAGCTGCACAGCAGAGATATGATGTGAGGAGTAAATGAGGATTTCAGATAGGCGGCAGGAAGTGGAGACATAGGGGGCAACAAGAAGCAGACAAAAATGAGGAGCAAGTAAGGAGCCAAGTGGGCAATACTGTAGTTGGAAGATATTCCCAGTTTTAACAGCTTGAAGATAGAGGCTGGAGAATGATGGACAAACTGGAGAACTGGGACAAGTAAGGTTTCATGTGAGTTTTTTTTTTCAATTGGAAGAAAGGAATTCTTTGAGATATGTTGTTGTTGACTTTGGAAACGTGAAGTGTGTTCAGAATATTTAGAAAATAAACATGAGCATCTAACTTTCAAGAAGAACAACAGTGGAAAAAAGAAAGCAAAAAAAACATAGTCTGAGCCACTTTATCACTGAATGATTTTCAGTGAGTACAGCAGCAACCACCCGTGTTAGTGTTTCAGTAACATGTTTATTTAACTTGGCTAAAAATATATGTGGTGCCATTTCTGACATAATGATCTGAACAATGTAAATTCCATTGATTCAAAAAAGTTGTGTATTTTCTAGGGACAAAATAAAGCAAGTCTAGGCAAACAAGAATGATAGCTATGCTTTGAATAAAAGAAAATATACACCAGTTACTTTAGCCTACCAGGAGGCAGGGCTGCTGTACTCTTACTCACCTATGAAAGCACATATATCTATGTACGTGTTAAAACTTCCTGAGTTTTTAAGTGGCTGAATGAAGAGTAATGAAAGATGTTCTGAGTGGTATTGAGACATGGTGCCTGTCTCTCTTAAGGCACATTGTACAGATCCCTGTCTACTAATTAACAATGGGCTTTAATTGTGCAGGGATTTAATAACCACAGGCCGATTATTCTTCTTCTCCCTTCTGCTGAGTGGCAGCTGCCTCTAAGATTCTATATCTATATCTAATATCATAGTCTATTTCTGATCCCAGATCTCATTCTATCATTGTGCAAAAATTCAATGTGTTTTAACATTAAGAAATATAATTATTTGAAGGGGGAAAGAATGACTAAGCCTTTTCTACTTCACCTAATCTTGTTATGCAGGCAGTGCTGGGTTTTGAGACAGTTTTTGACAAGGCTGACACTTTCAGGGAAGGTACGTATGGTCAGATATTTAGGACAGGGGACAGACAAAGTGCTTCATGGGAGTGATATGAACCTAAGCCATTGTATTTTTATGAGTATAGGTGGATAGGAGGTTCAGAGGTCAGTGAGAACAAAAAGTAAAATTCACTGTTGTACAGATAGCCCATGTTTATCTCTTCTGTACTTCCAGGTTCAGATTAGAGCTATAAGTGGGACACAGTTACGAGTCTGTAGAAAACTGACTGTGATTTGAAAAGCTTTGAACTCTCAATTTCAAGATGCTTCAGATTCTGAGACCTTAAGTGTATGACAACCTGTGGCACCACAATTTATGATATTTTGTATTTCAGACACCATTTTATCATTTTGTGTTCACATAAACAGTCTTCTTAAAATAAGAGGATTTCTTATTTGATTAAAAGGAAAGAAGGAACGTATTTGTAAATGAAAAGGGAAGCAAATAATTTGTAAGACATTTGTCAAAAGACATGGGTGTGGGTTTGTGTTTTTTTTTTTTTTTTTTAGGTTTTCATTATGAAGTTATATTTTTCAGAGTAAGTGAAGCCTCAACAGCAACTATGTAGGACACATATTTTAAGAACAAAACTAAGTGTAAGGTAAAATGTGAATAGACTCGCAAACCCAGTTTGATTGCCAACTCAAGTTTGGTTCTCAGATGTTGCTGTCCAAAGCACTTCTTTCAAAAACTGTATAATAGAATAGGTTACTTTGGCTGTACTATTGAGCTTTATTGTCAAATGCAAACAAAAGCAAAGCACACAGAAGCTGGATAATTCTGTTTTGCCATGTGATGTTGTTCCTGGATTGTGGTAGCTTCTTTCTTTTACTCCTCTTTTAAAAATGATAATTTTACAGCCATATAATATTGTTGTGTGTAGGATGTGGAAATCCAGGCAAAACTGTACTTCTCTGAAGTACCACAAGCTAAAATAAGACAAACATCTCCTTGATCAAAGCTACCTTTTTGGTAAATCTCTGAATGTAGAAAACACATTGTTGAGAAAGATGCTGCTACCCCTAATAGCAGGCAGAAACCTTCTCTACACAAGTTGCTTCAGAAATGATAGAAGTGACTAAAGCAACAAGTCTAATGGCTGTTTAGATGCCTGAGGATATTCCACACCTTCATCTGCTTCTGCAGACCATTATGAATCTAGGTTGTGTGTTGCACCTATGTTGCATACACTCAGGCATTTAAAATAGCACCTGATACTTGTGTTTAAGCTCATGAATCACCCCCTTGGTATAAGATTCAGTGTTGTGTTTCTAGTTCCAAATCCATAACACACAAGTTTATTTAAAATGTATTGCCTTCAGCTCTCTTTTCAACTGAGGAAACTTTTATTATCGTCTTCACAAAGCATTGTATAATTATCATAAAAAGAAGGAGGTGTATTTCCCCCTTTGTTTTTACTTTTATTGGGGGAAAAAAAAAAAAAAAGGTAAATTAAATGATATCTAATAGAAAGAACAGACAGTTGGATGATGGTATACCTTAACCAGACCTGATTCTGCATTAAGTTTCCATGGCAGATGTTTAGTAATTCTCTTTCATTGGGTTTATGCATCTGATGCTGAACATCTACATATAAATGAATCTCTGACAGAATTAAACTGAAAGTTGTTGTTGGTAACAGTGTGGAGTAGTAGATTTTGGTAGATGATCAGCATTAAGAAGACTAAGTTAAGCAGCAAACCTCAAAGCTAAATTATTTGTATAAGCTTTATTCCCAGTAACTACTGCTTTTCTTTGTAACTTTTTGTGGCTTCTTTTTATAATTCTGTTGTAGTCCTGTTGTTTTCCCCCAACATTTTTCCCTTTGCTTCCCCCTCCCTACATACATGCTTTATCTGGTACTTCTACCCTGAGATATATTTGAGATTCTGTGACCTTGGGGGCACTCTAATGCACATGGGGATGATGAACGTTCCTTGTTTGATGTTACCAGTTGGGTTTCTTTCAAATACAATATTGCTAGGTGTAGCCTCACTATATCGTTTATATTCTTGGATAGTATTTTTGGCTGGGTATTTCTTCACAGAATCACAGAATTTCTAGGTTGGAAGAGACCTCAAGATCATCGAGTCCAACCTCTGGCCTAACGCTAACAAGTCCTCCACTAAACCATATCCCTAAGCTCTACATCTAAATGTCTTTTAAAGACCTCCAGGGATGGTGACTCCACCACTTCCCTGGACAGCCCTTTCCACTGACTAACAACCCTTCTGGTAAAAAAGTTCTTCCTAACATCCAACCTAAAACTCTCCTGGTGCAACTTAAGCCCATTCCCCCTTGTCCTGTCACCAGGCACATGGGAGAACAGACCAACCCCTACCTCTCTACAGCCTCCTTTAAGGTACCTGTAGAGAGTGATAAGGTCGCCCCTGAGCCTCCTCTTTTCCAGGCTGAACAAGCCCAGCTCCCTCAGCCGCTCCTCGTAAGACTTGTTCTCCAGACCCCTCACCAGCTTCATCACCACTCTTGTGGAGTCCTTAGTTTCCGAAGACAATGGGTTAGATTGTTTGAAGAGAGATGTTACATCTTATGCCTGCAAAAAGCACAACAGCCTTTAGAAGTCGGTGACTGGTTCTGACACCTGAGTTCACATTTATCTCTGTCTCTCTCAGCTGGATGTAGGGTTTCTTTAAATATATCTTGTAGTGTGTTTATCACAGGAATTGAAAATACTGATAAATAAATTTATATTTTAAACATGCTATTTATATTTATTTTAGACTTATGATTAAGTGCACTAAGCCTCCACAGGTTGAATCCTGGATGCAGGATCTGGAAGTACTGAGGGTTGAATTCCTTACAGGTCCTGCATCCAGAATTCTTAGTTTATCAAACTGTCTTACAAATATTGCATTGTTATAAAAATAAATAAATAAATAAATAAATCTTGAATATGTATGTGGCAGGATTTCTCTCTTCAAAAAGGAAAAGTTGATGTGAACATCTCATGATCCAACAAATGCATGTAAAACTAAATTCTCATTTTACTGGAGATCTGTAGAAGCATTGCTAAAGAAAGGTACTTTCATGGTATCAAGGAAAAATTAAATATTGGTAGCTATATTACAACCCTGTGAGCAGCTTAGCCAAAAGGTTCTTGAACATACCTTACTATCTTTAAATGTACATTATATTTATGTGTTTAATTTTTGTCAGTCAAGAAGAAAGTATATTATTAATTGGAATTCAGTTTCTAAATAATACTTATTTAATCCTGAATCTCCCTTATTGTAATTTTGAATTAGTTTACTTTTTAGACTTCACATTTCTCTAACTTACTTGCAAGTATCTTGGACCAAAATGGAGTGAGTTCAATGTAGGCCTTCAGAGTCTTTACTTTTGGAAAAAAATCTCCTTAAATAATCCTGGCAAATATTTGCTAGTAATTTAACAGTGACCATACAGCTTACAATTTGTTTCTGTCATCTGGCAAGGGAACTGTTTGAGGAAAAGCAATTAAAATATCACTGCCCTCAAACTGCTCATAAATGTAAACAGTTGCACTGTGCAATATCTCGACCTCTATTAAGTGCCAACTTTAAATTATTACTAATATGAAGATACCATCACTAGGTGCTTACTGACCCATACAGAGCAGGGCTGCAGCTTCGTTATCATCCACAAGACCAGACTGGACTTATAATTGCATGCTAGGACCTGACTTAGACTTAAACAGACTAAAAGAGAAAATATCTATGGATTGAGTTACTGATTTTTCAGGAAATGTTACTGGGATGTATAATCAGTGCTGTTTTATTGATTGTCTTGTTCCCCACCTCCATACTGATTCACCCGATTTTATAAACCCGTAGTTCTCTGATTAACACTTTTTACACCTGTGTATGTATTGTTTTAATTAAAACTATTTTCTTGAATGCCAAAATGCAAAGTGCTTTTACATATTTGTGTAGAAGAGATGTATGAAAGATGAAGGAAAGGGAAGAGTAAAAATTGTCTCAGAACTTTTAGATTAGGCAGTGGGTTTTTTGTTTGTTTTGTTTTGTTTTGAGAATCCAATTTCTGATTGTTAGGAGTGGTAGTATTTACTATTGATTCAGGGACCTGTGCTTTGAGATATTTATTCTGTTAATATCAAGAACAGAAAACATGTTGTAGCATAAATATAGAATACAGAATGAGAATAGGAGAGGAAGCAAGAGAGTTAAAAACAGAGGAAAGAGAGGAAAGCCGAGGTAAGGTCATCCAAGAGAAAATCAGCATTTAAAATATAAAGACAGAGTTAAAACCAGGTCCTCCAGCTCCCAGTCCACTGTATCACAGATGCCAAAATCCCTGTTTTAACTCTTGTTGAGTTTATCAGTAATCAGAAGAAAAAGGGTTTTTAGAGGGAAGGCAGCCCATTAATAACTGACAAGGTGGTAAGATCAGCTATGTTTAAAAATTGGTGAATTACTAAACCTCTTCTAAATTTGATCATCTGAGTAGATAGATGAGAAGTTTTGAGCAGAGTCTAAATAATGAACTGGAAGGTATCTGTGCTGGCAAAATGCAATAACCAATAGTCTGAAAAAAAAAAAAAAAAAAGATTGTATATAATATACAGATCTATGACTTTGGACACAACTAAGCAGGGAAATAGGTAACATACTTAACAATAGTAACTAATTTTGAAAAAGAAGAGAAATGAGTGTTAAGACTATCAGAAGACTTTCCCTTCCCAGGAGATAACGTGCTGAGAAATTAAAGAAATTCTCATTTACCACTTTCAGTGTTTAATCCCTGTAGAAATGGAGAAGAAAAAATCCTACAATGAGAAAAAAGATGATAAAAAATACCATAAGTAATATATTATGCTGACAGTCATGAAGAAAAGATGATAAAATATAGTCTAAATTGATAAGAAATCCTATTCTATAATATCCTTAAAACTTATATATAGGAAAATTTACTCATACTTGCCCCTTCCTTCCTGTTGCCCTGTGGCATGGGTGGCTGCCCCAGGCAGCCAAGGACACGATGCTTTCTCTGTGGGAAGGGGTGGGTGTCCTTTGGGGAGCTCTCCTCTGGCCCGGGGCTTGAAGGGCCGTGGTGTGGATGCAGACCTGCATGGCAGTCCAGTAGGAAGCCGATGACCTGCTGCCACCAGCGACAGAAAATGCTTAGTCTGGGCTGAAATGGGAATGTAAACTCTGTCTTCAACTATCTTGTCCATCATCTCAGATAATAAAATACAGAGAATGGTTCTTCTGAGCCAACGTGGAAGTTGGTCTGGGTGCCTGGAAAGCAGATTTCCCCCAGCTAATGTAAGTGTTTTGCCTGTAATGCATTGGTACTGAGCTTTAGAAGTGTGGAGAGGCAGCTCCTTGTCCCCTAAAACAATCGGTAATACTGAGGCAAAAATAGTAAGAGGTTTTCGTTATGCTCAGTGAAACAGGTTTCAGCATAGCATGCCACTTCAGCATTTATTATTTATGTGATTTTTATCTTGTCAGGCTTAATCTGCAGAGTGGTTAATCTTTAATGGATTTAGTGCTGCCTGTGAGGTACTGAGAATGCTACGTAAAAATGGTGCTGCTGTTGTTACTTCCCATAACAGCAACCTATCCACAGGATGACATGTAACTATTCTAGTGAAGGCTATGGAGCTCAGGGAGGGAGTTAAAGTCAGGTGCAAGAGTGACTAGTTGAACTGTTCCTAATGTCAGTCTGCTGCCCTGGATGTGTGGCCAGTCTTCTATCCTTGTTTCTTCCTCTCCTCCCTCAAACCAAACTACACCTGATCTTACAGAGAAGAGGCACAGTTTTAGACCTTTGCTCATGTGCAGGGATTTCTCCACACTGTTGCCCTTTAAGTGGTCTCAGCAGAAGAAGAGACAGGTCAGGTCTACCTGGGCCTTTTCTGTCTGTCTGCTGGCAGCTTTGGCAATGGAATTGGCAAGCCAGAAGTCACGGGAGCACTGGAAATGCTTTGTTTGCATGTGATGGTGCATGAAAGCACGGACTCCAACTGTTAAGCTTTCCCCAAAGTAAAAAAAAAAAAAAAAAAAAAAAAAAAAAAAGTGGCTCGATTTTAAAAAGCTGAACATGTTTCTGTGCAGCTTTCTTATTTGGATAGAATTTACAAAGATTGAATAGATGTGTCTGCTGCATTTGGCCAGAAAGAAAAAAATAAACTGTTTTAATTGGTGCTAGAATACAAGCATGATTGAAAAAAATGCAGAAAAATCATTTGTCGTAAATATGCCAAGCTACAAACTATGCCTAAGTAAATATCCAGACCTTTTTATAATGTCTTCCAGTATTTTTGACGTGTGAGATATCTGCATATGAAACTGCACTTAATTTTACATTTATGTGACAAAATCTTTTGGAGAGGATTAAGAAGTTCTGGTCTAACTTCAAGTATTAACACGTGTATTCCATTACATTGTCCTCCACTGTCACTATCTCTGTTCT
This sequence comes from Anas acuta, assembly GCF_963932015.1. Taxonomy (NCBI): domain Eukaryota; kingdom Metazoa; phylum Chordata; class Aves; order Anseriformes; family Anatidae; genus Anas; species Anas acuta. The sequence continues at coordinate 106,781,539 of NC_088979.1, read as the reverse complement.
ACTTTTATTTTTATCTGAAGCATAACAGGTTTTGCAAATCATCATTTAGCTTGAAATCACTTCACTTCATTTAGCTTGAAATCTTGTATGGAATTGTTATCTCTACTGTGTGCTTCTGGCATTTTTTTCTGACTGTGCAAGAGAGGAGGGGCTGGATATGTTCTCTAAAACTCTTAATTTGCATCTGTTTTGGAATATGGTCTGGTACTAAATGTTTTACTTGCAGGCAAGAGTTAAAACTACCCAGTGAAAGTTCATTATGTAAGTATTTAGGCTAAAGGAAATAAAATCTTTTTTCCTTCTACTTGGAAAATATCAACTGTTTTGCTAAGTAGCAATTGTTAACATAACTTCTGTAGATAGTAACTTGGGATTTACTTTTTTATAAATACAGTTTTTCTGTGGCCATTAGTTGCAATGATTATATGAGAGGATTTGTCAGAAATGGTTGATTTCAATTCAGACTTCACATTACTTGTCTGAGTTGCGTAATTTTAACCATTAAACTAACAATGCCTGACTTCACTAAGCCTGTACTCAAACAAGCAGCAAGATTTCTTGAATAATTTTGTTTACCTTTTTTTTTTTAACAACTAAATACATAATGCTGAAACGTAGACTACTGAGTGTCCTGACACTGTGCAGAGCAATCTTTCTCTCTAATTGGGACCATATTCCCACAGTTCAGGTTGATTTTTTTTTTTTAATGTTATGTTTTGTGTTATACTTTGGTTTCTATGAACTGCTTGTAACTTATTCTAAATACTTGCATTTTTCATGTGGGAACAATTTTCATGAGAGGAAAAAAAAAGAGAGAGAGACTTTAAATAATGAAAGTCTCTGAAATTTAATTGAGTCATATGTAGATACATTCCTTTTATTTAAGAAGTAATAAAGAATACGTAAACAGGGAGGAAGATAGCTACCTGCCTGATGCTTTATCTTACTTGATGGCTGAGGAATACAGATTTTTGTGTCTATAAGAGCTGAAGTATAACTTGCATCGTTTATGTACCAGCTTTGTTCTGCTTTTATCTTAAAGATAAATGTCTTTACATGCTATACTTAGAACCAGGGAGAAGGAAAGAGGGGAGAAGGATTGAATATGATTATGAACAGAAAACATTATTTAGAAAGTCATTATTCTGAAGCTTAGCCCTCAAATGCCTCACTGAAAATCACATCCTATATAAAATTTGTCTGATTGACTTGGTCATTCCTGTAACCCATTCTAAGAGCACCAAGTTAGCATTCAGATACCTGTAATATTGCTGCTTTTATTTTATTTTTTTTGTTTTGTTTTGTTTTATTTTATGTTTTTAAATCTGCTACTTGTTAGGTGCACTGCTATACTGCTACTAAGAAAAAGCCTTGTTAGCTGAAAAAAAAAACATTCTCTGCCAAGACCATATCCCAGAGAGAGTCAGACAGGTTATTCCCATAAAAATATTGTGTCTTAGTTTATGAACTAGCTACCCGATAAAAACTTGTACTGGATCAGTCCAAAAGTGCACTTAGCTCAGTATCATGCCTCCAGGAATGTTCCTAGGCAAATGCCAAGGCAAGAATACAAACTTGACAAGCAGTAAGTACTGCTTCCTGCATTTTTTTTCTCAAACGTATATTTTTAATGTCAGAAAAGCGTTTATAAGATATATACACTTCAGTCAATTAATAAATCTCAGAAGCATTTTCTTAGTTTATTGATTCCTTGAATTCATACATTCTTTAGTAGGCATAATATCAATCAAAATAGTTCTTCAAGTCTAAAGCGCTTTGCACAAGGGAAAAACAAACAAAATAACAAACAAACAAAAAACAACCTATCCCAGAAATACCTTTTTTGTTTATTTGTTTGTTTTTTTTGTTTGTTTGTATGGCTTCTTTCATTTATAATCTTGCTTGTATAAGCTTCAATTTGTATCTTTTCCTCTTTTGACTCTTGGTTTCTCGTTGAAGGCACAGTGAACACGGTCAGTCCATAGCTAGTGTATACTGTAGACCAGTTGTTACATATACTTTGCAGTAGCCTAATTTGATACCTTTATCAATGATGTCTGGAGGGTGAAATAGCATATTGTGCAAAAACCAACTTGCACTTCAAACTACCCAGCATTTTTGCTTAAGCAATTGGTAGATTATATACAGAAATGGAATGGAAACTTCAGGGTGAAAATCTGAGCTACTGAAATCAGTGGGGAAAAGTTTACCTCGTTAGAGCCAGGATTCCTTAGAGGATTAGGTGTGATACATAGATGTGTATGGATCAGATTGAAAGTGAGAGATCTTCCTTTGACAGTTTGTGAGATCAAGTACAAGAATAATCTGAACACATTTTTTTCTAACTGTTTTTGCAGTTAGAAGGTAGCAAATAGTACTTCTGCCTTACACTTCCTTGGCCACATTAATGTAATATAGGTGAATTAGCTAAACTGATTGATCTAATGAAGTGCTATACAATGCATAGAGGAACTTTTTTCTGTTTGCCTAATGAAGTGTCAATATGTCTCAAATGGTCCCTCAAATGTTTTGAAGAAATTGTCAGATTTAGCCAAAGACGCCTCTGATGATCTACACTAATAATAAAACTCTTAATCATTTAACCATAGGAGTGCTTCAAATCTCTCATAATTTTTTCATCTTCTTATCCTGATGCATATACTAATGACTAATTTGCTAGTTCAAGGAAGAAGATTGCAGTGCTTTGACAGAAAAGACCCAAAATAGATTTTGTCCGTAAAAGATGATACAGAGGTAACAAAGACTGTTGTAAAGAGGAAACAAGACATAAATCAGACAATTAGCTGCAAGTGGAAATTTACTATTAGTCATAATTTACTGTAAAAGATTAAAATGAATGCAGAACCATGGTAAATGTATGTAAATCTTTTTGAGGTATGAGGAAACTTTCTACAGCAGTTTTAATATGTCCCCATGTTAAATAATCCTCTTCAAAAATATCCTCATTATATAACATAATTTCTTAAGAAAAAATAATAAGAATTAATTCATTACTCATCACTTAAGAGAGAAGTGAAGGCCAGGACACCAGAGGAACTTTTAGTAAAGCAGAACTTAAAGAGAGACATATCTTAAGGAAAATGAAGAATCAGAGAAATAACTCATTAAATGGAGAACATGTGACTATATGAACTTTAAAAAACTTCACAAGCTATGAAAAACTTTCATAATTGTAGAAACAACCACAGTTTTTCTTTTGTCACATATTGTATGACCAAAAATAAAACTCATAGTGTAAACAGCATAGATAGAGACATAGATAAATTGCAGCTGCATTTTGAGAAAATAAGAAAGTATTAGTAACAGTAGTATTTGTTCTGTGAGATTAACTTCAAAATAAGTTCAAACATCCTAGTGTAATAAAACTTAATTTACAATGAATTACAATATAGATAGTATACCACATTAATTTTAATACATTAAAATTGTAATCAGAAATAATTGGACTTTCAATACTGAACTAAATGAAGTTGCTGAACCAAAAGGAAATTAACATTGATTGCAAGTTGAATACACTTTGCAGATTTGGAAAGCCCTGATTTATTGAGGTGGGAACTGCTTCTAAGCCCATTAACATAAAGATTTAATTAATGTGTCATGATTTTTACCAGCCAGTGAAAAGAAAATAAGCAACCATAAAAAAATATCATTTTACTTAGATAATGAAAATCAATATGAAAATTGCAAGAGAAGCAATCCCAAATTACAAGACTGGACACTAATAAATGTAGTTCATGAAATCAAGAAACTAAACAAAAGCTACTAATGGGCATCACAATTGTTACTATTTTAGAGATGTAAAACTTCCAAATGATCAAATCTCTGCCTCTTGGAGAAAGTAGCATATCAAAGAAATATTTTTCTTTTTTTTTTCTTTTTGTCTGAAAGCCATGTTTGTGTTTCTCTGCTTCCCAGTGAACAAACTCTTACACCTGTCCTTTGAGTAGAAACTGAAAACCTTTGAGACTATTATTTCCATGTTTGATCCTGTATCTGCACTCTATCCAGTTCATGCCATGATTCAGAGGGAGCTTAATAAACTTATTACATCTGTGCATAATATGATACTATTTTAAAAGGACACCAATGCTTTTGTGAAACTGACTATAGATGGATGATATATTGGGATGACTTTGTTATATTACTACACCAATAGGGAATAATGTTTGGTGTAGTAAGTGAGGATGGGAAAAGAGGTGCACTGGATAACATTTGTGAAATATAAGTTAATTCCTTGTTTGGCAAATCTCCTTACATTATAACTTAGTAAAAAGTGAGTATTTCCTGCTTTGGTTCAAGAGAGTAAAGATAAAACCTATTCATGATTCTGTAGCTTTCAAACTGTTTGTAAGCATCAAGATAAAATACGTAGAGATGGATTGATTTTCATCTACTTTCATTCAATAGACAAAAACTGAAAACATTCTTACCCTCCCTGCTTTCCTGTAGCCTTAGAAATGACAGACATTTTGTAAGCTATACTGTTGCTTGCTTTGAATGGGCAAGTTTGAGTTGCAAACTGATCACGTCCTAGTAAATTTTGCATGTTTTATTTACCATTTGTGCATCTTATGTAGGATAAATAAGTCCTGTAATATACCCCTTCTGTGGTAAGTAGCAATCTTTTAATTCTATCAATATAGAAAGCTAAAATATATGTGGCAGGACTCCCTCTTACTCATTATGCTTGTGTCCCAGGCATGTTAGCAGTCTCTTTTGTCTACCTTCACCAGTAGCACGGGAGAGTAGCTTTTCTGTGTGGGTTCAAGTGTAGGATTTAGAAGTTGGAGCACTCCATCCTGTTGTACACTGGATTGCCCATATATCTGAAAGGTGCACACATATTTGCAAATTTCTTTGTCAGGTCATAAGAAATTTTGTCTTAAGTATGCCTCTTTGCTTGGGTTCTCTACACTTCTAGGAGCTATCATTTTGGATTGTTCATTGTCATCATCATTGCTATTCAACAGACAATTCAAGACAGCTAAACAGAAAACCATGGCTCCTTAAGAGTACACAAATCACTATATTGTTAGATCCTCTTTTTGTGAATAATGTTATCAGGAAAAAGCTGCTGAGTATATTCAGGTCATTGCTAACAGTGAGGTCTTGTGGACATATTTTATCAGATGCTCTCAGTCTTAGGGTACAAAGAATATGTTAGGTTTACTGAAGATACTTCCTCTGACCCTTTCTCACCCAAACTAAGGAAATAAGTAAATAGACCAAGTGAATAAAAGATGCCCCTGATTTGCCAACCAGGCAAAAAACTTCTAGTATTCTTTCTCTACCAGTCAGTTTTCTGCACATAGATGGCTTCCACAAATCTTCAGACAATGCCTAAGCTAGTTAGATATCTCCTGTCTTCCTTTTTTTATTTTTATTTTTATTTTTATTTTTATTTTTATTTTTATTTTTATTTTTATTTTTATTTTTATTTTTATTTTTATTTTTATTTTTATTTTTATTTTTATTTTTATTTTTATTTTTATTTTTATTTTTTTATTAGCTAAAAGCAATTCTTCTAAAAAAAAAGCTACTTGAAAACAAGTTCAAATGTAAATCACAGAACTTAAAACTCACCTAATTTAAAAAAAAAAAAAAGTCTTTTGAATTGTGGTTTGCATTTATTTCCAAGTTTCATCTTTACTTTCTGCACTGTAAGGCCGTGATTGCACTCCTTTAGTATAATGAAATCCATGGTGAAATAGAGGAATAGTGGATTATGATATAATAAGTCTGAAATATGAACAATTTGAAACTGGTAGAATATATTTTCTTAATTAAATTAATAAATTTATCCTTAATTATAGGATTCTTAACGTAGCTTACTGAGTCTCAGGGAGAAAGTACAGTCTATTGTTAGTTTCCAATATAAAGGATCAAAATGTTAACAATTCACTATTGAATTCTGTAGGCTTTTCTCTAAGAGTAATATTAACTTATATAACTTACAAAAGTTATAATTAACTTTTGCCTCACAATCAGCCAGAGATGAGAGGAAGATCTATGAGAGATTTGAAGACAGCAATAAAAATGATAGAATACTTTGACCTGACATTTGTAGAAAGTGGAGCTTTACCTCTTAGAATGTGTCCTGTGGTTACAGAACTGGAAATGCACTAGGTCTGCTTTTACCAAGTTCTTTTACAGTGGGCCTGAATGGGTTACACGGGATATTTCAGGCAAAATTCATGCCTTTTTCCCCAGTGTATAGCTGAGGTGGAGACACCAATGTCTGAAGGTAATTGCTCAGCTACAGCAGCCAAATGCCACAGACATACAAAAATGTTGATTTATGTCACACAAAGGAAGCATGGAAAGCAAGCACCTGGGTCAAGTGTTCTTTTTCATTTTTTTCCTTTACTTTCTTTCTGGGTTCAGTCACAAGAAATGATACAGAGCCAGCCTGAAGAGTGGAACTGAATGTTTGTGGGAAGACTGTCAATTTTAAAGCAGACTCAGGTGTGGATCTAACAGTCTTGTCAGAAAAGGCTTTCACTCCCTTCACAGCTGAACCAGCTGTTGCTACTCCAAATATTCCTTGAGGCTGCATAAACACAAATGGCAAAAGCTTTAACTTTAATACCTGTGCACGGGAGGCTCTAGACTGGCATTTTCCTTCAATATGCACTTCCCTGATGAAAAGAATGAGAGAGAAAAAATGGAAGAGGGCATGTTGGACTCTTGTTCTGTATATACATTTTCTTTGTTTATAACATTGGAAATATAAAATTCATAACAGTTCCTTTCTCAGACTTCTTAAATAGTTTCCAGTGTGATATGGGTTTGGACTGGTTACATTCAATATGGTATATGACAAGATCCTGATATGTCAAAAAACTTGAAAACTGTAATAGAGACGTTTAATATTAAAAATATAGTATGCTCTGTTATCATGCTGAGAAGAAGAATGAGGAAAACCAAGTACGTAAGAATCTCAAAAAAAAAAAAAAAAAAAAAAAAGAAAAAAGAAAAATCACTGAGAGGGAAAAATATTACACCTTTCTAACTGGAAGGCTTTTCTTAGTCTTGTTTTATAATGAAGTTACGTATTCTGCATGCTCCTCCTTAGTCAATTTTAAACCAAAGGCCAAATTTAGCACATTTGCAGAAGAAGCAGAGGTCCTCAAAATAATTCAACTATTTATAAGTTTCATGAAAATCATCAATTAGTTGAGACAAATCTCTGTATATACTACAGTAAAAAGGAAAAATATGGTGAATATCAGACAATCACTGTAGGACAAAGTGTGAAATCAAGAATCTTGGGCTACTGAAGGACATGGAAGGACAATGTCATAGAAACTATATTTGATTTATTTTGGAGCAAACAGAACAATTTGTCCTTATAATTGTCTAGTTATTCCTCTTTTTTTTTTCCCCCCTCTTTGGTAATTTCATGTGACTTCCAAAATTTCTAACCAGTCAAAGGCTTCAAAATGTTGTACATAGAGAAGAAGACTAGAGGAAGATGAATCACGGTGAAATATTAGAAATATCCATATTGAAAGAGCATACCTCAGTGTTTCTCAACCTTTTTGTCCAGAAATTCTACGTGTTTCACCAAGTAACAGGAAGTTTTATAAATACCAAAGCCTTAGAAACTGAATCTGCAAGTAGTTCAGCATGCAGTCTTCTTCAGGTAAACTCTTATATTTGCCAAATGTAACAGACATCCCCCCCCCCCAAAAAAAATAAATAAAAAAAAAAGCAAATGAAGAAGATAAAAACAAACAAAAAATTAATTTCATAGAATTCCTATAAAGGACATTTTCCCATTAAATTGAGTATTTTCCAAATAGAACATGGTATAGAGTTATTTTACCAATTAAATTATAAATAGGACGCTGAAGGTTTGTGGAATATTGCATCATGGAAAACAGCTGTGTTGTATATAAAATATTACTTCGTAAATATTCTGTGGTCAGAATTAATGTACTTTAATTAACTAATGCAAACTAGATGCTCCTGTTTCTTCTAGTTCTATCTAAGTATCTCTACATCACTTGAAGGTCATAAAAGAATTACATCTCATTAAAAGTTCAGAATAGGTCTAAGAACTGAAATTATCTTTTGATTCTGGAGGGCTGAAAAACTACACATATTGGCAGCTGTCCTGAGTATCTGTATCCTCAAGCTGCAAGATGTTCTGTTGATAGTAGGGCACAGTCTCAAGAGGGGATGATTCTTCATTCCCTTCAACTAGTAGGAATGGCTTTTTCTAAAGTTTGCTTGTTTTTTTTTTCTCTGATCTCCCCTGGTCAATTCTGTACCTTTATTACTGTTCATATTTTCTATCTATTTCCCCAGTTTTCTTCTAGTTGTAGCCTCAAGAAAGCTGAAACGCTCCTGAAGTGTGTCAAAGCAACATTTTAGTCTCCGTAGCACTGCTATTGGATTCTGAAGAAATGAGAGCCACAAAAGAAATGACCAAACCATATAAAACAAATGTACCACCAAATGATGTATGGAAAATAAGTAGGTTAGTGCGTATGGTAGTGGATATGGTTTAGTGGGGACTGTTAGCATTAGGTCAGAGGTTGGACTCGATGATCTTGAGGTCTCTTCCAACCTAGAAATTCTGTGAAATTCTATATTTGAGTATCTATGACTTCATCAGGATTTTAGTTGCATATAGCCTCATCATAAAGCTTTTCTCATAAAGGTAGGAAAACAACATACACAGCAAGAGAAGGAATTACAAGTGACCATCTGGATATATGGGAAATCTTCTGGTGTAGTGTAGATTTGAATTGTGAATTATTAAGAGACATTGAGTTTGTGATGCTCATCACCAAGGTGTTTTCCATCAGATCACTTTGAAATGCCAATAAATTGTTAGAGTAGCTTGGTTGAAATCATTAGCAGAATATATCTTCCAGTCTGTAATAGATGTGTAATTACACTACCAAAAACTTAGAGAAACTGTAGGAAAAAAATACGTTAATTTCTTCAAAGGTAGTTGTTTTTATTAATATGTGTATGTGTGTGTTTGTGTCTCTCTCTCTCTCTCTCTCTCTCTCTCTCTCTATATATATATATATAAGCACAAAACCACCAAAGTGATGCCTAAAAGGGTAATTTGCATTGTGATCAAGTATGAGAACTAAATGAACTTTTTGGATAAATGGGATTCCCATCACCAGTGTCCATCACCTCCTCAGGAAATGTGTTTTATCCTTAGAAAAAGATCTAAGACATGGGATAAATCAGTTCTTTGATGTACCTATCTCTCTTCATTGATTAACACAGAAGCTCACATAACACTTTTAGAGTGTTTTTTTTTTTTATCAGCAAAAGTTAACTGAGATGATTCTTGCAATGACTAATATTTTAATAGCCAAAAGCTGAGAAAAGGCATTCTTGACCAATATCTCATGAACAATAACAAGACCTAACACAGTGTTCAGACTGGTTAATGTCACTGTCTGGAGTCTACTGCGAGTAGAAAAACAAGTGTAGATTATGGATAGTCATAAAACTGCATGCTAACAGTCTTTGCTGTCTCCACTTATTCCAGACGATACCTCTGGTCTGGATGATTATATTGACTGTACATTTCAGAATTTGTTGTTATTTTCCTGTAGTATATGCATTTAAAGACTTACTGTGTGCACCAACCGTATTGACAAATAGTATATATGCATCACCCATGCCATGGCTTCTATGCCTAGAAAAATGCTCTTTAAGGATTATTTCAACTGCAGTTTGCTGCATCCTAGTTTCCATTTTTTCCATTCAATGGAAAATTATATCCCAGTTATATAGGAATTTAATAATTTTATAATATTGACAGTATTTATACTGAGTTGTCAAGCAGGAAGTGAAGAAACCAAACGTAAAGGATGGAGGGTTTAAATGATGGTAATCTTTATTGAAATAAGCTTTCCACCTGTTTGTATGGTTGAGAATAATTGTATGTCATATTGGTTGAATGATAAGACTGACATTAGAAATTAAACGCATACTATGATCTGTTTAGCGCTTCTTAACGACACTGGTCAATTGAGAGTTTTAAGACTCCAGATATAAAATGAAGAGAGCCCTTTTAAAATGAAATAGTTTTGGTTTCAGTAACAGAACCTTATACATGTAGTTCCTGTGATTTGTGAGAGACATTTCTTGAATTTGAAGAAATATTCATGTTGCAGGATATATTCTAGGCCTTTTTAAGACTCTTTTTAAGATCTAGTATATATAGTCCAGGACAGATACTGCGATGGTTTTGGTGGAAATCTAAGAAATTAGAAGCAAAAGGCAAAAGTACTTAATGTATCTTTCTCCATAAAGATGGAAAAAAAAAAAAAACTAGCTATGTTACAAGCAAATCAGTGCCCGTGTCATTCTTTTGGAAGGTTGAGACATGGCCATTTAAACATTGACTTCCTTAGCATGTCCCAGGGAATGAGTTGATTACTAAATAAATCTAACAATGACTTGGTATTGGACTGTTCTGCTCATCAAAGCTGTTAAGGAAAGTTATCAAAGTTAAGTGTAAATAAAATTTGCTGGTTTTTTTTTTTTTTGTTTTTGTTTTTTTTTTTTTCTGAAGCATTCATTTATCAAAATCAGTATTTTAAAGTTGACCAAGTTGCAATTTTTCCTTTTTGTAAAATGTAATTTTCAATGTGTTAAAGATCTAAAAGGTAGATATCTGTAGTAGGTGCTTTGTATTTTGCTTATGTGTAAATGTTTTTGTTTGTTTGTTTGTTTTTCTACATGGTGAACATGGAGGTATATGTTTTAACTTTACCGTCAATTATTTTCTTACCATTCCCTAAGGACAGAGTACTCATCTGATTAATGTCTGTAGCACTGAAGAACATAAATACATGTTTCCAGCTTTCAGACAGTGTTGATGTCTTCCATTCATATATGGAATATTAACCACTCTACTTCCCAGTATTTCTTCGACTATGGGGTGCATAGTCTGAATGAGGTATTCTACTTCTAATTAAAACAACATATCTTGGATAAAACGGAGGGTATTTCACTCCGAATTAAAAACTTGAAATCATAAATCAAATATTACAAATCAGCAATGTTTAAGTTAAATATTAACAAATGTGTAATATGTGTGATGTTTCTAATTAGTTGTAATACTAAGATAGGTTGAGAAGTGTTTAAAATTCTAGTATAATTTAATAGATTTAATGAACTTCTTCCAGTGGTTTATTGCTCATTCTGAGCTTCAGCATTCTCTTTATTATTAATATTTGCATTATCATACACTTTAGAGAACGCCCATATGTAGGCTTCATTGTGGTAGCTATGGTGGGTACAACTTGTGCAGCTGTGGGGAAGGTCTCAACACCAGTGGGGTTCTGCTTGCTTGACAAAGCTGCTCTGTGTGATTCTCCATGAAAGAATGAAACTAATCTGACAAGTCAGACAAATGACAAGGAGCGGAGCACACTGTCCTCTCCACTGTGCCACTGATGCTCAAGGAGAATAAATGACTTAGCCAAGACTGGAAAGAAAAAAGATGGCAAAGTTGATTACTGGCATGATTCTGGTGCAGTACATCAACTGCAAAAACAGCTGTTCTGTAAGGTCTGTGGCCTTCACCTTTAACTGGAAACTATTTACCTCTCTTTTGTTAACGCTGAAAGATAGGATTCTTGCCTTCCAAAGAAATTAGTGTAAGCTGAATGCAGAGCAATGGCTGGCAATGCCTTCTGTCTGGGCTGTCAGAGCATTTGCTGGAGAACTGACTTATCACCACCATGAAAAACATTGCTGATCAAAACACTGTACAACTGAAGTCCTGTTTCAGAGTTTCGTGTTTGGTAGATAAAGAGCTGACACTATGCCACTAGCTTGACTGGGCGAGGACTCATTAAAGTGATTATTGTCATGTAATGACTAGGGTCAATTATGTATGCGGGCACTGTGAGATGTCTAGCTGAAGCTTGGATATAGAAAAAAATATATGTAAGGAAGAGTTATTTAATGAAAAAGAAGAGTTCAAAATACACAGAGTAGCAAAAAGGGCATTTATGCAAAAGCAAATAAATTAAAAGTGTGTAGAGTTGAAAAAGATTTGAAGATGGATGAAAATAAATATTTAAATTGCTGAGAAAATGTTAAGGTACAGTAGCACCTATATCAACTGTAACAACACAGCTTATCTTTTAAGAGTTTAATTTGTATTTATTTGCATCTAGCTTTATGTCATTTTATAGTATAAAATATTGCATGTTGTTTTCTCAGCTGTTACCTGTAACAAAGCTGTAACTTCCCTGAAAAAAAAAAGAGAAATACATCTGTGTTTTCAATGGTATTACTAGATGATAAAGATGATAATAATATTACTTGCCAATGTGTGTTTTTCACTCCTCTCTGTTTTCTGAATGGTTTTTTCTCCTTTAATATTTTTGACAGGTGGGTTGAGCTCAGAATACCAAATTTGCATAATTCAAATTAGAAGGTCATGTAGAGAGGGATTCTCTTGTTTGAAATGCATACAGATTTGAGAGATGTTTTTGTATTTTTTAAGTCCTGATACCATTTCACTCTCTTAAAGGTGAATCCTGATTGAGCTCTTTGAACTGAAAAATAGTCCCATCAAGTTGGTATATGAACTATAGGATTTGAACAAGAAACAGTCACTTTTTTTTTTCCTTCTCCTGTCCTGTAAGGAAAACTTTTGAACATAATACAACACAACAGCATGTTATGCTCTATTCATGGGTGTAGGGATGGCAAATTAGCAGAGGGAGGAGAAAGCCAAAGCTTGGATCTGAAAGAAATAGGAAAAATGTTGTTACCAAGTCTTCCTGACTATTTAAATGTGTTATTATTATGGGGAAAAAGTCATAACCATTTCCTTCATTTTATTTAGCTCTTCCAACTGTTGTAAATAGTTAATATGGTGGAGTTCATGACAGGCTGAGTCCTCATCACAAACAGGCCAACTACAACAACAGCATCAGATACAGCCAGGGCATATACACTACATATTGAGCTCAGGTTCATTCTCTAGCTTGCTTATATTTCACATTATTTATCTGCTATATCTGTGTTGTATTAGCTGTTTCTTAGGGTCTTGACACCCCCCATAGCTGCTGCTGGATGGGAAAAGCAAACATAAAATGTGGATGGCTTTGAAGAGGAATTGCTACTGTTACTGCTACTCTTAAATCCACCAGGTGTTTACATTGGATGTATGAATGCTTTCTTTTGTGTTCAAAGTCAGATAGGGCTTTCTACAATTCAAATAACTTGAGATCATTACAAGTTACTTTAAATAAGTGTTTGAAACCACTGACTTTCAATTGGGGGTCCAATTCAATGTTCAACTTGTTCAGCTGTTTTAATAGGGCAGGTTTACTCTGTTACCCTGAGCAGAGGAATTAAGACTGAGTTGCATTGTACAGGGAATAGTAAAATATTGGTAAGTTCAGGCAAAAAAGGTTTTTAAGATATTGTCTCTCTTTAAAGTCTACTTTTTTTTTTCCTACAAGAGTACTTTTTCACTTTGGAGCTTTTGGAATATAAGCATCACTAATTTATAAATTAGCAGGAGTTAACAAAAAAAAGTAAGTGTAAATGATGGATTTTGATGTAACCCAGAGGGTAAAAAGTGAGTCTATTCAAATCAATGGCAGAAGTCTAATAATGTCCAATAGAAACAGTTTCATACAGAGTATTTCATTATCTGAACTAAGCATTAAACTAACATTGAATTAAGATTCCTCTCACTGAATTGAGTTGGAATTAATATGAGTGGCAACAGGAAAAAAAAATACTGTTGAGAAAAAAGATTGCTTCAATGGGAAATTAATAATCTCACACATTTTATTGGTTATGCTTACATAACAAATTATTGCCTATAGAAATAAGGATGGCCACCAAAGTTACTAGGCTGTTACTAGCCTGCTTTATTACTATAAGTTGTTTGACTCCAAAATATCCAAAGTTAATGGGGCTGCTAGCGTAAGTAGAGAGAGCACGATTTAGTCCTTTAGGCATACATATTTATGTATTGTTATTTTGTAAAGCACTAGTTCAAGACGTGATTATTCTATTAAGCCCTTGCATTCATTCAAATTTTTCACATGCTGCTTCTATTTACAAAATCTTATTCAGGCCTTGTAAGACCTAATGAATTTTTAATTGTGAGCCAATGGTGTGGGTTTTCATGAACACTCAGAAGTCATCCATCATTAAATAAGTTTTACAAAATGTCATCTTTTCACTTGGCTTCCTAAAAATATAAGAAATAAGTTACTCAGCTTTTGAATGCCCTCTTTATTTTGAAAGTTTTGAGAGTGAACGATCATTTACATACAGTAAGAGCTTAACTGCATTGTTGTTTTTTTCTTACTCTGGGGAAAACCCTAGTACTTCTGAATCTTACTATTTGGAGATAATTTGTTTTGATATTATTTATTTGGAAAATATACATACATGTTCTGTGAATAAGTGGACTTGTTTTTTTGCATTGCCTGATTTATGGTGATAATTCAATCACGAGTGCATATATATATATGTATTATGTTTTGTTGTTGTTTGTTTGTTTTGTTTTGGGGGATGGGAATTGTTTGGTTGGTTTGTTTTTTGTCTTTGAAATAACTTTGTGTGAAGAAATATTTTTGTGAATTGTGAGTTGTTATAGAAATTACACTGTTTAATTCTATAGCTTTCTCTATTTATGCCCTTTTCAATTAGGGTAAAATTGTATTGCATTTTATACCCTAGATACTAGGCAATCAGTGTAAATATCAGAAGATCCTTCTTCTTTTTTGAAACTATAATTGAACTAGGCAAATTTAATGGTTGGAATTAGAAAGTCATTTATCATAACAGAGAAATTACTTTTGAAATTTTGGCAAAATATAATGACAATCTCTTGGGTAGTTAAGTAAATCTAGAGGGTAGTTCTGAATAGTTCAGTAAATCTAGCATTTTTGAGGGATCTAAGTATTTTTCTGATAGATAAATAAAATCAACAAGTTATCTCCATACATAGTGTGAGGATCCCTAGAGTAATCAAGAAATTATTGTTGATTACAATCTGAAGAATTGTATATTAAAAGCAGTTAAGAACAGCAAAAAGTATTAAAAAAAAAATAATTTTAAATGTTGTCTATTCTACAAAAATTCATAGTCATGTCATTCTAAACATGCGTTAGCAATTTGCGTTAACGGGTATAATTTTTCCAGTGCAGCTCCTTATCCCCAGAATCTTTAGTTGTAGTTTATATTTGGGCTTCATGTGTAGCTACTCATAAGTGCCAATATAACATTACAGGGAAAAAAACAAACAAACAAAAAACTGGGTAAGTTAAATAAAAGAAATAAAAGAAAAAATAAAAAGAAAAAAAATAAAGTTAAATAAAAGAAAAAAAATAAATGTTTTTGTTCACAATCCATGATGTAGTGAAAAGTGATACTATTACTGTGTAAGACAGAAGGGAGCTTTCGATTTCAGTGGAAAATTATAGCCTGTCTGTAGATGTAGTTGTAGTATGTGTATATGTAGCGAATCACAGAATTTCTAGGTTGGAAGAGATCTCAAGATCATCGAGTCCAACCTCTGACCTAACACTAACAGTCCTCACTAAACTATATTCCTAAACTCCACATCTAAATGTCTTTTAAAGACTTCCAGGGATGGTGACTCCACCACTTCCCTGGGCAGCCCATTCCAGTGTCTAACAACCCTTTCAGTAAAGAAGTTCTTCCTAACATCCAACCTAAAACTCCCCTGGCGCAACTTAAGCCCATTCCCCCTCATCCTGTCACCAGGCACGTGGGAGAACAGACCAACCCCCACCTCACTACAGCCTCCTTTAAGGTATCTGTAGAGAGCGATAAGGTCGCCCCTGAGCCTCCTTTTCTCCAGGCTGAACAAGCCCAGCTCCCTCAGCTGCTCCTCATAGGACTTGTTCTCTAGGCCCCTCACCAGCTTCGTCACCCTTCTCTGGACTCGCTCGAGCACCTTGATGTCCTTTTTGTAGCGAGGGGCCCAAAACTGACCATAGTACTCGAGGTGCAGCCTCACCAGAGCCGAGTACAGGGGGACGATCTAGCCCTGCTGGTCACACTACTTCTTATGCAAGCCAGGATGCTGTTGGCCTTCTTGGCCACCTGAGCACACTGCTGGCTCATATTCAGCCGACTATCAACCATCACTCCCAGGTCCTTCTCTGCCTGGCAGCTCTCCAACCACTCATCTCCCAGCCTGTAGCTCTGCTTGGGGTTATTGCACCCCAGGTGCACCTGGCACTTGGCCTTATTGAACTTCATATGTAGTATATGTATAGTATATGTGTAGTTTTTTTAACACATCTCAGAATCTGTGCTCAAATGTCTGTTGCATTCCTTAAGCCCTTTTTGAACGGGCAAGTTTGAGAAGATGAGTTAACTACGTTCATCAGCTTTTTCAAATATAAGTGTAAGCCTTCTTGGTGTTGACAGAACTCAAAACTTAGTAATTTTGTTTGTTCAAGATTACCAGAAACTTCCATAACTAAAGAAGCATTAGAATTAGTATCACTGTTGGGTTTTTGTTTGTTTTGTTTAAAACAAAAACAAACAAACAAACAAAAAAACCACTACTTGATATTTTAGAGTAAATTGGTATATACGAAGCATTATCTGATGAAGCCTATAATTCACATATTTTCAGAACAATTAAGTAAGGATAAAGGAACAAACTCCATTATTTCAGCTGCATTTTCTGCGTTATGGTATTGTTTCTAATCCATTGGTATGACAGTACAGTAGCCTCTTTACAAGCTAAAGTTGACAACCTAATGCTCGTAATATTGACTAACATCGCATAGTTCAAGGTACCTATAAAACATGTTAGCAGTTTTGATTTCTTTGATTTTTAAAAACGTGTGAAATAATTCATTGATATTTTGGGTAGTGAAGGTTAAGTTCTATGAGAATATGTTGTGGTACATAAACATTTGGGCAAATACTTTTTATAGCCCATAGGCCCCTTTCTGATATGTCTGATGCCTGACTACAACAAGCAGGTACAATCCCATTGCAATATAGTAGGGATATGCTGGAGAAAACAATAAGGTAGTTCAGCAAATAAATTGGACTGGACTGTACCCTAGCAAATGTACAGTGGGAATAATACAGTACTACATTGAGAAGACCCTCTATTATGCTCTCTAACATTTAAAGCCAGTTTTAGAAGGTATAAAGATGTAGCTAGCATTCAGTTAAGGTTTAAATCTCCTGTCCTTTGAAATGTCTTTTCAGCATTTTTGACCAGCTGAAGCTTTTTTGATATGTTTGTTTATTTTTACTAAAGACTGTAAATGGATAATATTTTTCAAATGTCTAAAGTGTAGGCAAATAAAAAGGTTGTCTTTTCTGAAAACTTTCTTCCACTTTTTCTTTTAGATAGCCTTTAAGAAAGGGCAGGGTTATGCAAATTCAAGCCAGAAATACCAAAGAAAAATAGGAATATTATTCTAGAAAATAAAAAGAGAAATACACTGTATTCCACACTTTTTTACTTAATGAGGAGATCATTTGTGTGGAATGGAAAAATCTTTTATTAGGAAAAACTAGTTTTTAATATGGTAGGTAGAAATTTATTAAATTGGCTGACACTGTTAAATGAAGGGAACAATAGATAAAAATATAAATGACATCTCTTTGCTCTAGGAAGGTTTTACTACTACATTACTAAAAAAACTCAATGTTTAAATTGTAACTATTAAAATATTTATATAAATGATTTGGGTGAAGGTTGGGAAATGAAAAAAAAAAATGCATAATGACTTCCTCTAGTAAGTATCTCAAGTAATGTTATGCAAATATGGTTTCCTGTAGATGACTACAGAATAATGAATCATGTGCTAAAATTGGTTAGGACAACTGTATTTTCTCAGAAATCTGACTTTAAACCTTGGCCCTTCAGAATGGCAAAAAAAAAAGGCCTATTGAGCCAAACTCACCAGCAGGTAAATGTTCTGGTGTAAGAGAATCTGTCAGGGTTTGAATCCTGCCGACACTTATCCATGTAAGTGATTCTAATAGATAATATGACTAGTTCTGTAATTTAACAACATGGATAAACGTCCATCTGTGGAAAGGTCATGAAAATAATTGCAGTATAAGTAAAATGTGATAAACAAGAAGTATAGCACAAGTAAACTCCAGTAGGATCCAGTCTTAAATGTAAAAAAGGCAAAACCATTTTGTTGCAGAAAAGCATGTCTTATAGGTTCTGATACCGAGAGAAATTAAGCTATAGTGGACCCGTGGAAATTCAGCAATGCAAACTAGAAAATACCAAGTGGCATTCTTGTTTTCAGAACTCCTGGTAATTGATGTTAATGTTACATTCCTGCATGCACAGTAATAGTTACCTTCAAAAGGAGTCTCTAAAAATTCAAATTTTAGCATTTCTGTCTTTTCCAATAACACTTACTTGTTATGTTTCTACAATAAATAGTATTTGTGACAGAATTTGAATATTTCAATGCACTAATGTACAATAATGTCCCAATGAAGGTAATGGTTTGATGTCTCCATGTAATTAAACTTCAATTTAATTTTTCAAAGCTATAAAATACTAAAAGTGTCAACATATTTGTAAGCTACAACAGTTAAAAAAATAACTTATTGCTGAAGAGCATTTGTGTATTAAGTTCTTCAAATCAATGGAATTTGAAGAACTTGGAATGATTAATTTTCTTGCATTTTAAATTACCCATATAATTTGTTATTTTTCGTATATTGTGGATTCAGCATTTATTTTTTATAACAGCAGTCTTGATAAATTTCTTAAACTAAATTGTGATTTTTTTTTTGCTTGATAATCTGTACCATCTAGCAAAAATCTGTAAAATGTCAGTACCTTTCTCTTTTGTTAGTGTTAAATATTTGTGTAATTTACTCTGACTTGGATTACAGTATGTTAGTAAACACCCACTTCTTTCAACAGTTCTGCAGCTTTTAAGATTGCACTCCTGACATGTAGGTCCTCTTGAGTTTCGGTTTGTGATATGTAGGGGCACTCTTTGGGGATAGAGTTCCAGCTATACCTTTTTCTTTGCTGTTGCAAATTCAGTATGAATTTTCATTTCATTGCAAAGAGCAGACAAACTCCAAGGTAACTCATAAAATTATGGACAAGGGAAGAAAAAACAAAGTAGTCCAGAGGTCATGTGACTTGTGTGTAACAGTCAAGTCAAAAGTACAAAAGAAAAATACAGTTTTACAGATACCACTAGATTTTCTCCAGCTGGGTAAGATGTTAAAGTTCCTTGTAGCCAATTCTATTGTTTCTGCTTAACACTGTATATCAGTAGAGATAAACTATGCTTTTCCTTCCTTACAGAAGTGATTACACTTCCATAAGCTATTCCCTTAAAATTAAAGTTTAAAGTGTGATATACTTTTCCAATAAAAAGACAATCCATTATGGATGCTTAATATTATATTTATTTTTGTCTGTATTGTATTAAAACAGAATAAACATCTGAAATTTTTCAGCAATAACTTAAAACATAAAAAGATTTATTTATCACAGCAACCACTGGAGAGCTACAAGGACTTTCACGAATCTGCTTAGTTTTCTGAGGCAAATTTAACTTCTTGTTTCCCTAAACGTGTTTTGTGTACTAGGTGCATGCTATGTGCATGAAGTCCGGAAGTGGAGAAGAGCTATTTTTCTTATGGTTAATTTTAGAGCCCTGGGAGGGAGGGATTTTTGTTGTTTATTCATTTTCCAAATGTCTGAAAAACTTTATGTAGTTAGTCTGGGTACAAGACTGGTAATCATGGGACTGAAAATGAGTTTTTGTTATATAGTCGTAGTATTGTCATGATACAGGACTGGCCATTGTTTTCATTATTATAGTGTAGGAAAGGATCAACCTCAGTAGTGAACCAATGAGCAGAATAATTCAAGAAAGAATTGACATTGCTTGAGGCCAACTTGCTGAAATATTCTTCAACAGAACTGCAAGAACATGAGAGAATTTTGGAGAATGAATAAAGGTCATTTGGTCCATTAAGACATATTCTTTTTAACAGTCTGTTTCCCCAAGGATGATATATAATTGTTTCTTGAATGACACTGGCACTTTTTGCCTCAACAGTTTTGCCCGCAGGCTATTCTAGGCATTTATTATTCTCTACATGAAAAGGTGATTTCTGATATATGTGCTGAATTTATTTTTTAATTTTCAATTTTGTTCTCTTGTTCTATAATCTGTGTTGGAATGGAAATAATAATTTGAGTTGATACTATCTGTAGCAGTTAAGACTTCATAAGCTTCAAAAAAAAGACAGTTCTAGCCTGTCCTTAAAATTAGATGCCCAGATGTATAATGTAAGTAACCATGACTGCATATCAAATGGAGGCAGGGGTCTCCCTGAGAAGATTTCACAACACAATCATTTTTACTACCTTAAATGTGTTTTGCTGATGTTGCTAATGTTCTGTCCCCCATTGACCAAAAACCTGTTCAATATAGAACATCTGATGACATTTGATGTCTTTTTTATCATCAGCTGAATGGAAAACAAAAGCAAAAGATGTACTTCAAACTTTTTGCAACAGACAGAAAACTGAGAGGCAATAGCTAGGGACATATCAGTAAAAGGAAAAAAGTTCACTAACTCTTCCTTTGTACTTTTTTTTTTTTCACTTAACTCATTGGTCCAACTTCAGCTCTGTGTGATTTTAAAAAAATAAATAATTAAAAAACTAAATCTGCCTACACTGCCTAACCTTTATCAGCATCAGGTCAGGGCATTGTCCATTGCCCTTAAAGGAGGAGTGCCTAACCTTCGTGACTCTTTGCAGCTTTTACCCAGGACTGGCCAGACAGCCTTTAGGCAAGTCTGTCACAAGCCTGTTTGTTCCTCTTCTGTCTTTATCAGGCTCTAGGAAACTAGTGAAGTCAGGGTTTGGGTCTGTGTACCAGCACCTACTGTTGAAGCAGCAGCATAGTCACCATAGCCACATTTTCTTTTCACCTTGGGTCAGAGGAATCAAAGGTTCTTCTCTCACTGTTCCCCTTCCAGACAGCCTGTCCTAGTTCCATCCATATCTGTTCTGTAACCACAAAGCCTTACATGGACTGAGGTAGCCCAAGCCTCCCATCCCAGGGCAAAGTAGAAAACCAAAAACAAACAGACAAACAAAAAATACCATAACTTTCTTCACAATGCTGAGAAGCCTCTTGAAACTTCACTTTACACCGAAATCTTCATAATTAAAATATGTAGGACACATCATCTTGGGTGGATGACCTTCAGCAGACCTTGCTAGCGCTCTTCCTCCACTAGCCAGGATTTCAGATTACTTGACAGTATTGACAGTTCCACAAACATGAGTTTAATACATTATGAGCTGTATGTGGTTTAAGAACAAAAAAGTTGACCATTTCAGTTAAGCACTTAGGTATTACTGTATACAGGTATGTGCACGTTTATGGAAATGCTAAAGGGCCTCCTGAATTTGCTTCTATAGATTCATACCTTCCATGGAACATTTATAAATCAATTTATATTACACATGGACACAGGTGTGTAAAGGAGCAAACAGGTGTCAAAATAGCAATAAATGTCATAATTATGTATAGAATAATAAAATACCAGGTTTTAGGGAAGACTTTGACATTTTGAGAAGTTATTCTTCAGAACAGAAGGAATATTATAACTCCTCACCTTGTGCTAGAAGAACAGCAGTTGAATCCAGCTCTCCAATTAAATTGGTAAATAAATAAATAAAAATTACCACCAACTTCCAGTCATGAAGGAGCTTTCCTTCCTAAGAATGTTTGTATTAACCAGCTCTCCAATATGCTTTTGAGACAGAATTTCAAGCTACCTCTGAATAAAAAAGTGGTTTCATAAGTAGTCCCAACTGTGGACTCTGTTGAACAACAAAAATTGCATCATGATAATTGTTCCAAATCAGTGTTACGTGAGGAAAGAACATGAAGGTAGATTTTCTTCTGCCTGAAGTACCTAAATCATCGATTTAACCTGGAACCCTCCCCAGTATCACAAAGTATCCTCATAATACACCTGGCACAAAATACTTAACAGTTCAAGGTTTGCATACCAGTACCTATTTCTGATTGTGCAAATGTGGTCTTGGTTCATTTCCCAGAACTGGATATGAACCCAGGCCATAGTAGATAAAAAAATATGCATAGTCTTGCATGCTACATGATAAGTATTTACTACTATCAACTCCTGTGTAAAGAGAGTGAATTGTGGGTGGCCTTATGCATGTTGAAGTCTTAGGTAAAATAAAATAATAAAATAAAATAAAATACTGGCCATTTGAGCTGAAAGAGAGGAAAACATTATACCGGTTGAGCTGAATACACTCAGTTAAGTCTCTTGTTTACTGAAGATTCTTTAGATTCTTCATTGCAATTCTAATGGTCTGGATTTCCCTGTTACAGTTTATAGCAAGGAACTTTTTGTAATCACTTCTGACAATGCTCTGGTAGAAAGGGTCAATTTTCAGCCACCACCTTTTGGGAGCCCTCCAAATTTGTCTTCATGGATTCGGGTCTTGTCAGGGATGACAATTTTCAGTGCACTGGTGAAGATAGATCATTGTTGGTCAGAACTGGTCTTTATAATACGCTAGTTAAAATGGCATCAACTCTTTAGTTTGTGCTGGTATCATAGTAAGCCTGATGATAAAACATTTTCTACTGTGAATATTCTTTTTTTTTTTTTTTTTTTTTTTCCCCAATTGGAACATAATGTGAAATAAAAACTAAATTCTTGAGTTATTTCCTAGTGTTCTCCTATCAACTAGTAAAACTGTGAAACTGACTTTATAGAAATTTCATTAGTTTTATAGAAAACTAATTTATTTTATAATTTGTTTTATAGAAATTTCATGGGAATAAGAAAGGAAATAAATATTTTTAATATGGAATGGATAAAACTGTGAGGGGAACTACAGCAGAGATATAATATACAGTATGACTTCTAACCTTCCAATTTTTAAAAAAAGAATTCAACTTAGCAAAGACTTAAAAAGAATCCATGTAGTTGATTTTGTCACAGCTCTAAATTAATGTCTTAGCATGAGAGACCAGGTTTTAGCTCACATCTGTGTTTCAAAGGATCTGTATATCTCACCTAAGAGCAACTGCATTTGAGTAAATTAGTGTTTTACAAACATCCAGAGGCCTGATTTTACATGAATATAAATTCTGTTTAACTATATTAACAAGACTTGCTTTCATAGGTGTAAAATGAAGTCAGCTGTGCTAATCAGACCATAAATTACTCCCCTGTGAAGGTTAAAATGTAGCTGAAAGCAAAGAAATTGATATGGTTTAGCCAGAAACTGAATCTGGCATGTGTTGCAATCTGAAATGATGTGCTTACCCTGCTTGGTCTTACAGAAGACTATTTTTTTTTAGAGGTCCTTAATTCACTTAAATGAAATTCTTTTTTTTTTTTTTTTTTTTTTTTTTAATTTAAGAGTTTAATATTAAATCTTTTGAGTTAAAATGAGTTAAGCTTTAGAAAACTAGAGCTGTTGTCTCAAAATAAGGTTCTTTAAATTTATTCAGGAGTGTAAACTGTGATTTTAATTTTTAATCACTGTTTTGTTCCATGAAATACATGTATGCCCAGTACTTCACGAGTATTTGTAACAAGTTATGTAACTTTACGTTATTATTTAATTTTGTATTCCTTTACTTTCAGGTAAATTGGAACTATTGCAGATTTCAGTTTGCCTAAAATAATTTTCTCTGCTGGATGGAACAGATTATTACAAGGTAATTTAAAACATATATAGAAAATGAGGAAAAGTTGTTTACAGCAAATGTATTTGTTAACCCTGTGATAATTGCCCACAGTGTTTTGAAGATACAAACATAAATATGCCATATGAATTTATGCATGAATTTCATCTAAGAATATCTCAGACTTGTCCTAATAGCTAGCAATACATTTTCTAAAGAAAATTGTTATCTGGGAGTAAATTGCATGTTGGCTTCATATTTCTTTCTGCAGTCAGTAGTATATCTCTAGCTGCTCTTTCTTCTTTCTGCTTTTTCCTTTCTGAGCAAACACATTTAACAGCTGTGGAAACAAACAGGGCATACTTGGCAAAAGTAGGGACCAGATGCCAAACTCTGAAATGCTTGTTCTAGCAGCAGCATGTGGGTCTGTTGCTAACTCCTTGGTGTCACCTCTGCTGGCTCCTTTTCCAGTTTTGCTACTGGCAAGCAACAGAGGTGCATCTGGAGATGTTGTTAGGGTCATGCAGCTGTGGGGCTGTCTTGGCTCCTGTGCCCATATTTCTCTTTTAATTTAAATGTGATTTTTGCGTGCAATAACATTAATAAGTTGAACATAACTAACACAGTTTTCATGGATGGAGGGTGGGAATTGTTCAACTATTATTCAAATAAGTTTTTGTTTTGTTTTGTTTAAGTAAGTAGGTGTTGTCTGTGATTAATTACTGCCTCCAATTTGGGGGAGATTTGGTCCCTATTCAATAGGGTGCTAAAATGCCAGTAGACACTATCTGGCACTAGTAGACCTATCTGGCACTGCCAACATGCTCTGAGAATCAGAAGCACTTAGGTTAAATTGCTTCTGGCCATGAGATAGGATTGCATCAGCATATGGGGGAGGAAGAAAATGGGTGGGTTACATGAGTTCTGCTGTGACCAGGTTTGCCATTGTTTTTGCTTGAAATCACCCTAAGTCACCCTAAACAGAAATGGAAAGCAACTAAGTCCAAATGCTGTTAATAGCCTGTAAACTAAATCTGGTGTCCCAGGGAGAAAGAGAAAAGAGGAAGGTGAATGGAGGAGAAAAGGTTATACAAGCTGAATCATGCTGGGGATCATAGCCTTGGCAAAGGCAGGAGTCTAAATTCAGATCATGCTGCTCTATATTTATAATCACATATAAATGGAAATTCAGACCTTTATGGCTTCAGTATCTTGCTGTCATTTACTACTGCTATGTGAATAATACTATACCTGATTTGGATTTTAATAATCCTTCTCTGTCCAGTGCTTATTTTCTGATTGCAATTTTATTCTTGTTCCAGAAGTTTCTTTCTGTATTTCTTTAGGTTCAAAGTTCATTGAGTATTACTCTTTCATTTGTAGGGCAGCTTTTTATAGTTAGTCCATGCTGTTCAATAGGCCACACAGCAACTTCCATGCTGTGTGATTGCGCATGCCACCAACCCTAAGTGGCAGTCCAGACTTCACCAAAACTTCAAGCTATTGAAGCTATTGCATAAACAGAACATTGAGTAGGGGCAGTAGAGTAAGGATCTACCTCTATACTGGAAAGGGGTATAAGCTGAGTTGCATATGCTACTTAATGGTGAAGCCTGAAAGCATGCCTTCCCTTGTGGTTTAGGATAAAGTCCTGAACAAACCATGGGTAAGAGAGTGAATATACAGCGTATGTGCTTCATGTGGGTGAGAAGTTGAATGTATTTGCTGGGATTTAAGAGGACAGTGAAAGGAGTCAGCAGAAGAGAACCGTGTAGTGCTGGGTTAGGGTAGGTTGAGTACGCAATGGTCATGTGGCAATGTAGAGGCTGTCATTAGAGAGGAAGTTAAATTAAGACCACCAGCCTTCCCTTACAGTTCACACAGCAAGCAATCACCAGAAATTGTTGTAATAGGTGATCCGTACCTGTCAGAAAGGTTTGTCAGCAGCCAAAAGTTTTTCCATATTTGTTTCCACTATGCCAAATTTTCAGAACATTGTAATGTTCTTTTCGTTGTTGTTAGTGGAAATGTGATTTTTTTTTTTTTTTTCCAGATGCAATTGTTTGAAATGTCAATTTTATTAAAAAACTAGTACTCCTTAAAATCAAAAATGAAAAAACAGTTGCCTCACAGTTAACTTTGATGTATGTTAATATTATAATAGAATTCTAGTAATTCTTGTAGAGCAGGCAGAGTTAACATTGTTCTTTTCAGTAGATATTTGTAGTCATTTCAATGAATTATTATGCCTAACGTTTTTTTTCTTATGGCCAGATAGTATAATACAATTTTACTTAAGCAGCACAGTTTTGTAATGCATTATTGAATGTTTTAGCCCATTCTGCATATTTTCCCTATAAAAGGAAGGCACATGATTCTCATATATTGTTTATGACATGCATCAGCAAGCTACTAAAAAGCAAAGAAGTGAGATGCTGTAGGACTTAATATGTCCATTTGCTGTCATTATAGTACTATTAAAGTAAGTGTTGATTTACAGTGCATATGGAACCAAGTTACATCTATAACTTTTTCCCTGCACTGGAGTAATGAATACAGGGACTGAGTCATCTGAGACATACCAGCTTATTCAGGACTGAGTGACTGAAAACAAACAAGCAAAAACAAATGACAACAAAAGCCCCCATGCTACTGTTTTTCTGAACTCTGAAACTGTGATGGATAATCAACGCATTATTCAAAATATATTTATTTGTAACTTTTCCTTAATATTATTTCAGTTACAAAGCCTTATACTTTTCTAAGGCTTCATTACAGAAAAGAGCGTGACCTATATTTAAATGAGAAAATCCCCTGCCTAAAATAATAGAAAATGTAGCTGGTAGGCATCTCAAGAGATTCTGTCATCCATTCTCCCCTACAAACACACTGTCAGCTTCACCCAGATAATTTAGATATCAGAATCCTGGGGAAACTTTGTCATTCATTTATTTTCCTCACCAACTTGCCCCATTCAAAAGAAATGTCTTGATTTTATATGTAATACATATACAAATATATATAAAATCAGACTTGCGTGTGTGTGTGAAAGTTGGAAGATCTCTTTCATGTGTTTTTAGAGAAATTATTTATCAAGTTCAGTTCTGTTTAGGTATGGGGACTGATCGACAAAGGGAACACTCTTGAAAAAACAAACAAACAAACAAAAAAACAGACACAGATAGTATCCACCCTGAAAATTTTATAATGAAAACAGACAGGGCATATATAATGTAGGGGAAAAGGATGTACTGCATACATAGTACAGTACACTACGTATAGCTTAGAAATTCAGTGAGCAGAAAATAGAAAAGCGAGGAAAATGGAAATTAAACAGGTGAAATGATAATAAGAAATGGACAAAAAGGAAAGTAGGCAGGGTAAGATGCTGCGTAGGCAGTAGAATTTTAAACAAGATTGAAGCCAGTCAGGGAAGGACTGAATCAAATCAGAACTGCTGAAAAAAATGTAGACACTCTTTGAAAATTAATTAGTGGGCATGGTGCTATATAACATGCTGTATAACTTCTAAATTATAGAGAACACTCTTCAAAGTAATGCTATTTTCACAGGACTTCTAAGTATGTTCTGATTGCCCATATTAGGAATATTTCTGTTGTGATGATACACTTTGATTTCAGATAAATATATTTTAAGAAAAAATATAGAAGGAAGGAAATACTTTTTCAGGAAAAAAAAATAAGTATTGTATTACTAGAAAATAGATAGTTCTTACTCAAGTTGCGGAGCTGTTCAGAATGAAGCAACTATGTATATGATGTGAGTTAATTAACATTGTTCAAGTTGCCATAACTTCAACACAGATTTATGTGAAAGTAAATAGAAAATAGTTCAGTCATCACTGAAAGACATACATCAATGATAAGCCAGTACACAGTTAGGTAATTTGTATATCTTGGTTTTGTTTGTATGATCTGGCACATTCTTTTTTTTTTAAAAAAAATAATAAAATATTATTCATCTCAGTGAATAATATTGCTTGGTTTCATAAATAATATATTCTTTATGAAATTAATTTTGTTTTCT
The DNA here is from genome assembly GCF_963932015.1 of Anas acuta. Taxonomy (NCBI): domain Eukaryota; kingdom Metazoa; phylum Chordata; class Aves; order Anseriformes; family Anatidae; genus Anas; species Anas acuta. The sequence goes on along the minus strand of NC_088979.1, from coordinate 106,753,751 downwards.
TCATAAGACTCGGAATAAAGAACTGTTTCTGTTTGATTGCCAGTCAGTTAAATGAACTGTTCTCTGAGTGGGCTGAAGAACCAGCATGTACGATTGGGTCTTCACACTGCTGTGACAAATGCACTGGAAAAAGTCATTGCAGTTATAAAGATTTTATTATTCATAAAGGCACACACATTTTAATTTGGCTTTGAAAATACCTTTTAATTTTTGAGAGTTCTAGACTTGTGTTCACCTTTTTATAATCACAGTTGTAACAGAGTGAACCTTGACATTTATGCAGTAGATTTTTTTCAGAATTCAAAAAGGTACACAATGAATGAAGGAATGATGAACACATATTCACAAGGAATACAGTCTACAAGCGTTTTAAGAATTGTGTTTCAAATACAAAATGTGCTGAAAGTGCACAGTGGGGTCCTCAATGCACAAATGGATCATTTGTATACAGACTTATCAATTCTCATATAGCCAATGAATTGTGTAGTCAGCAAACATTTTGAAGATATAGATGAGAATAAAGAGATATTGTAAAGTTCTCAGCATTTGTCATTATCATGACAATAAACCTGTACACCATGGCAAATAGGCATATAGCAATTTGCAAATAGGAGTGATTGAAATTACTGAATGGTTAGGAATCATACACTAAGGAATGCAGACAGCAAGAGCAGATGGGGTGGATGTGAAGCCAATTGTATTTAAGAACAGAGAGCAGTTAGAAAGATATCTTAGAAACTGTCTAACAACAATACAGAAATAAAGAGCAAAACTCATAACAAAATGTTAGATCTGGCAACATCCTTGCCTATGAATGGAAAGAAGCAAAAGTGTGCAACATAATGCCATATGTTACTTAAGGCTAACAGTTTGGGACCAGGGTGCATCACATGCCAGTGTCACGTTCTTCCAGCTAGTCACATCCTCTTGTGATATATTTTGTGCCTTGGAGGAAGAATGTGGCAGCTTACCCTTCCTTTCTAACATTCCTAGTAGCCTTTCTTCCATATGATTACTGTAGGAACCAGAAATAATGCATATGCATACAAATATAGTTTTCAAATTGCAAAGCAGAATTATTTTGATGCCCATGTGAAGGTAATCTGTGTGAAAAGAGAGGGATAAAAATATGTTTTTATTTACATCACTTATCTTTTTGGCAATAACCTTTATTTGTTTTGTTTTGTGTTGTTTTTAAAATAAGTCCTATTAGTGATCTCACAGTATCATCTATGTAAACATATAGAACAAATTAAGCTAATGCTTGTTTCTCTTCTACCTGGAAAAGTGAGAATTTTCATGTGCCAAAGACAAGGCATTCTTAATGTTTCATTCAGGTCTCGATTCTTCAAAGCCAAATCAGAAACAGGCATATTCTGCAGTCTTTTTCTCGTCAGGAGGCACTAATTAAGTCTTTTTCCTTCACTGTTTTAATGAAACAAGCAGATCTGGGAGATCGGTCCTACTCTGTCAAACTTGGTTAAAATTAGCCAACAAGCTCAAAGTTAGACTGAGGGATTGAAGGACAAACAGACACTTGTATATCCCAGAGGTGAAAGAGATAAATGCAAACATCTTCATCAGAGAAATCTTGTTTTCCTAGGAAACCAAGCTAAAAAGACTGTTCACTCAGTGGTGTAAGACACTATTCATCTCTGTGGAGATTTTTAAAATTTCATTTTGCCCAATATGAAGTCAATCATGCCACACAGTCCTTCAGTTTTATGAAGTGAGGACAATTAACTATTGAAGAAATCAGTGTGGCTTCTAGTTGTCATTACTGGTGAGATGCAGGCAGAAGCTATCCAGAAGGGGCAGAAGACTAGACAATACAGTTAAATCAGACACCACTTCTAGAAAATAATACAAGCTGTGCTATCCAAGAAGCTCAGCTTTGTGATCACATTAGCCTGTACTGGCTGTTACAGTGAACACCTGGCTCTAACCCAGCTTGTTTACCATTTAGGGCCATAGATTTTCTTTTAAGAATATGATATGACATGGGTAATGCGCAAAATGTTATTTCTCTTTCAGAGTCCTTCAGTGAAAGTATATTCTGCATGCTTTGGTAGAAAATGTTGAGGAAAATTTTAGTCCGGATATGCAAATACTATCCAGTGCTAGAACATTTAATGGAAGAACCCTGAATATATTTAATGGGAGTATTCTAATTTTCTATTTTCCATACTCCTTTTATTCACCACAGTGAGGCAGGTGGGTGGTAAGACACAGGCTCCATCCACTCTGCATGACCTAGAGGTAATGTGGTCCATAGTCCCGTGTCTGTCTTCTGCCTTACATTTATTAAAACTGTTCAAATTAATTACCGACTGGAAATTCAGATGGGTGCAACAACTGCTGCTCATAGAAAAGTACACAAGGGAAACAGAAGCTCTAAGGTGATGAACTGGCATTTAGATAATTGTAGGGCAGTGTGGACAACCACTCAAAGGGTCTGAGGGCTGGCTCATGACTATTCCCAGCACCTACCTGTAGACCCCTACTCTTCTTTTTGATTGCTAATGCTGCCCCCTCCTTTTCAAGCTTTTTTGGTACTTCCACAAGCTTTTCCCAACCCCTCCATGATCAATTGCTCCATGATAAGAGGAGAATAATCCCTTTTCCTCCAAAAGCTTCCACCTTCTTGCAAGAACTTGCTTCCCTGCTTTCAACATTTCAGTTTTATCCAAATAACAAGGTAGCAGGGTATGCCAGGAGCAAACAAAACCTTGGCCTTGCTTGTTGCGGTAACAAGAATGAGCAGCCTCTTGGCTCAGGAGAAGGGCACTTGTGCCTGGCCTCACTGCTGGTGAGCAAAGGACAAGGACATCTCTCCCTGGACAAAGCTATGTAATATTCAGGCCCTGGCCACTTATAAGCTAACAGGTTTTCCTCTAAATGTCATGCTCCAAAACAAGGAAAGTAGCTAAGTCTTACAGTGCTAGAAACAATAAGAACACTGTCAGGTGATCACAGTAAGAAATCACACCTGCTTTATGTGTTTTACAAAAACATTCAAGTTTAGTTTATATGTATATAAGGAAAAAAAAGAAAAGCCCTTGACAACTGATTAGTACAAAATCACTTGTTCTTTCCTTTCTCACACTTTATTAAAAATGACTTTTACGTGCAAAAGAATAGGAAACAATCAAGACACTGACAACTGATTGTTGCTAAGTGTTTCCATCACAAAAAGAGAAGAAAAAAAGTAGTTACATGACTTTGTACTGTGTTCCTGATTTTATAGATCATGCAAATAAAATAGGACAACCTCCTTCTAAAGATCCATTATTGCAGTGTCTTAGGAGTCATGAACTGGAAGTAAAAATTAAATGTACATTTCAAGAAACTGTGATCTAATCTGCACTCCTTGCATAGCATTAATGGTTGCCTGAATTAGTTTGAAAGTAAGCTTGGAGTTCTACTAGATAGATACTACATTACCAAATTTTGTTTTAAGTGTGTGCACTGAATGTTACTTGGAATTAATATGACAGAAGAAGAGAGAAAGGGAAAATATGTGTAGCAGAAATTTCAAGTACGTCTAGGTTCCATTTTGAGAAATTACTTGCACACAAGCAATATTCATGAAACTTTATGTGTCTTAATTATAGGTAATGAGAAAAACTCGTAATAATTCTCCATCTTTATGGTAATTTCTAATTCAGCCCTGTTTTCATCCCAGATTATTCTTATAATTTCCTGTTACAGTTGGCAAATTTTTGAATAGATTAATGCAAGTGAAATCTTTTTTTTTTTTTTTTCTGTATTACTCAGTATCTCAGTTCTGTGTGCTTTACATAATGATGTAAAAACGGTTTACAACTTCAGAGCTGTCACTAAATCACAGTAAGTAAACAATGTTGAATAAGAAATATGGGGAAAATTGGAATTTTAAGTAGTTTTTATAGACAAAAAATTGAAAAATAAAAGTTGTGATCATTTTCTATTGCAATGGTAAAGGAATGACATGGAGAATACAAATATTGTATTATGAATACACTTCTTTTAAAAATTCTGGTCAGCAACACCAGGTCCTAAGTGTTTGGTAAAACTAAAGTTAAACACATGCCAACAAACCAGAAAACACAGCTACACCTAGATCACACACATTTCTAGATCAAAATATGGACTGTATCCTCAGATTCCTTGGAAATGAAATGTTGCCATCTATTAAGGGTTCTTTGCAACCCTTAAAAAGACCTGTAGTCCTTCAAAGCACTTGTATCCTTGGATACCTTCCACTTTCTTTTCATTTGCTATATGCTGTTCTTCTGAACACCTCAAAGTACCTTATAAATAATGAATTAAGCTTTAAAAAAAAATCTATCTTGTATAGACAGTATTGCAACCAATTTACCAGGGAGTGAAGTGAAACATAAAGAGCTACTTTTCAAAGAATCAGAACAAAGTAGAAGATGAAATTAGAAGTATAACCATGAGCACATGACAGCAAGTAACAGTTTTAGCTACCTTTTAGCAATCAAATAAAATACCCCCCCCAAAAAAAAAAATAAAAAAAAAATCTCAATCCCTATTCTAATCTGTAAATTAAAAAATAAATTTAAAAAAAGTACATGAATATTTGAACATCTATTTATATCCTTAAATGCTGTAATGGTCTATCATGCTCATGTGGGAATGGATTGATTGGAGTGCAATATGTATGCATTTGGGAATAAACAAAAGCTTTCTTTAATCTTAATTTTAATCTTAATTTTCCAAAACGAGTGCTGAAATTGCAGCATATGAGCATATAAACAATTGATATGACTAGTCTGGAAAAAAATAATGTCAAAACTTTCAAGTGTTTTATGAACTAGAATGTATCTTATGTTAAAGAGTTTTAAAATAACTTGATGATTTCTCTCCACTTTCTTAATACTATTGGTCATGTTTGACTGCTGTTTAATTATGAAAATATTTAAATTGCTTATGGACAGTTCTGTAATTTTATTAACCATATAATAATTATTCATAGGTGATGACACATACCTGTCATTCTTGTTCTGAGTAAATACATGTAATATTCCTTTGTGATTTTATTTTTTTTCATCTAGAGTTTATTTAGATAATGGACTATCCATTATCTAAAATGTTTGGTTGTTTTTATTGAAGTATCTTAAAGAGTCCTTGAAAGAGGACTCTTGAAAACAAATGGCTAGGATGAACTCCACCTATTCAATGATTAATATGTTACATCCTGTATTTTTCTGAAATGATAGATTTTGATAAGGTAGGCACCATGATTGTTACTCTGGTCTGTGATTTTTGTTTTGTTAAAATAGTCTTGTGCAGCACTCTTAAAATGTTTTATTTGCATTTCAATCTAAACCCTAGACTCTTTATCCTAGATGTAAACTTTTGCTGCTACGGTAAAGGAGGGAACAAAATAGCTCTTACTTACACATAGCTTCTGGTCAAAGGTGTTGAGCTAGATGCAAACAGTATTCCACTTCGTAGATTAACTAATATTCAGTGTTTCTAAGCCTCTGTTTTGCTCTTTTGCATAAACACTTAAACCATAAAATTTTCTGTACCATGCCCCACTTAGGTTTGTGTTTGTTCACCCTAAGGAAAGAGTTAAATCCTCAGAGTGCACAGTGAGGAGTGAGTTATGTGTGTCATTGCAAGCAGGAGCCAACAAACCTTTTTCTATATCTTTCTGTGTCACACTTGTGAAAGGCAAATAAATAAAGTAAATCCTCAGTTAGTGTATCACTATTCCAGTGTTTTTTTCAGCACTATGAGTGAAGTTCATGCTGTTAAGTTTTGTAAATGCAGGGCTAATCTCTAAGAATTTATAAGATATTCTTGGTTTTGGTTTTGGTTTGTTTTGTCTTTCATTGTTTTGCTTTTTTGTTTTGTTTTGATTTGTTTGTTTTGGTATGTTTTTGTTTGTTTTTGGTGTGTGTTTGCTTTAATCAATCTGTTCTTTGTAGGTTCTGAATGTTCTGAATAATGATGTCTAAGAGAAAAAAAAATTACTACGTGTACAACACCCTGCCCCCCCCCAGTACCATTAAACACTAGTATTTTGAACAGATAGAATGAGGCTGTTTCTATTAGAAAGCTCTTGATCTTCTTTTTCTAATCATTATAGGCTTCCATTTCTCTTCTGACAGGTCAAAAGACATCAGTCTTAGACTTGTCACAAGTGCCGGATTGCATTTTGCCATTTCTGGGCTTCAAGCCAGTGTAAATTTAAAAGTAGAGAGAAAAGTGAATGTTTTTTCAGGCTGCTTGGATGTTACGATTCTTCTTTTGTTTGTTCTCTAATTTTATTAATTCTTGGCTGTTTGAGTAACATGCCTATTATTGGTGGAGGAAATTCTAGGAGACTTCAGGTAAAATAGGCAAGCATATGTAATAAAATTCTGTTTACCTCTTGGCAGTGGTTTGTGAATCATTGATACCAATAACCCATATTTAATGTATGGATATCTGCATGCACTGAGCTGAATCAGAAAAAAACATGTTTTAGTTGTTTGTTTAATTTATTTCCTTCCTAACCTATGCCAATAGTCCTTAACTTGTTTTTATTTCCTCTGTGTGGTACCTAAAGATGATAAGAGAGAAAATGCTGATGTTTTCTCTTCTTCCTCTGCCACCTGTATGATTCAAATGCGCTGTCTTCCACTAGTATTTAGCTTCTACAATAGGAGACTTTTTTTTTTTAATATGATTTGACTTCATCAAATAGTTTGAGTGAATAAATAGAGAATTGAAAAGAAATTATTATTCCTTGTGTGTGTGTTTGTACCTTTGTTATAGTAAGGTGAAAATTTGTTTTTCTTTCTAGATTATTTTTATCAGAATATCTGACTTGTAGCCCTAATATCATATAATTGAAAAAATATGTCACAGTGTGCACTCATATCACTCATATTTACAGATTTCACTTTTTTTTTTTTATAACTAATTAAACAGTAGATATTTGAAAGCTGGAAATACAGATCAGTGTAGTACACATTATTCTTGCTTTAGAGGAAAGTAGTTTTGACTAGAAAATTTTCAGAATTTGAAAAATCTCATAAATACCATTCACTGAGTAGATTATTCTGTAAAATATGTACTGTTATATCTAAATATTCTATCCTTAGATAGATTCCATTTGTGTCTAGATATATCTAATCTGTAATAGCTGGACAATGTAATAAAGCTGTCCTACTTTGGGCCAAACCAATAGTGCACTTTCTAAAACTTATATTTTCTTCAAAATGTACCTGCACAACTTTTGTCATGTTTTGGGAAACAGAGGACTCTTTCAGTGACTTAAGTTGCATTTTTTTTACCCACTAAGATGTTGAATAATGAACCCCATGAGACAGATTCTTTTTGTTAGACTTGTGTGTATATATAAATTATGTTTGTGACTGTCAAAATTGCATGTATGACTGAACATAAACATGTTTTAGAATTGTTTTGATGTAAATCTTTCCTTTGAAAAAAAGCATAATATTTTGTGATCACATAGTTTCTTCATCAGTTTTTGAACACTGCAAGCACAGGATACTGTATGTTCTCATTCCATATGGAGTCTGGCAATTTTAGGTACAAAAGGTGCATAAAATTATGGAAATTGGACCGCATTTGACCTCGAAGAAAATAAACCCTAAGTAAGTTCTGATTTTTGACATTGCAATGATCTGAAATCCAAAATTAGATTTTCTGTTTCCTGTAAGGCAAAACTTTCATAACTTTAATTTCAGTTGTCAATTTAATCTCCCTGGCAAAAGTTATACAGAAGATAGGATGTAAGATGAATAAAAAAAAAAATTTTTTGCTAACTTTTATTCATTTTATAATTTCATTCTCAAAACCCCTCTGCATTGTTTGTCTCAGATAGATTTCTGATATGCTTATGGTAGGTATTTCAACAAGACCAAAATATTTTTGGTTCATTTATTCAAGACAATTCAACTACTCAATAGGTTCAGTCATAGCAGGGAGGAGTGGCTTGAGGATCCTTACCTGTAGCTGTCTTTATATGTGAGTTATTCTCACTTCTCACGTCTATGTAAGGAAATCAATGTCCCATTTTCTCTGCCGAGACCAGCAGTTTCTGATGTTGGATTAAAAATGGCCTGCATTGGAGTAAGGTGTTAGACAAATATCATTATCTCCTCTTCTTCCCTTTGAAGTCATTCACATTGAAATATGACAGCAATAGAAGGGCAATTTGTCAGAGGCCAATTAAAACATACATTTTCATGTATGTTGTTTTCCTGTATTTCTAGTATTTGTTCATGTAACTTGAATTTATATCACTTCATATTTTTATCACAGTTTACATTTAATTTGGCATACATATTTGCCAGACTACAAAGGGAATACCTCTCTGGTTCCCTTGAGAGCTCAAAATTTAGTCAAGTCTTTGGTGTAGATATCTTTTGGTTATATGAGAGAATTCCACTTTCTCCCTTGGGTTCATTCAAGGGAAAAATTTACCCAGTGCAAGAGATAATCAGCAATTTACTTACATTTCTAACTTAGAGTTTCAACACTATCCTGAGGCTTTCGCCACTCCTTAATGTTCTGGTTCTTCCACTTAGAATATTTTATTTTAGAGAAATAAAAAGTGTTTTGAGAATGTTAGGTACCAGGTCATGTTCACTGTTTGTGCTGCTTCAAGGTGAGACGAAACACTTGTTCTAACTCTCCAGCTGAGATACCCACTGGTGTGAAGAAAACTCCTGAGTGACATGAAAACCGGCTGAGCTTTTGTCAGGTTATTTAAGATAGGTGAAGAAGTGCATGACAAGAGCACCATAACTTGCTGGTGGCTCCCAATTAGCACACCTGTACTAAGGCTGCAGCATGTCAACTAGGTGTAGAGTTGGTGAGTGGCCAAAAGCTTGCTGTAGTTTAATTTTTTATCTCTACCCTCCCAGAACTGTACATTTGAGATCCTTTTTTTTTTTTCTGATTTTATTTATTAATGAGAAGGCTCTTTAAAGGAAATCCCAGAATTGTGATCCATAATTTCTCTTGATGTCACTGGCAGTTAGAGACATTAGTTGGAGCAGACAGTTTTAGGCTGACTGCACACCAGGATTTGCTGGCTGGAAGAGTACTTCTGAAACGGTAGGATCAGTGCTTAATTTGTATCTTATCCTTCTGCAAGCCTTAAGAATAGAAATAAGACAGAAGAAATCAGAAATAGTGTTTTATGTCTAATTGTTAGTTTACTTAATTCCACATTCAATTTTACTGTATGTGCATTTGCATGCACATTCACAGGTGCACATCTATGCACAGGAGTGCATGGGTATTTCTGTTTCTTCCTGTAAGAAAGCCTACCAGCTCAGGCTAGTAACCCATTAGTACCTTATCCTCCATTGTGGTGGGAGTACCTGAAGGTCCATTGCATCTTCAAGCACGTGTGTATGCATGCCTGTATGCTTCTGTTTCTCCAGGACTGGTTAGGGATAGGCAAGGAGAAGCTGCCTCAGTACATCCAAAAGCGACCTCATTCCCACTGCTTAGCAGCTATCGTTCTGCTGCACTTGACCTCCTTGTTGTAAAGACTACATTGTGTTACCCTTTGCACTTCTTTGGCTAGGACTGTAATCTTGCAGAGTTAGTCTCTCAGAAACTGGTCATTCCATGCTGAGCCATCCTTTGCCTTATTTAATAAACTATGTTTTGCCATTAATATATATATTTTTTTCCTTTTCCTTTTCTTTTCTTTTCTCAATCGACAAACAGCTCTTGAGAGAACACCTAATCTAGAGCCTCCAGTGGGGACTGCTTATCAAGTGCGAGCCTCCTGGCTGTGTAAAGGATTCACCTCTAAGTCCTTGTCTCAGAAGGAACCTCAACTCCTTTTATTCCTTTAAATTACCATAATTGTGTGTCTTGCACTTGTAGTATTTTCATGTTAATGCTGTAATTTTCTCCTTTCTCTTTTTGGTTGAATTGGTTTCAAGGCCTTTTGAAGTGTTTCCTATTAAATAAGCTAGGAGGATTTTTCTATTTTTTTTTTCCTTGAGGTACTAGTATTAGGTGATGGCTGAAGCATTTCTGGTGATAAATCTTTTCTGGTGTCACCTCTGAAATGTTGATAGTGGAAACTTGGTGTTTAAATGACCATTACAAGATAAGAATCTAGAGGAAAGACTTTCGGTTTATAATATTTAAAATAAATCCATTTCTTGTTAACACTCACAATTAACACAATTGTGCTTTCCAGTTTTATTGACTTTTCTGAGACCTTAGTGAATTTATTTAGGGAATTTTAATGAAAAAAAATATTTAAGATTTAGCCTCTTGCATGAATCTTGGCTAGTAAAAAGTACGTAAATATGTTGAATTATTATCTGATTTTAAAAAAAATAACGTGATGTTTTCAAATGTGGCCCAAGTACAGCAGAAATATTTCCATTTAGTATCCAACTGCTTAGAGGGATTATTTAACTCAAATTCAGCAGTGCTAAAATCTCTCATCATAATTCATTATATAATAGGATTACTTTGAAAGAGAGCTAGATGGCACAGTTGGTCAATACAGTAGGATACATTTGTAGAGGTCTAGGCTTAAATCTGACCCTGGGACACAAATGTATCATGTTTGCTGGTCTAAATATAAATCCAAGTAGATGTTTATTTGTATTCCATACACTTTGGCATTACTTCATGCAGCTGGCAGCCTGTTCAGCAAAGACCTAAAACTCTACTAGCAGTTTTGGACAGAGGTACATTGGCACAGCTGTTTGGAGAACCTGATTTAGTGCATCTAAACTGTTCTTGGCTTTAACCAATGGAGGTAGTTTTTCACTTCTCTGACTGCTAAAATTTATCAAATTCACACAACAAATTAGTAGAAAACAAAGAAGAATTGTGTCACTGGAATTCATCAGAGATACTGGGTCTAGCTGTTATTCCTAATTATAATTGGGATAGAAAAACTGGCTTAAATAAAATTTAGTAATAATACCCAGTGTTGCAATATTCCAGTAGCCCAATTATCTCTCAAAATTAGTAAGTATGAAAGAATAAAGTTCCAAAAATATCATTAACTTTGCAGTGTTTGGTATTACAGGCCTGTTTTTTATTTCTTTACTCTGCAAAGTAGTGGAAAACGTTCTGGAATGAAGATGGCAGATTTCACACGGGTATAAAGAAATGCATAACAAATAAAGAAATCATACTTATGCTATTTTGTATTCTGTGAGAAGGGCAATATATTAATTTATGTATTTAACTAAGAAAAGAAGGGAAAAGGTTCTCTTTGGCTGGATGTTACAACAAAGTCACATTTTTTTTAGCGGAAGAGTATGAAAAGCAAGTAGGTAGCATGCTGCTTAGGGCGGCAGAAAGCCTGTTGTCACCTGGCAGTGTCCATACCATTTTGCCTTCTTGCTTCATGTTGTCTGAACTGGCCTCTCTTTCTTGAGTGCAATTGGTGTTGTATAGCTGTGAGGACCTGGCTGCCTCTCTTTATTGTTTATTTCCAGCATTTCCAAAATCTGTCTTATTTTAAGACATTTGAACTGAAGGAATGACTGTGCACATTGATTTCAGAAGACTTGGTTCTGAGTTTTTAGGATGCAATCTATAATTACAGCAATTAGTCATGAAAGTCTATGTAACTGTATTAGACATAGTCTAATTATATTTTACTTATCTGCTGTTTCATTTAGTAGTTATTTCTGAATTGAATTGTGTATATTAAAACAAGGTACATCATCTAGAATAAAACAATCATATAAGCAACGAGAACATTTATGAGAAATAATAACAATACCATATTTATATTTCTGCTAAATGTAAAATGTTTTTTTTTTTTCCATGCTTCCATACAAATTAAGTTTGCTATGTGGTAGCAGAATTTGTACAACCAAATTTCAGTGCTTTATTCTGAAGCTGTTTTTCATCTTCTATAGACTGATGTGTGAGCACCATTTTTACTAGATGTAGATTTAATGTTAAACTGACTCAAAATTTTTGTTTCTTTGTGTTATATGTTTGAATTTCTTACCTTTAATTTTTAAGACAAAGGTTGTGTTGACATTTCCTACAGAGAAGAAATTACACTTTGCATGTCCTACCCAAAAGCAAAGGCAGCATATAATTGTAAAAGGGAGCAAAGCAAACTCAAGCTACATAGAAATCTTAAGTTCTTAGTACTTTGGGAAATCAATTATTAGCAGAGTTTGCCAAGTAAAACATTAGATCTTTCATCACTTCAGAGTTTTCAGGCAACATGGAGAAAAGGACTTAGTGGACTTAGGTATATATTTATCTGTTTTTAGAGTCTCTAAAAAAAATAATAATCAGAAATTCTCACAGCATAGAATAATAAATATTTATTGTGCTAGAGGAAGAGCCCCAGACTGAATGTTACCTTATGGTAAGAGCAGTTACTGAGGAGCAAGAGAAACCTGGACACCAACTCCCCGATCTGTCAAGTCAGAACGCAGAGCTCTTCTTTGGCAAGGCCGGACCTGAGCCCTGCCCAGTTGTTGAGCTGTCTTGTTCTCTCCGTGACCGTGAGAAGGAGCCATGAGTTCTGCTTGGTACTTCCTAGCTATTCAGAAAAGAAAAGCACCCAAATGCTATTAACCCGTTCACATTACTTTCTGCTGTCTGGATTAGGAGGCTTTCTTCTAGTCTACTGGTGTATGTGGCTCCTGTTCTGAAACTATCATTTGTTTTTAAATGTCCATTGATGTTTAACTTAGATGCTGTGACTAAGCCATTACTACATGGAAAAATAAATGTTAAATACTTTAACATTTCCACCATAGACCTTTTCTAAAGTATTTGAGTGAGCTCAGGCAGGAGGCCTGTGTTTTCATAAAGTTTGTTGAGTAAGTTGTGTGGGTGGGATGACAGAGCCTTTTATCTTACAAACAGACAAACACTACAAATATTGAGATATATGGTGCATAATGATGTATATGTCACATGTATGGCATACTGCAGAAGAAAAATTAATATTGCTTTATAAAATTTGAAAACGCAAGTAATAAGCTCTAGAGTATTATTAACTCATATTCTGAAGTTTCAGCTACAGTTACATAGAAAACTCAAGCTGAACAAATCAAATACTCTTAGATTTAAAACATGGAGTAGAGTCTCTGTTGTTGAAAAAGACTCAGGTATTAATATTTCACATTGCTTTAAGTGCAAAATTTGAGCTATTTCTGACATCTCTTGTACCCTTATTTCTAATGCTTCCTATAATGTAAGTTATCAAAGAGTGTATTTCAAAATGTTATGCATTGTGTCTGATTATGTATTTATTCTATAACCTAATACAGTGTATCCTGTAATGACCTTAGCTGCTCTGAATAAAAAACTCATTATCTGTGCCTAGGTGCCATTCTAACATATCGATGCCCTAGGAAATCTTGAAATTCTCCAGTATCAGTGAGAGTAAATTTGTAAAGCAACATGTTGTCTAAGATGAAAACCAAATCATTTGAAATGACTGTCACCACTGAAAAAGGAAATAATGCAAAATCAAATATTATTATTATATTGTAGAGTATTACAAAATTAATTTAATTTTCTAAAAATTTCAAAACCTGACATTAATGGAAGCAGATATATTCTTGCCATTAAGGTTCTTAGAACTAGAGCAAATATTTCAGGAAAAAGTCTTCCCTAGCAATGCTCTTCTCTGTAAACTTCATAATGGAAAAAGATTCTGGAGAGAAATGGGACATCCACTGTTACTAAAGAGTGCACCATACAAAATCACTGGGTAAAGTTCCCATATAATTTGAAAATGCTCTTAAATCTATGTGACATGAAATACAAATTAAAAATGGAAATGTTCCTGAAATCCTATAAATTAGTTCAGCTAATAGAAAAATATAGTCAGCAAACACACCTGTTGCTCTTCTGTTAACATTATCTGTATATTCAGTAAAGACATACATATTTATTGCTGACCTTTGAGAGCTGGTTAACAAATCTTTGCATTTTCTCTACCTCTTTACGTATCCTGAGTGTGTGAATTCCTGGCCTGATGGATGCTCCTGACCATTGCTTAAAAAACAAACAAACAAACAAACAAACAAAAATGAAAACATAAAAAAAAAAAATCTTTTTGGAAAATACAAGATAAAAAACTTCATATCATAAAAAGCAGTATTGATGTTCTAAATTTAAATCAACAGAAATCTGAAAATACGAAATGGTTTGTAAAACAGCTTGCTTGTTACTCTAGATTATACCATAAATCACTGAAGCATAACTAGGTTTGCATTCTGTTTTCTTTACCTGAACACCTCATGTTACAGGCAATGTCGTTTTTGGAAGCCACATAAATACTATTATTTTCTGTAGTGTATAAAGTCTCACAGAGTGTCTGGAAAGGTACAAACACATGCAAAAATAGTCATCCTCAAAAATTCATGCATTTGATTTCAGATGAAAGCTGTACAAGTAGAAAAAAATTCAACTCCTTTCCCCCACTTGCACACTTTGTATTACTGTATGAAAATCTGTGAACATTTAGGCTTTGACTAAGAGCAACCCTACTTTTAAGTGCTGCTAACTTTGAACTTTTGCTGGAATAAACACTTATTATTTCCCAAGTGTTTGTGTTTCACACGTCCAATATATATGCAACACAGGAACATTGGAAAAGTTACTATGTTCTATGTTAGAAAGTCATAATATTTAGTAAACAATTGGGGCTGCTTTTTTATTATGATGATTTCTTGGGAAAAAAAAAAGGATATATTTAATATTTTAGATGGAATTTGATATGTAGGAGATCCAGATTGATCTGGTTATTGAAATGTTCCTTAGACCCTATACAATTCATGATGTATAAGCACTGTGAAGTATCAATGATTAAAAATATTTCAAATACCAGTTTACAGTAACGGGAATTATGCAGATTTTTAGCAAATGTAGTCCTTGGTTATTATAAATTTAATTTTACAGATTCTGAATGTTGAACCCTTGCATTTTTTGCAAAATAACAGTTAAGTGTTAGCAAATCCGTGGCTTACATAGAAAGTGGTTCATCTGCGAACATGGGAAAATGAGGATATGATGTTGATCAGACTGCATGTCTGTGAGGTGTCTTCGTGTGGCAGAGAGTATGTACTGCATTAGAAAATGCTAATAGACAGACCATGACATTCCCTCATCCCATTAAGACTGAAGCAGCATCAGGATTTGCCATCTGGCTCTCCATGTGCACCACTTTTGTCAAATTCACTCTTTTCCCTCTGTTTTTTCATCCTCCTTTTTTTTATTGGTTTTGTTGCTACCACCACCAGCCCTTTATTCTTCCTCCCTTTGGAACAGAAATCTTCAATTTAGCTAGAGATGCTTTTCTCCCGTCTGCTTCTGCCTGCCCACAGATGCTAATAACAGCTCCTTCTTAGGCTGATGACTGGTCTCTATAGCAATCAGGCAGCAGAAGCACTCAGTGCTAAAAAACGAGCAGATCTTGGTAGCAGCCTCACAATTTTTTGTCTTCCACCTCTCTGCAGTAGTTACCACCTGTCTTCACCTCTGCAGAAGTGTGTAAATGTGCTGATACTCATCTGGTAGAACAGGCCAAGTAGTGGGAAACAGCTGGATGTGGATTAGTTACCTAAATGAGTAAACTGAATTAAAATTTACATACTTTTACTACATTTTATGGAACTAACAAAGCTTATGAAATATAAGTAAGTATTCTGCCACTGTTCAATATAGCTAAATAGCTAAAACACCTAATGAAAATGATATACATATGAAGTTTGACTGCTTTCATGTTAAGTGTAGATTACTGAAATAATGAATAGAATTCTTCCCTATGTATTTTGGGTGAAAATGCAATAAATATTCTAATTCTTAAAGGAACATATTCTCAGACTGGTTGAAGATGGAAATATTTAATTTTCTATGCAAGAATGTCTATGTAATACCACAGAGAAAAGGTGAATGAGTAGAGTTTGTTTTTATTGCAAAGGCAAGATTTAGATACTGTATGCTCTGCAGGAAAATCAAATAAGATGTTCTGTCAGGAAGATAAAAAATAAATAGCATTAGTTCTCTAGGCTGATTCTAAGCTATCAAAAATATGTCCAGTCCAACATAGATGGCATTTAGTTACAGCACAGATGAATATTTGGCAATATTCTGCAGAGACTGAAAGGATGGCTTTTGTTTTACCAGACACTTGAAGACATGGTATTCTAAATGTTTCCTTTGTTTGGCATCAAAAAGTATTATGATCATTTTGCTAAATAGCATGCAACCAAAACTATCAGGGGATGTACTGTACTGACAGCCTTTGAGTTAGAAGATTAGTTTTGAATGAACAAAACTTCAAGTAATTCTCTAGGTCTTTCAATCAAATATAGGACAGATGTGTTATAAATAGTGTTATACATAGCATAGTAAGTGGCTTTGAAGGTTTTCAATAAGGTCAGAGCAAACCTTGTTCTGGGGGCAATTGGCAGGTGGCAGCAAGTAGAGTATAAGTTAAACCCCAAAGTAATTTTTCAAGGCAGAAACAAATGTGATTTAGATTTAGTACTTTAAGACTTTAGTACAGTCTTATTGAGGCAGTTGAATTAAAAAGCAGCAGCAAGTGAGAATTTTCATAAACCAGAGAGAGATTCGCTTTGATTGTTTCTTCACAGTGCCTTCATTGGACTTGTCAATGGGTGCCAGAAAAGGAGATACTGTCCTTTATGAATTGATATTCACTATATTGGCATGACCCACTTGTAGGGACCCTTGCGTAAAGGTACCAGAATAATTTATTCCTCATCATTTTGGGAATAACTTTATCTATTTGACAAGGACCTGTGCAGATTCCATTTGCATCTCTTCTGGGAGAGTTGTTTGCTGTGGAGAAGCTCGTTTGGTGTAGTGGTGATCAGGTGTAAGAGAAATACTGAGTGAAGCAGACTTCTGTCAGACTCTGGGGTATGAGAGATTAATAAACAAGGCAGGTTTTGCTATATATTATTTTCACCAACTTACATAAAGCAAGGTGACTTTTCAACATAGACAAGAACTCCAAGTATTCTGGCTGTGCAGCTGATAGTGCAGTGGTGTCTTCTGCCTGGCTAGCTTAACCCTGTGCATATTCTCAGCACTGACTCCAGGTCAGCAAAGAGTTGGAACATATGAGAAATAGACTGTCTGTATTCTTAAGTTTAAAAGCATATGACTAAAATGTCTGTTGAATAAGGGCTTACCTGACAGAACCGAGCCTGGTACAGAAAGTTACCTGACTTTGCAAATGAATGCAGAATAGTAATGTTGTATAAGCTGCATGAAACACAACATCAGCGAAACAATGAAAGATATGGTTCTTGAAAAATACCAGCAGGGCATGAATGGGAGACAATATGCAGTTGGAAGGAAAATATTAAGTCAGACAAATTGTGCACAAGAATCTCAACATTCATTTAATGAGAAAGTAACTTTCTGGTTGATAAGGATGAAAAGAATATCTGGTCAGTATGGACAGATAATGACTGGTGCACTTGGTTAAGCAGTAAAGTCTGAAACCACAACCTTTGTATATATTAGCAAATCATTCATTTCCATGCTGTGCTCATCTCAGTATCAAATGTTTGCACCTAAAAATGTACATCGTTCTTTTATTCTAACTAAACAACAGCTAGAAGTGAAGAAAGGACTTATTATAATAGAAAGGATCTTTTCTATCTTCAGGGAGTATCTTTTTTTGCACACAGGAAATACCAGGAGATCTGTGAAAGAAAGATCACTGATTTTCTTCTGTAATAGGGAGAAGCCAGGCACCAGATTCTCAATAGAACAAAAGTTGGTGTTCTGTTCCAATAAACCCAGGGAAATAAAGGAATGAACAGAAAAGCTAACATTCCAGTATTCTAAGCTAAATCTGTCAGAATATACCAATGATACTATTTTTGACATACATGTATATATGCATAAATTCTACTGACTAGAGCTACGGTTTGGTTTTCAAAGTCAGCAGCATTGGAAGAGCATCCTTAATATTTTTTCATTCCGTGCCTCATGATAGATATTCAGTAATATTTCTTTTGGAAAATACTCTTCTCTTATCTCCCTTTATAATACCTGTTGTTTACAAACTATTAAAAGATCTATTGAAATTTTCTCTTCTGTGTCTATGATCCAAAGCTACAGTTATCTGTAGATAGATTATTTTTTTAGCTGTACATTTGCACAGACAGTCCAAAATACGGAGTTGCAGGCATGTTGCTGAATGATTAATCTCTTTTTGCTTTTTCCACAGAAGCAAAGTCAGTCTAGTTTAATAAACCACCTCTGGATAGCCATCTTTAGAAGCTTAAGAGTAGAACCAGAAAGTTTATAACATGCAGTACTTAGTTTTCCACCATGATCTTCTAACTTTAATTATAATTAAATTTAATAATGTTTGGTTTAGCTTGTGACTCTCAGACTTACTTGTTTTGATCTCCACTATTGTTTTTCTACTTGGAAACAGAAGTGGAAACCAGAGAACACATCTCAGACTTTGGGGTCTAATGTTTTACGCTCTAAAGCTGATTTTGTAAGACTGCCAGAAGGATTTGTTGTCATTAGTTGTTGCTGTTCAATATACACTATTTCTGAATGTGCAAAATTATTTTTTTAATATCTTCCAGTAATACATTATATCTGATATGTATATGTATATCTCAGATAGCAAATCTTAAATTATTCACTTTATCAGTAAGCATTCCTGAATTGTAAATCAGTGATAACAGAATTCCAGTCTTCTCACTTTAATCAGTATTAAAGTTTGCTTTTATTATGTGTTCACCTCTTTTTCTCATTCTTGACAGTGATGAAGTGCATCTCAGTATATTCTAGAGAGACATTTTCATGCCTCTTCATATTTCTCTCACCTTTCTGTGACCTCCTTGTGCTTCAAGTTTTCTTTGCACCTCTTTGTTAGTACTTTCAAAGCTTTTGACTGTTGAGTTGGGCAACTTGGTACTTCTGCCTTGGGGAATAGCACATGGGTTTCACAGTATAGTTACAATAATTCATCTTTTCTCAGTTCAAAAGCCCACCTGAAGAGGAATCCATTTGGGTCAGTCTGAAGACAATATTTTTCAGGATTTTTTAAATTCCTTCTGGATGTTTAAGGGAAGTGTAAAATTACATGCATGAGAGGAGTTAGGTGACTCTCACAAAGTCTATTAAGTGTTGGACCTGATTTTTGTCCTCTACCATCTAATTACATGATTGAAGCATTCTTCTGGAAGGTGGCACAGTGGTTCCATCCAGTTTTTGCTGTAGTATATTCTTAAGCATTTTATACAAAATGAAATTTCTTCAAGGGACAGTGTGCTATCTCAGGTATTTAGGACATCTTTTGAATAAGTAAAAGATTACTTGTGTACCATAATTGTGAAGAAACCAAAGAAGAGCAAGACTAGAACTCACATGAGTGTCCTAGCCACAACACTCATATAAAGTGAGGAACAGGAAAACAAGCATGAAGGAGATGCAAGTGACAGAAGGTTGTCATCTAAATATTTCCTCGGTACTTAAAAATTTGATTTTTTTCTTCAAAAAAAATAAACCAACTATTTCTACCCTTCCTAACATTTGTTTTCTGCTGAAAATACTTGGATTTGGCATAGTTTTGCTAAACCATTTTCCAGCAAAAGTTATTAACCAAGTATGTTTCATCAATCTTTTCTGGATTACTGTAAATTGCCTGATCTGTTTATATGTGTTTATTCATATATAAACGTGCTCAAAAAGAAGCTATGAAGTTCTCAGAAGTTTAACCCAAGTTGTACATTTTATCAGTATTTCATAATAAAATAAATCAAGTGTCCATACAGGTGTACAGGGGAGATAACTGCATATCCTCTTGCTATGTCACACTCAGATGGCAAATACTGTATGCCATAAAAATGTTCTTGTACATCTGCAATATTTTCTTTATAACAAAGAAAATAAATGAATGGTTTTGAGTGTAGTTGAAAGAACAAGTGTGTTGTTGTATTGCTTTATGATCTGTCCTCTATGTAATACACTCTTGACCTTTCAAGGAACTGCTTTCTTCTTTCAAATGTATTTTCTTTTTTATAAGTCTAGATATCTGTGGGTCAGGGAGGAGAGCAATGGAGTATTGTAGTAAATTGACCAGTATACAATAATGCTACTGTCCCTGCAATTGAATCAGAGTTGTGCAACGTACGCCCTGTACTAAAATAGCTGAAGAAGACTCAGTTATTCTTCAGGTGGCAGAGACCTGTATTTCCACAGCTGTATTGTTCCAAGGTTAAGTTCTAGCTGCTCTTTTTCCAAGTGTACATTGTGATAACAATAAATATTAAAGCACACAAATGACCAAATTTATCACTGTACTTTTTCTGCTGTTTGTAAAGCCAACACATTCTTTTCATTCTTTTTCACTCCTGTCTTTAATTTGTGATGGTTTGTTTGACTTCTGTTCATATATACCAAGTTATTCATATTTAACTTCTATTATGGGACTGTCATTCTGCATAGAAAGACTCCACTAACACAAAAAGAGAAAAAAAAAAAAAAGGAAAAAATAAAACAACACACTGAATCATCTGCCTGAGTGTACCTCTCTTCTTAAAACAATTTTCATGAGAATGCAAAAAGATCAAAATACAATACTGTTTTAGTAGATTTTTTCCATGTTTTCTTCTCCTATTTTCCTAGAAAACTGAAAGTTTTGCAATAGAAATGTAACATAGAAGTGGTGATGACTTCTACTGAAATAACTCACAGCCTTCAGAAAGAAAGAGTGGCATTACTTTGGTAGCCTTTGGAAACTTCTGCTACCTAGGATTCTGTTGGTTCATTGCCATATTAGTATTGATATCAGTGTTTTATTTGTCAGTCTGTAGACTTTTCTAAATGATAATCTGGAAAAAAATCTCAAAGTAGATTATCCTTGGATTTATGAGCTGAGAATTAGAGGGAACTTTTGCATTAATATTAGAGGAAACAGTTATTCTGGATAGGAAAATACAGCTGTTGCATTTGAAGGCTTCCGTTTTTCTTATTCAGCAGCACTGGAAGATAGGTGTTGTTTCTGATGTTGAGTTACACTAACTGATGGAAGCTAATTTCCTTTAAGTAAACATTAGAAAAGTTGGTTGGATAAGCATTTATTATTTGCCTTGAGTGCTAAGCATGATTTATAGACTTTTTTTTTTTTTTTTTTTTAATGTGGTAGCTTGTTGCCCTTAAGTTGCATAAAGTTGCAAATGAGAATATTGATTGTGATATTGATCAGCTCACTGATGGTGCTGAGACATCACTATATTAATTAGAAGGTCCTACACTTAGTTAATAAACTTTCATTTCTTTCTGTTGTTTTACTGCTTTCTCAGAGTTGTATGCTATACATGAATAAAAGCATGTTGTGCTTAGTGGTATCCATGTCTGGGCATAAGCACTAAGGACAAATGAAAGACTGTGAGTCTTCATCCAGTAGCCATTTAAGTGAAGAGTTTTTTATTTTCTTTTTCCTTCCATAAATTTCAAATGCAGTTTGCTTTGTAAAAAATGAAAGATACAGAAACAGAGAGAATAAGAAGATAAAGTTGTTACACTGAGTCTTTAATTTTTACAAATTAATTGTTTTGATTTTTATATCTATTGCATTTAAATACCTAGTCCTTATGGGTCTGTAATATTTGGGCAGTACTAGCAAAGAAGGCCACTGGTTAGGTGGTAGATAATGCCAACACCAAGAAAAAGAAAGAAAGAAAAGAAAGAAAAGAAAGAAAAGAAAGAAAAGAAAGAAAAGAAAGAAAAGAAAGAAAAGAAAGAAAAGAAAAGAAAGAAAGAAAGAAAGAAAGAAAGAAAGAAAGAAAGAAAGAAAGAAAGAAAGAAAGAAAGAAAGAAAGAAAGAAAGAAAGAAAGAAAGAAAGAAAGAAAGAAAGAAAGAAAGAAAGAAAGAAAGAAAGAAAGAAAGAAAGATGGATGTTGCAGGAAGCACGGCCGAAAGCACGACAGACACCAGCAGAGTCAGATCATGCTCCATTTTATTGCCCGAATAGCCTAACTTTTATAGAGAACTTAACAGGGGTGGACAGTGTTTCACACAAGATTATTGGTCAAAAGCACTCAGACAAACAACTGCAAGAAAACAACCCCACCTGCAAGAAAACAACCCCCTTGTGATTAGCAGTCACATAGACCTTGTCCTTGAAGCCAGCTACTGGTAACAATATTTTTCTGAGTTCCTCAATTGGGCGATGTGGGAACACTGTCATGGGAACTTCTCATAGTTGCCCTGGTAGCTTGGTTTGCTCAGCTACAGCAAGCCATGGGATTTTTGCTGTTTCAAGAAATCCCTCAACAGAAAGGAAGGAAGGAAGGAAGGAAGGAAGGAAGGAAGGAAGGAAGGAAGGAAGGAAGGAAGGAAGGAAGGAAGGAAGGAAGGAAGGAAGGAAGGAAGGAAGGAAGGAAGGAAGGAAGGAAGGAAGGAAGGAAGGAAGGAAGGAAGGAAGGAAGGAAGGAAGGAAGGAAGGAAGGAAGGAAGGAAGGAAGGAAGGAAGGAAGGAAGGAAGGAAGGAAGGAAGGAAGGAAGGAAGGAAGGAAGGAAGGAAGGAAGGAAGGAAGGAAGGAAGGAAGGAAGGAAGGAAGGAAGGAAGGAAGAAAAATGTTGCATCAGTAAGTCAATCAAGAAAACATTTTTTTCTTGTTAATGTAGTTGTTACTGGTATAGCATCAGGCATTGGAGCCATTATCAGTATAAAAACCATACCTTAGCAGAATCTATGCTATCCAAAAAGTTTTTTTGTTGCTGTAACCTAAGGTTTCCTATGTCCATAAACATTACCACCGTAGCTGGTATAGTTAAATTTGCACATCTTTACTCTGCCTAGTTGGGGTACACATACACAGTCATTTTAAAAGTTTGCACTGCTCTATCCCATACAGGAGGACATATAGGCTGTATTGCTATGGGGTACCTTTGCAAAACTTAGCTAAATTCAGGTTAGCAGTTGTGCTAGCATAGTTATTTTAGAGAACAGTTGTATTCTGTGTACAATTTTAAGTGACAAAAAGATTACACAGAGTTGTGTGGATCAGTGCAGTCATTGGAATGTAACAGTGTTTTCTTACCTGTATTAGCTGAACATGAAATCGAGGTTTTTCTTTCTGCCTTCCTAGGAACATTTACCCCACTCAGAGTGGTGATGCCATCCCCCAGCATGCCGTGAAATAGTCTAATAACCTGGCACACAAAAGAAAGGGGAACAAAGTTTTTATTTCATGAAAATGTGGTAAGTGACTGAATTACAAATAGGAGCTGTCATAAGAGAAGGAAGATAGCTTCTGAAATATTTTTAAATCACATGTAGAAAAACACTATGCTCTGGAACTGAATGTCACTTTCATTTTGGCTATTTTGATGGCTCCTCTACTTTAGAAAGTTCAGAATTCCTGTCATGTCGGTGAACTGATTTTTCCTGTTTTCTTTTAGGTTCACTTGTCCCAGTGTGTCCAGTTGAATCATTCAAATTTGTGTTGAAACCTAACAGACAAGCGACAGGAAGTTTATGAGCCTCAGGGAGACTTGTCCTAGCAATTCTTAGGCAGTGTGAGCAGCTCACTGTACCTTCAGGTCACATTATTTATTGATTTTATTTAAAATGTTGTTTCATAGAAATAACCTTACAAGGTGCACAATAGATTTTCTTAGGGCTTGAATAGGCATCAATATGATGCAAATCAAAATGATACAACAGCGGTATGTTGTATACACAGCAAAGTTATTAATATAAACAAATCATTTTAAAGTAACCTAAGTGTGTGGTGTTTGAAAGCCAAACTGTGAATGAATTACTGTTTCTATTTCTGCTTAAGAGAAAGACAAAGTACCACTAAATATATATATATGTATGTATATACAAAAAAATAAATAAATAAGAAATGCAAATCTAAAACAAATTTAGTTTGTTACTGCTAGACCAATTATTCTGGGTTTTACAAATTTTATCTTTTTTTTTTTTTTTTTTTTTTAATTTTGAGTTCTCTGTAAGAAAGACAGGAGACACTGAGCATAGATGCAAGCTTCCAGAGGCTCTGTGGCTCAGTGATCTCTGACTGATAGATGGTGGTAAATCTTGCTGCAGCCTCTAAGAAGATACCGCTTCCAATCTTTCACCCTCATACTTCGCTGGAAGTTACCCTCTGTGTAGTAAATCTGACAGAAGTGGACATTTGCATGAAATTTTGCTACTTTTTCCCAAGGTCCATTCAGTTCAACACTAGGTGTTGAACTGAAATGGCTGAGGCACAGAAGTGGTCCTTTCCACTAACTCTGCCATGGGTAGTAGCTTCAGGCAAAGAGATGAGAATTAAAAAGCTGGAGAATTACTGGCTTTTGAATTCTTATGATTGTGGGCTTCAGGGATATGAGTCAATGCCTCTGAATGTTATGAACAATAATATTAAATATTTCTCTGATTTAGAATTGACACCTTCATAGGGTCCTTATCCTGACATGATGTCTTGTTATTCAGCTTGAGGAGGGCAAGTTAGTGGAGTTGTAACACTGGATTGGAGTGGTGGTGGATTCATGTGAAGTTTGTATTTCTTATTATTTTTAGAGAGAAGCAATCTCAATTAGAACATTGTCTTTTAAGCACTGATTTTATGCATCAACCCAGCATTTGCAAACAAGTACCGTAACAGTAGGTCAAAGTGTTGATACAACACTAGTGTAAATCTTATCATAAATAAGTTGGGTTTGGGTGGCTGTCCAGTTTTCTTTTGTTATGAATTTTGCAATGCCATGTTTTGGTCCTGGTTGGAAATTCTATTTACTCATGGGTTGTTTTTCGTGTTTGTTTGTTTGTTTGTTTGCTTCATTGTTGTTTGTTTGTTTTTGCAAATTTCCTGTACTGAGAAAAGAAAAAAAAATACAGTGGCTAACATAATAAATACTTCTTTCTTACCGGCTCAAAAAGCAGTTTAGAGCATACAGCTTGTTGCTGTCCAAAGTATGATCAAGCACTGAAAACTGTAGAGTTAGTCTTAGAACTGAGGAAAATTCTCCTTAGAAACTGTTTTTAGTAAGCTGAATACATTATACTTTTAAAAATATGTATATACATGAACATATAATTGAGATGGATGTACAGGTGGTACGCTTCAAGAAAGACGTAGAAAAAGAGATTAAGTTTAAATGTGTATTTAAAAGTGGGGTTTTAGAAATGGTTGCTTTTCTTACATTCAAATTCAGGTGTTTTGTGAAGTTAAATAGGATTCAGTTGTTTGAGGATTACTTTGTGTACTACTTGGATTTAAATCACAGGGCATTTCAGATCAGCTACTGTGTTCAAAACAGCTGCTGTTAAAGGATTTATAGAAGATATTGCTTCCAGGGTATTAGTATAGCAGGTCTTCTTCTAGCTGAATTTGAAGTGCAATGCAAATTTTATATTGTCCTTGTCAAATGTATATCTTTGGTTTTTTGAGCAGTCTTGATCTGCTGTTTAAAGGTATTTACAAGTTCAAGAAAATGGCAGTTAGAATATTTAAAACAGAGGAACATAAGAGTTAAATGGTGTGAAACCACGCTTTCTGTGTAATATCATTGTACAGGAGGAAAAATGTCTCTATAGTGAAAAAAGGATCCAGAATTATGCATTCAGTGCTTTAGATCCGAAGGAAATCCACAGATGATATTTCACTGAGGATATTGTTAATGTCTTGGGCTATCATTATGTAGCATTTTTCCAACGGGATGAAAAGAACATGGAGTATTTTTGAGGGGAGAAAGAGAAGATTTTGTTAAGCTTTTTAAACAAAATCAAATTAAAAAAAAAAAAAAAAAGAGAGAAATATGCGTACAGTATTTCACCCACAAACAGATGGCCAAACATAACAAATCAATAGTATGTAAATAACAATGTTAAGAAGATCTGTTGCAATGCATGAAAAATGACTTGCTTCTCGGCTGCTACATTCATACAGACTAAACCTTCACAGAAGATAGCAGGATATAAGTTTTTGTTTTGTTTTTTTTTCTTTCAGAGACAGATGTAGTGGCTCAAAGTTGCCGCTTTCATTTACAGGTCCATTTTTATAAGCTGCAGAACCAACAGATGCACTTTAAACCTTAAAAACACAGTGGCTAGGAAATACATAGTGCTGGAAGGTCTGAAAGCCAGAAGCAGCAGAAGGAAGTGCTGCTCTGTTTTCACAAGGACTGTGAATTCCCTGCACTTATGTAAGTCCACAGCAGTGAAGTTATGACAATGACTCCTAACAATGTGAGCAGAATTATTTCAGGAACCAGACTGTGGAGTAGTGAACTAATTGTTGTGTGATGGCAAATCATTACAAAATTGGTACAAACATGTGTTTTCCTATTTAAATCCACATGAAAAGCATCAGTCCAGATTGTATCATAGTGTGGCATTCCTGGATGTATAATTAGTTCAGTTCTTTCAAGACCTTCAGTGATTTTTCAGGTGTGTTGCAAGTACTGTAATTAGTATTCTAAGAAATATTTTCCCCCTAAACTATGCTCATTCAAGTGACAGTAATGGAGTATCTGGTCATAATGCTAAAACAGGATTATGCAAGTGACCTGACTTGTGACCTCAGGTTATTAACTCTATACCTCTCTCTGACCAACTTCCCTCTATGGAGTATAAATGTTGATGTTTTACTTATCTCCTTTAGTAAAGTATTTCGAGTTCCTTGGATAAGAGACTGTTTAGCCTAGTTTGTATACAGCATTGGACAAAAAATACAAAATAGAAAATGGGCATAGAAAGCTCAGCTTTAAAGATTCTGCTACCTGTTATTTAAGAGGAATCAGAAGAAAGTACTCCACTCTTCTGAAAATAATAAGATATTATAGAGAGTGTTGATAATTTATACACTTTTAAATTAGGATTTTAGAAATGTTAACTTGTTTTTAGAAAAAAAAAGTTTGAGAAAAAAACAAGATTGAGAAATCTGGTAGTCTAAAAAGATTGCTTTTTGTGCAAATGATATGAAAAAGTTTTTGAATGTTATGTAAAATCAAACTTAGTAAAATAGTAAACATTTCTGATAAAAAGAATGTTTTGATTGTTTTTCCCTATTGTTCTTTGCTACTAACGTAATGTGATTTTCTGGGTGTCTTGACTATTATTCCCGCTCTTTATCAGGATCAGATAAAGTATTTTCTACTTTGAGATTTCTGTAAAGAACTACTTGTAGTTCTCTTTTCCCAAAGCTGAGTAAAATAGCCCAATATCTGTGCATCTCACCATTTTTAAAGTATATTTTTTCTGACCTCATACTTCTTAAAATCATGTGAAACAATGTGTGGGAATATGCTTTTGGGGATTTTCATTAAATATTGCCATGTCTCTTAAAAGGCAAATTTCTGGCTTAATTTGCAGTTACGTGGTTATGTCAATGATGTAAGAGCAAAATCATGTCAGGAATATTGTAAGCAACCCAAACACTTCTAAACTTGAATGTTCAGAAAACGGGTCTAAAACTGAAATGTTAAGGTGTTTAAACAGTCTTTATCTTATTCTGTGGTTTTAGGATGGGGAGGAGGAAAGATAGAAAATTGCATTGTATTAAATATCTTTAATACAAAGTAAGAGAAAAACATAATTTTCATGCATTTCATACAGTTATATCATTCATACTTTTTATTGCATAGATTAAGTTTGTTTAGATGCTATAAATTTATTAAGCTGGACCAATATTTTAAAAAGTCACAGAAAAAAGAAAATGGGCACTTTTGGACAGATCACAGAAAAAATGATCATCTCTAAGCATGTTAAGGTGGCTGCTTTCTGTGTGGAATGTTGGCTCCTGAAATTGCAACAAAATTTTCCTCATGTTTCCTTCCTTCTCCTTTTCCTTAAGGATCACGCTGTCTTTCACAGGATGTAAAGCCTCCTGAAATTGCTGTTCTGTCAGTGTTGCCTCTCTTAATCCTAAAACATTTCATCATGGAAGTACTGTGGAAGTACATGGGTAAGTAGCAATTAAAAGGTGTACCTGAGTTTCCAATGTAAAGAGAAGAGTAATACAATGAGTACATTGTTTTGAAATAGGCAGTGAAATACTCTTTCAAATTTGTCAACTTAATATTTCAGAACAAATCATGAAGCCATAGCAAATACATTTATACTGTTTTCTCAGTTGCGATACCACATAGCTTCATTGCTAAATCTGATTCAATTTCTTTACTTAGTTCCTTCAACTCTGATCTGTCTTTGGGTGAGACTTTCCCTTGTTTACATTATCTTTTCACACTTTACCAGTCTTCCTCAACTCAAAGAGGTGAAAATGTGTTACAGGTCATTAGTATGGTTAATCTCAAAGTACTTGTGCAAGTACAAAGGTACATTGCAAGCTCTATCAGAATGAACTATTTTCCCCTGTACATTATGAAATCATAGTAGCAAACTCAGAATTCTGGTGCTAGCAGATTCTTTCGTATTGCCTGTTTGACTTCACCGTGTAAAACTTAAATTAACTCCACAGTGCCATAGCAGAAATTGTTTTGCCCAAAAGAGTGCAGTCATCTGGGTTCATGAGAAGGGTGTTGGCTGTTTGCTTAAAAAGAACAAAGCTGGTGGAGGAAAATTGAATTAACAGTATATGCATCAGTACAACAGTTTCATAATGAAAATAACTGATAATATTTACATTTAAAGTGCAGAGTGTGGCAAATACAATAGCAGTCTGGATACATTAATTTTATATGAAGAAAAACAGAAACATTTTATTACTTGGACAACTTAATAAGGAACATTTTCTGGTGACAAGCTGGTTAATAAGAGCAGGCAGTCAGAACTGAATGTGCTTAGAGAGCAAATAGTAGTTTTTAATCCTATATGTTCAATTATAAATTCTGTTTTTCTGCACCTTGGAAAATGAGAAAGCGTCCAGTTGCTACTGTGAAGTATTCCCTCTCCTTTCTTTTCCCCTTCTCCCTTTCTTTTAACACCACTTGATCACATTCCTATTGCAGGATCAATTTACAGTTTTCTCAGCTCTAAATTAGGGGAGCAATTCAGGATTTTGTTTTGTTTTGTTTTGTTTTGTTTTTCTTACCAGATTTGTACATCTGGATTGTCTTCTTGTGGTTCTGACTCTTTATTCATTCTTGTCCTTTTTTTTTTTTTAAACTTAATATTGTTCCCGTTGCTGTACACTTGCTTCACATCCTCCCTCTTTGGTGGCCTGATACATGACTTCTCATGATTATCATCTCTAATAAGGAAATACCTACACTAACAAATAGTTGACCTCTGTAAACATGGCTTAATATCAAATTTTGCATGTTAAGAAAAGTAATTTATTATGTTAGTTATAGGGAAAATGTCATAGGAAGATCTTAGTACTGAACTTGCTAAAAATGCTGCTTACTCTAAATGAATAATGGTTCTTACATATCAATACTGATATTGTTATCGCAATAATCTATAAGATTAATTTTCACGATGAGTTACTATTTGGAGTTTTCCTTACTTAGAAGCTGATTTAATGTTTTTCTGGAAAAGCATGTTTTTCAGCTATTAGTAGATCTCTTCTATCTGAATTACAATAACATCCACAATGCGAGTGGCACATTCCAAGCATAAAATGATACATCGTTTGCTCAGAGAGTTTATGATCCGTATTACTGAATCAGTGGAGTTATGCCAGGTTATGCCATCTGAAGATTTGGCCCCCAGTAGTACACAATATTCTGTTTTCAAGGACCATTACTCAAATAGAGTAACCTCATCATGCTGAAGGCCAAATGTATGCTGCACCAAACCTCAGCACAATAATTTCTTTTTTGTAATTGTTGTGATAGAAAACAAACATGCAGCAGGTAGGTGAGTAGTATAAATTTTATTTGAAATTTCTTCTTCTCACTTCTAGAAGATATGCCTGAGGGTCCTGTGAAAGTAAGACAAGTGACTTTCAAAGTGAAAGATGATTTTGTTTGTTTGGAATGCTTACGTTAATATTTCTAATTTTACTGATGACAATTTTGATGCCATCGTTAAATAACACTAATTGCCAAGTTTTGATTGACCAGAATTTAAATACTGACATAGAAGCACCTAAGTACCTCTGGCTGTCTATGGCATCCTAATGCCTGCTGTGTGATGGCTTTGGGATTAAGATTGTGTCATTTGTTTCACTATATTACCAGAAAAAAATCATAAATGAGGGAATGGAGGAGTGCTTAAAATTAAAATAGAGATTGTATGAACAATACTTGGCATTGCTAAGTCTAAACAATGCAGAAAGATTTCTTCAGTTTTCTTTATATTTCTTTGATATTAACACACACAGTGGCAGTAAAAGCGATAACAAGTACATTTTTGGTGACTTAGCACTCAAAAATAGTCCAATGAGCAAAGATTTTGTGGATAAAAAAGATTTTCTCGGGCTTTACAAAGAATGAAAAGCGTTACACTTGATAATGACATGGGCTAGCTGAAAGTAGTATAATACAGAGTAAATTCTACTGCTTTGTATCTATGGATAAAAATAGATTTGAATTTAAAAAGTTATTACTTATATAGAGCTTATTATTACCTATATACATTCACAAGGTTAGAC
Source organism: Anas acuta (assembly GCF_963932015.1). NCBI lineage: Eukaryota > Metazoa > Chordata > Aves > Anseriformes > Anatidae > Anas > Anas acuta. The sequence goes on along the minus strand of NC_088979.1, from coordinate 106,723,226 downwards.
ATGACCTAAAATCCCAGTTTTAGGGATGACCTAAAAAATCCCGCGGTTTCTGAAACATAGGGCAGTCATTTGCAGTCAGGGGAGGGCTCAGGTGATCAGCTGTGCTTGGTGCCTGCCCTTTCCATCCACTCCAACAGTACTCATGCCTTGCTCAAGAAACTTGCTTAAATCTTGCAGGCATTCAGCCTGTGCACTAAAGTCATTTCATTGCCTCATGCCAGGCCACGTTATTGCAACTTAAAAAGTTAATTAAAACTAATCCATGGAGTTGCAATCTGCCTTTCTGTGGATGCTACTTAAACACTACAGCCATCATTTAACAGATAGACAGTCAAATATGTTGAGCCCAGGAGAATGTGCGTGTAAGAATGTGCGTGTGTTCAGGCTGTGCATGTGAAAAGCTTCGTGGAAAAAAAATGCATTATTTTATTGGGAGACTGATGTTCTTTGAGATCATTAAAGTAATAGTAAATCAAATATAGACAAATACTTTGGGGGTATTTAAGGTGAATTAATGAATGGTTTCTAAGATTTTCAAATTTATTTCAATTTAGTCTTCATTTTACTTATCTGTACTAGATGTTTACTTTACTGTTCTAGATGTTTTTGTGACTGTGTTACCTAAATAAGTAGTTAAGAATATAGTGAATATTGTAAGTTTATTTTAAAACTATCTGATACTCCAATAACAGAATTCCTAGGATGGCTTTGGAAGATACAAGATGAGAAAATAAAATGGATATTTTTAGGGGAGCTTAACCCAACTGGCAGTAACTTGAGATGGAGTAAGTTGTTCATCTGTATCTCCTATCACACTTACTCTGTTGCCAGGATGTCAGCTGGTTAAAGTGCAAAGAGAAAATCTAGTTCCCTGATACTGCAATGACAGTATAAGTAGTTTCTTTCTGTGACTGTATCTTCCATTGCTGAGCCCCTGAAAATTGCTTGTGAGGTGTGAAGTGCATCAAATCAGATCAGGGAAGTGATTTAGATTTAAAAATAAATAAATAAATAAGTTGAGGAGGGAAAAGTTGTATTTTTAATCTTGTTTTGTTCCCTGGCCTGGTCCTACAGCCCTGACAATGGCTGTGTGCATGCAGCATAGTGCAGAACAGGGTGAGAAAGGAGCGAGCATTGGAGAGGGGCAGGAACAGGAGGCATTGAACACATCGTGTATTGAACTGTTCTCTGGACACTGAGCATCTGAGGTCAGGAGTACCATCAGAAAAGCGATACAAGGTTTGGGAGACAATAGGTTGGCAGGTGCAATTAGAAAAGCCAGTAAGGTCTAGGGACCAGTCATATGAACTACCTTGTCAAAGTATCTGAAACCTGTTGTATGAATGTGATTTAAACTAATCCTCATAGGAAATTTAAAACTTGTTTGAAGTAGACACAGTTGGAACTAAATTTTCCAGTCTTTATTTCAGAGCTAATTAAGTGTTATAAAGTTCTTTCTCTTGTTGCAAGAGCCCCCAAACAATTAGACTAGAGCTCCAGTGAGCTAGAGCTTCTGTTTTTTGAGTGACTTTTTCCCTGAAGTTGCAACTTCCATTGATTTGATAGAGTTGACCCAATTGATACAGATTTTGTATCACTATTAAGACACCTTTACAGTGCCTTGTATTTTTTTTTTTCATATAAATTTGCGTGGACTTGTTAATTTGTGAATTGCTTACAAACCTGTTGCTGACTACTTCAGAAGTACTAGCAAATGTCTCATAGTTCAGATAAGATAGCTGGAGATCAGTGCAGATACTGTCCTATTCATAAATGTTAGCATTGTTAACTACAGCATGTGATCTTATCTTTATAATGAATATCATTATTCACATTTAACTGGAGAGTGGTAGTTCTCTTTGTTCACTCACCTGTATTCTTAGGGAAATACACGTCACTTGTAATTTCTTGTAAGTTCCTGTTGGAAGTCAGAATGAATACTTCTTTCCCTAGCATTTCATAACTGCTGCAATCTGTGCTTCAAAGTTATTTGTATGAGATGATTTATCTGTAAATTAGGATACTTGTGTGTCTGCATGTGTTTACATATATGTACTCGTGCATCTTATACATATCTGCCATTATTACATTAGTGCCGGTGAGCAGAAAGAGGATTTTGGAATATGTATGTCAGATTAATGCTTAAACTGCATACATCTTAAAATGTTTGAGCCAAATTAACTGTACCATATTGTTAGCTTGTAGCCATTTTGCACTTTGTTGCTAGTATTCAATTAAAACACTTAACTTGCCTGCTCATTGATCCCATGTATTTATACAGAGCTGTGCTCACTTTTAAATTCAGTTTCCTTAGGGAGAATACAAATATTTTTCAATTTTGTTTTGTGAGCCATATGTTCAAGAGCCGCTACTACTTTGCTGTTTCAAATTTCGCCTTTTCCTGCCTTTACACTACTGCAGAAATTCACTAGTACAGTCTAAATACAGCACCATAAATATAGTAACAAAAAGTTTGTAAAGCAATGTAATTTTATCAACTCATATTTAATTAGTTTTATTGTAATATCCCTTAGAGCTCAGCTCTAAATGTATCCCTTTCTTTATATGTTTTGCGAGTCATCTTTTACAAATGTATTCATTCTTCTTCTCTTAGCTCCAACGTTTTTGTTCTGTTTTGTTTTTAGATGTTTCTGGGCACCAGAAAAGAGTAAAAGACTCTTCATCATATGTTGGCTACTGCTTTCCTTATGTAATATTCAGTTTGGCTCTGTCATGTATTCATATACCCACTTTCATGACTGCTCCCCATTCTTCCATTTAATCTTGACTGTGAAGTCTCTAGGGATCAGAGAAAGAGCAAGTAAGACCCGAGGAGCAATTGGGCAAGAGAGGCCAGTAACTTAAATGATGCAGTCAAACTAGATGACAGTTTAAGCCTGCTAGCAGTGGGGGAAGTCTGCAGTGTTTGCTTCAAGGAAAGCAAAGTGAGGAAGTAAAAGTGTCTTCATTTCATAAAAGAGAGGAAAAGTAGAACTAAGCCTGTGGGAGAAGAAAGAAGTGACAGAATCTGACCTTGTCTTGGCTTTACCTTGATTATATTTGTCTTGAAAGACATAAGTGTTAAAATTCAGTAAATTTAGCCTGGAAAATAACCAAAATTACATAACTGCAACTTCAAGCTTTTTGTCATCTGCAGCTTTTAATTGATGCTTAGCTATCATAGTGACATCTCCAGTGGAAAATTTGAATGCTAAGGAACATAAATCCAGTCTCTTAAGACTCATGAGATGCTAGTCCCGTTTGCCATTAACACATTGTTCAGCAAAACACTTGCTTAACTCAAAACACAGTTTAAATTTTGGTGATGGGGATCCTTTGCAGGCTCAAGTTTTAATACCTCTGGATATCTGTCTGTAAACCTGGCATTTTGGCATTCCCAATCCTCTGCTATCTAAATTATGTTTCTGTAACCACTGAATTTCCAATATGACATGTCGGTGATTGTAGAGTCTGAAGCACTTGTTGTGCAGATCACATTTCCTTTCTGTTGAAGTATTTTCCTGGCCTATAAACTTGAGATATAGGATAGATGTTTTTAATTTCTTATTCCACTGGAACACTGTACCCTGAAATCCAAAGAACTGGTTACCTTCCTGTAGTAGATTTATCAGGTGTCAGCTGGGGCAGCATATTTTTAGTTCCAAACAATACTGTGCTCTGCCTTATTATTTTTGGCATCTTGTTCAATATAATTCCCTTCTCTCTTGTTGCCATTACTTGATATTTTAAATCTTGTAAATGTTTTACATACACTCTCATTTACTTTACATATTACTCTCAAGGTTCATTTCAAACTTCTGTGATATATGGCGTATAAGTAAATGACAATAATGGTTTGACATATTTTGGCAAACATTTGTTGGAGCATGGTGAAGGGGAATGCACTATCAAAAATCTCAGTCTTGGTATTACAGAATCCCTGTGGAACAGCTGTATCAAATTCTTCACATTATTTATAACTGAAGCAAAAGTAAATCTCTGCTTGCTCTCATTTTTGTGTTTTGTCCCCTACTCAATCACATTCCAGTTTCCCTCTAGACAAAAAATTTTGTAATCATTAATCAGATGGAAGATCACATACCTTTTTGTAATTAATTTAGATGGTTTTGTAGCTTTTGATAAAACTGTATTTTGCTGAATGTGTGTTCTTGAAGTTAAAATGTTTTACAATTCTCCTAGGTATATAATCTTGGAATTACTGAACTTTGTTTTGCTTCAAACTAAACTTGATCCTCAAAATTTTTGAATGATAAATGAATGTCTTATCCTTGGAAAAATGGTTGCCTGGTTCACAACTGGTATCAAATTTTGTCTTTGGTTTTTCTTCAGCAATATCTCCTCTGGGTAAGATAAGTATTCTTCATCTTTACAAGTATGTAAAGTCTGTTTTTTGATTCCTGAATTCAGCAACACTTCTCAGTTCACTTTTTTTTTTTTTTTTTTTCCTCCAGGTAATACATATTTAGAAGAAATGGATAAAACTTTAAAAATGACAGTGTTTTTGTTATCTTGCATTTTGAGATTTTATTATTGTTATTTCTGAATAATAAGTTAAAATTGTCTTGGCTTCTTCATGAGCAATTAGGTTGTATATTCTGAGGTAATTAAATATAAAGTGTCCTAAAAATCACCACCCACAGCTTCACCAAAAAATCACCACCTACATTTTATCTGCTGCTGCTGTGAAATGATGTGATCATTTAGTGTTAAAATTAATTTTGAATTGTTATCTTCCTTCTACACTTTCCACTGTGGAGTCTTTTCTTCTTTGGTTGTGATTGTTTCTCTTTCTAAATGTATGATAAACAATTTTCAATGCAGTCTGAGAGGAAGGCAGAGTCTGGGTCTGCTGGTCAATGAGTGAAACTTGGTCCATTCTTCTTATTGTTCTTTAAAGTTTACTGTGAATAGATGCATTCACTTCAGTATGACCACTCACAACAAAATGTACTTTGTCGTAAAGACTTGTTCCTTCTGGTCAAATATGCTATTTATTGAACATATTGATTTCTAATAGTAGAGGATTCCCAAGTAGTAATTTCAGGTGGTAAATTTTACGCCTGAATAATACCAAAGAAACCAAAAAACATGTCCCTTTTCCTAGGTCAAGGATTTAATTCCAGAACTTATTTTGAAGAAAGTATGGTCCATAAAGACTTCAATATCTATTCATGTTAGTGCTGAAGGAAAAATAAGTACAGCGGTATGCAATGAGTAACATACATGTATTTTCTATGCTATTTCCCACTGGAAAAAAGTGCCTAACACTCTGACTTAAAAAAAAAAAAAAAAAAAAAAAGGCAAACAAATCACCACCACCAAAGAAAAAACTCTCTTCCACCTTTTGTTTTTCCCTTTAATTTTAGTTTGGGTGGTATCTCTGATTCTTCTCTCTCAGAGGCCACACAAAGATATAAAACATTGATAACTCCTGCATCCTCCTCCTGCATCCTCCATCACCCTTTAAGAAAGCATAGATAACTACCAAGGAAATAAATTTCAAAGTATCAGAAAAAAGAATTAATGTTTATGTGGTTTATTTTTCCCTTGAGTTGATCCATTGTTTCCTGGGATACACATTTTACTTCTCTGCTTTTGTGCATCAGGTCAGTGTTTTGACTTCTCTCTTTCTTCTTTCTTAGTTATTTTAAGCATCCTTCCACTCTTATGGCTTGGAAAACAATGAACCTTTGTTAAAATCTGTCTTTTAAACAAAACCATTATTGCTTTTCTAAGTTGTACTTTATTATTGAGTTTTCTAAGCACTTGCCAGCTCTGTACTAAACTCTTCGGAGGCTTAGTAAACACAGAAATAATAATTATATTAAAACTGGAATTACAGCTGGAGCCGTGAACAGGAAATCCATGCTCAATTGCATTCTTATCCTTGTTTAACGAAAATGAGTTTTGGGAAGTTGGTTATTAACATGGTATTTTAGCATAAATATATGTTATTTGAAATATATATTGGTGAAATATTTACAAGCAATGGTTATGACTACTTAAAATGCAATGAATGCACAAGATCATCTTAAACAAATGGGGCATTGGGATGAGAGCCATGAGAAACTGTTGAAGAAATCTGGAAGCTGAATAGCAAAATCCTTTTAAAACAAGACAAAAAGGAGAGTGAAGCTACCTGCCAAATAGAAAACAGCCTCTCATTGTTTTGTTTTAAATCAAATAGTCAGATAATCACATCAATGAACCAAGTAAGGGAAGATTCATTAAAATAATTAGAGGTATAATGGTGACATTAAGAGAGATTCAAATACAGTCCAAACGTGGATAATACAACCCAGAGTCTGAGCAGGGTTGTCACCACTCAATCTAAATAGCACTCTGTGGTGGCCTGCTGCAGTGCAGCCTTCTTGTACCTGCTGCTTTCCTGCAGGTGAATGATGTGGGCTGATGTTCTGTTGTGCTTGTTTTGACTATTTATGTGCATGCTTACTGATTTGGGGATTTGTATTTTTCACTTTATTGGTGGCCTCACATTCACCTGAATTTTTCACATTTATTTATAAACAAACTGTGTGGCTACGGGACTGGTTATACATGGAATAATTTTTAGAGCATGATTTCAATTTTTCACAGATGCAGAGGAGATAACGGAGTCATTTGGAGGCAACGGGCTGCATCGACTCTCAGCCCCTCAGCAAATCAAAATCTTAATGATCCTCAACTCCTTTGTGAACTTAACTGTGTTTAAAAATGGAGTTAGAGTGCTAGTGCCAGCAGAAGAATGCAGACTATATAAACATAAACTGTCAGTTTTAAGAATGGAAAGTTCCTAATTTGTAGCATATATTTTGATTGTTGCTTTAATCTCAAACTTTGGCATTTTTTTAAATTAATTTCTTCATTCAAACTTTGATTTTCATTGTGATATTAATAATTATTAATAACTACATTACAATCCTTTGAATAATGTTTACAGAATAAAATTATAAACGTGAAAAAGAGAAATTACCTCCATAAACAAAGGAAAAGGGAATGTCATTATTTTCCTTAATTTTCCTTCAGAAAATAGGTATTCAAGGAGCTACAGTAAGTATGTTTTGTGTTCCAACAATATAGTTGTTCTAAAATTCTGTATGTAATTTATGAATGAATCAATATATACTTCTTTAGACACTCGCCTTCTTAGCTACTGTACTCCTGAAGTATCAGGCATGCGTTTAATTTGCTGAATATGTGGGACGTACAGTATAATGACATGAAATGTGTCTCTTGCCAGACAAAGTTAATGCCAGACAATTGCACTTATGCTTATGAACCTAATTTTATTGAAAGAATATTCTTTATATTAATTCAATAAAGACTAATGGGCCTGTTAAAATTAGTTACTTTCAAAAGAGTGTATTTATTGCCATAAACATCCGTGCTTTCTCCAGGAGTTGAGGAAAGCTGATGGTCTTACTTTTCTCCACAGAAAGAGTCTTGGCTGCAAAATTGTTCTCATTACACACACAACTCCCTAGACAAGTTTTGTAGAACTGTATGAAATCATTCACGTGATTTCAATTTATGGTGTAACTGTGTGCCAGAGCCTTTGAGCCTTGGCTCAGTGTGAGTACAACACAGGTTATGATAGGGCAGTATAAATGAAAAACACTTGACCATTACACAAAGGATACAGATAGTGTTGTTCTGTATCAAGTTGTATACTGTTCAGTAGTTTGGAAAGTCTATTACACTAGTTACAAATGCTGTTCCGGGACATTCATCACATGGTCTTGAACAAACATGGAGAAATAACCGCTTGTTTATTATACACTGGATTCTCAAGACAACAGCCCTTTCCCTATCTAGGGGAATGCATTTTCAAAGCAATATTGATTTTTCTATCATTCTTTTCTCTCCTCTCTCCTTAAGATCCTGGTTTTAGAATTATCTTTCGTCCTTAAATTGTTTGTCTTCTAAGACACGAATGTGTTTAGTCTCTTTTTTTTAAACAAACTTGAATTCACGGAAGATAATGTATAAGTGATATGATGGCCTATGTACATGGTAAGAAAGTAATTTTACTGGTTCTTGCAAGACACATACCATTTCAGACTTATGTCATAGAGCTGGAGGAATCTGTAAAGAGAGGTGATTTATTTCAAATGTTACTCAAGATCTGTTAATCAGGCAAAAACCTTCTGAATCAAAAGTTCTCTTGAAAATCAAACCTTGGCTTGATTTGCTGTCACTGCTGTGTCTCAGCTCTTAGTAAAAAAATAAAATGGCTGCCAGAATGAAAATGCAAAGCTAATAAGCAATATTAGTTACAGTTTTAAGACGAGGAGGAAGCCTGGTAGGAAAGTAGCTACTCGTCTGTCTATTCATGAAAACTCAGGTAGATGTATTCCCCATGCAGTATATAAGGAAAAATAAAAAATAAAAATAAAAAATTCAAGAGGAGCTTGCAGTCCGCTGCCTTCTGTGCAGAGAGACCTTTGACCAAAGTACTGAAGCTCAGTCCCCTTGAAAATGTTTTGATATAACACTGGCCTTTACCAGATAATCTTAAATGTTTTTTGAACAATATTGCTGTAAATGTGCTTTATAGAGCAAACAGATTTTTAGTAACCTCTTCTGTGGGTAGTGATTCAGTTGAGACTTAACTATTTATATATTTGAAACTTTTTCCTTTATCCCAGCCTCTTTCGAATGCTTCTCCTGTAGTCCCAATATAAACTTATGGACAACACTTCTTTTAAATTCAAAAGATGTCATGCCTATATATTCGTAGTACAAAAAATCTTTTTATTTTCCTCAAAATATATTCACATAAATTTAACTTTTCCATGAGAACTCTCTGTAGACAAAGACAAATATATGTTAAAATATTAGGATAATGTCAACTTCAATCTTAACTTTGTTTCCTTTAGATTCTGATGCTTTTTTTGTTCTTGTCACTAATCTTTTATTTATTTAGCTAGTTAAAATTTTACCTTCCTAACATGTTTACAAAATAGATGCATGGAAACTGAATAGGATTATTTAGCATGTTCCAGTGGTAAGTTTTTTTTTTTGTTTTTTTTTACCAAATATCCTATGTGAAGTTTGTTATACTTGTAGACATGACCTTTCTTATTTGTAAATGCTAATTGCTCTGTAACATATTCTGAAAACCCTGACCACTACATCAGAAGTATAAATAAAAAGAATTGTTCTCTGAACTACATATGTGTATTCATAGAACAACTTATAAATTATGACTTATGTTTGATCATAGCCTTTGTAATTAGAAACATACTGCATCTGTTTAACATTGCTACTGTTTTGTTGCAAAAGATTTTCTGTATCAATTAATCTAGTAATATCCCTAAGCAAGCTGAAATTGTTGAAGAAGATGGAAATTGGCTGATGAATGTATTGGTCACTTTAGAGCCATGTTCAAATCTATCTTCTTGCTGTCCTAATGAATATGGAAGCCTGCCCAGTGTGTGATTGGATTTTAATGACTACAAGGTCAGGGACTTTGCAAGGTGTGAATCTGCTTGCAAGGTCACTAGTGGCAAACAGTGCATGGATCTGAAAATAAACAAGGAGCTGTCAGGGATATTAGCTTTTTGTAGAAAAACCCTTGGGATGAAAAGGTTAACAGGTGATTGCATTGTAACTTGTTTTGAAACTCAAAATGAGCTCTAAAGGTACGTGCATTATCCTTCATTATACGTTGCATAAGAAATAGTAGCAATTTAAAATGCAGGCAATGTTTGATTATAATAGTACCCTAGCTTATCAAAAGCTTGCATTTACCACTCTATATAAACTGGTCCACAAAATCAACACATGTTCCAGAAGCAGGCCTTTTGGAGACGCAGGTGAAATTACCTGGTCTAAACTGCCCATGGTTGCATAAGAATACTTGCTTCCCATAGGGAACCCAGGCTAGCAGTTACCCATAGAAATTCAGGTCACATGTACAGCAGTTATATCCTTTATTAATTTGCTATTCTGGAGGATTGTTCAAGCTGTAGGGAAAAAAAAAAAAAAAAAAAAAAAGGAAATGAGTTTGAAAGTATTAAGAAAGTTTATAAATTACTTGTCATAAGGTACTTGACTTATGATAGAACAGCACTGAAATGACTCCTACATGAGGAAAATACAAAGAAAATCTGCAGTGGTGGAGAACTTCAGAGGTGAAGTTCTTTCCTGACACTGTTTTTACTTCTTTCTCTCTTTCTCTCTTTCAATAAAAAGTTAATTTACTAAGTAGAAAAATCAGAGCTGTTGAACCATTTTCCCTGATTGCTTGTGGCATTGAGTAGATTCATGAATATGTTCAGGCATGGCTACCAAGTTTGCTGTTTCTTTCAAACTACTTATACCTATGGAAGGATTCATCTGATGTGCAACTTGAAGTGACAGTTTAAAAGAATGGTATAGAATGGGGTTAGGCATCTTGTTGTTCTGTGTCATGGGGAAGTCTTTCAGCTTAGTGGTAGAGGAGCCAGGAAAAATACAAGTACCCTTCACCCTTGGGGGAAAAAAAAATAAAACAAAAAACAACTTTCCTGCAATCTGAAGGGGTTTTGTCATTTCCTCTTTTTTTCATGGGCAGTGTATACATGCATATATACTTTTTTGGATGGAGTTACTTGTATGTCTTCTGTTCCCCATCTGTAGATGGAATGCCTGTACAATAACTGCTAATAGTGCCTCAGCTTGAATGGATCTGTGTGATCAGTCATGGTTTTATGACTAAGCTAAATATCAATGATACTTTTTAAAAATTATTATTCAGGACAAGAACCTTTAAAACAGATACTGTACTTTAGCTAATGCTGTAAGAGTACTAAATAACCTTAATGTAGCTGCACATTCAATTGCCAGCTAAATTCTGCATTTAAAACAAGGGCTTAGATTATTTGCTGTAAATGAAAAAATAGGCTATGTATTTATTCATATATTTAGTCTTACATATATGTATGTCATATATGTAGCCTCAAATATTTAGTCTTTGCATGCTTCATGATTTTACACAGCCAATAGTGCAGTGTCACAGAAAAAATATAGCAGAAGAATTTGGTCAAGGTAGAAGACTTAGCTGGTTCTGAACTCACCCTGTATGCATTTACTGCAGTCATTTATAGTATGTGACCCTTCCTTTCTTTTCACTCCCCTTAATGCATAAGCTTATGTTTGTATTTCTGTTGTATTAGGGGCAAGGAGAAAAGTGCTTCATTTTCTCTTACTTAAGAGTACAGTGCATAGAATCCTGTAATCTTTCTGCATTCTAACTGGGCAACCAGAAAGAGAAGGCATCAACTATATTTTCTGAAAAAAGAATTTCAGTTTAAATTTATTTCTTTACAATAAACTGAAAATGTTAGCATTCAATATTCTTTTAAAATGTCTAGTTTACAGTACTTAAAAAGATAAAAACTTAAAAAAGTTTTAAAAGTACTTAAAAAGATAAAGTTGAAAGTAGTGGTCTATTGTAGTTTTAGTAGTAAAAACAGTAAAGCCTGTTAACGCAATGAGTTTTACCTTTGGAAGGTGCTTTGTTTAATGCGTAATTTTAATGATTATAGTAGCTGAATGTTTATTCTTAGACTTAATATTGACAAACATTGTTGTGTATAATCTGTAAAGATTTTGTAGGAATATAAACAGAACATTTTGGTACCTACTTCATTCAAAGCTGCTGCAGGCATACCTATGTGGTTCTGAAAAGTGTTACTTAAGGAAAAAAATCACAAGATGATATCTGTTTCTTAGTTACTGTTCTAAAATGTTAATTTTCAAACCAATGTCACATGCTAATGTCCATGTATATATGAAATTTACAATTCTCAGTTATTTCCATTTTGGTGTTTTGGATTTTTGAGTCTCTAAATTGTAGGCAAGTTTGACAGTCTCTTCTACACTGGTAGATTCTGCTCTTGGCTTCTGTATTACTTCATATACAAATACACTGACAGTAAATTTAGTGTCCAAGTCCACTCCTGCTCTTCTGCCCTTCTTGCTCTTGTAATGTTTTCTTATACCTCATTCTAGATATGTTTCAATGTGTCTTTAAATTTTACTTATTTTAACAACAGATTGGTCAAAACTTTCTACATTTAATCTTTTTTCCCACTGATTGTCTATGCACTTCAATTGTAATAGTAAAATGCCTGAAATTCCAGATGTTTAGTCAGGTTTGATAAAAACAAAATCTTGATTTTTTTTTTTTTTTTGAACAAACTGTTATCCTTTTGGGTAATTGTCTGTTTTATCTCATCTAATACTGAATTCTAGAATCATTCTTATTTCAGTTGCTCTATTTAAGGGACACACATCAATGCTTAGTGAATGGTATAACTGTAATGCTGAGTCATATTTTTAAGTTCTAAACCACCAGATTTGCAGTAACTAAAATGGCAATCCTAGCTACAAATTACTTTTCTCATTTAAAAAGCTACTGATTTTCTGTAAATTGTACCTAATTAGTCATTCAACAAAGGTAATGCCTGCAGCTTTGGATGTGAAGAAGATCTCATCTTCAGTGAAATTCTGCTCAATGTACAAACTCCAGTCACACACTGCAGTCTGCAGAGCTAGAAACAGTGCTGATGAATCAAAAGAAACCACTGGCCTCTTTTGCTCTATTTTTAGTATCATTCCCATTGCTAGTAGAGCCTTTACTGTGAAAATGTAATGTTTGATTTTTCTAAAAACATGATGAGTAATTAAAGTTCTAGCCAATAAGGAGAATAATCTAACAACATCAGATCCAGACTCTGTTACAGTGGATAATTAGCAAGCCATCATGAGACAGTTCTGCCTGTATGGTTATTAAACATTTATGCCAATGAAAAGACATTGAGTTCTCTCTATCCCAGTGTGAGAACAAGAGGCCAGCAGTTTCCTCCATCAAGAGAAAGCCCACAAAGTTACCTTGCCCCTGAGGAGACAGTGTGGGAAGGAAAGATGAAGAGCAGTTCAGTTGTAGAGAAAACAACCTTGCTACTTCTTTAAATTTCCCTTTAAAAATAGCTGAGCTTCCTTAAAAGGGATGATTGGTAAAGATGTGTGAAAGTGAGGAGAGGGGAGGTTATTCATGGAAATGAAATTAGGATGTAGATGTAGGGAAGAGTGACACATTAAGCACTGTTGAAAGCAGAATGCACTGCTGCTAAACAGTATGACAGGAAAGGCTGTAAAACATAAAATCATCTGTGAGCAGAACAGAGGAATGGGATCAGTTCTGACTGAGTATGTGGCTGAGACATTCAGAGCTATCCCACCAGTCCTTTAGCCTCTCTGTGCCACTGTCAAACCCTTCTCACCTCCTCCTGCTGATTTGGCCTTGCTTGGTGTTGTACTTTAAGAGACAAGGATTTCTGTCGATTCCTGTTGTCTTGCAGAAAAAGGAGCATTCCTTTTCACTGTTTCTGTGCTGAGAGTGTGATATTTAGCACAGTCGTTGGCTTTATGATTGTCTAAAAATCAAAGAATCAATGAGCTGCTTGATAGTAAATATAAACAAGTGGTAAAACAGCAATAATAGCAAAGTACTGAAGATACTTACCTAAAAAAAAAAAAAAAGCCTGTTCATGTTGGATTTTCTGCTACTGCGTGTTTGACTTGCCTGCTTAGGTTTGTAAGATCTGAAGGAAAGGTACTGTGTTGTCTATGTGTATGGATCCCTGTGTAGTATACCTTCAAAGTTATTTGGGGACTCCGGGCACATTTGGAACACATGCTTAAAATAAAAATTATAGGACAGCTGATCCTACCAAGCAGAATATATTAAGTGAAAGGATAGGCTTTCTCTGGTAGAGCTTCTTGGGGGTAGAGAGTTTTCCTCTGTGTACCACTGGTCATTTGGTGGCTGAATTAACATTGCTATATGAGCGGTCTGGGCTTCGTTTGCAGCCAAGGCAACAGTCATCTACTTGGCTTGTAAAATTCCCGATGGCAGGTGGATATTGCTGGAGATGTGTATGGAACATTGCTTTTCTAAGCTATAACCAGAAAAGGCTTTTATTTTCCTTTACTTGCCCCCATCTCCACAAGCTTTTTGACTGGAAATAAATAACAGTCCAGAGGGTGTTCTGTTTGTCTTCTAACAGATTTGACAGCTAATACTCACAGGGAAAAAAAAAGGGGTGGGGGTGGGGTGGGGGAGGGAAGGGGGGAAGAAAACAGGACTTCCTAGAGCTTTCAGGAGATGTAAAAGCAAGCTTTCTCTCATTAAATTGTCTATCCCATCAGTTGAACTGTAAAGAACGCTTGGGTGGATTTATGCTTTTGAAGGAGAAATGTTTAACTTTTCTTCCATTTCTGTTTGAATAAGAGAAGTGCAAGTTGCCAAAAGACAAGAGATATTAGTATAATTTTTAATTTTGCTGTGAAAGTCTTTTAAGAGGGATGATGCCACTGATGTCATCCAAGTTAAGAGAAAGAACAAAGATTTATGAGAACTGCCTCTCTCAGACTTGCTTCACTGTTGCTTAGAAATTCTTGGATGTTTAATGTCAGGGATTGAAAATCTGAAGAATACTGGGCTGGATTCATTTCACCTAATTCTAGTTGTTTACATATTAGCTTTATTATTTTGATTCCTTTTGTTGTCGATGGAGAGAATTGTGCTTTATACGTGTGAGTTATTGTGCCTGATTTGTGTGTTTTTGTTTTGACAATATTATTGTCCTTTAAGTGCCTGTTTCCTCTCTATTTCTCTCTAGTTCAGATATATTTAAGTAGAATGAAACCAATCCCCAGTCCTAATTTTAAGAAATACTGACAACAATTTTATTCAAACATGAGAGCTTCTCTGATATGAAAAATACATAACTCGTCATCAATCAAACACCCAAAATTAGATTTCCTAAATGTTATATTTATGTATGACTCAGTTTCCCATCTGTGAAAGATTCACAGAGCTTCCTTACTTCAGAGGCATGCTGAAGATTGTTAGAAAATAGTAAGAGAAGCCCTTTAAGGTGATAAAATTATCTATATAAAATACTGTTGAAACCATGCTACAACAAAATAGGGTATACAAATAATTAGTCCACGCCATGCCTAAAAAAAAAAAAAAAAAAAAAAAAAGGAAAGTGCACAAAAATACCATTCCAAGTCTCATTCACTTTGTGTGTTAAATGCAACAAAAGTTTTGTAAGTTTTGTAGATACTATAATATGTGATCACAATGCCCAACTTTTCTATAGACAAGGGGTTAGAAATAAGAAAGCTAAGATTCTGTCATATTTTAGTGCTTGAATTTGCTGTTTTAATGGTCTTTTTAATGAAGCACTGTATTTAGTTTGTGGCTTGTTTGAATAATTGGCAAATACTTGTGGACACAATTTCAAAATTTAATTACTCATTAGAATTATGCATAATTATGTCTTTTTTTCCTATGCACATATGAACAGTCTTTTTCTGAATTTGAAGGAATAGTGGTGCTCCTGTGAATATTTCTTGGGCAAACAACAGTATTTGTGTGCCAAAAAAGAATGTTCATTGTTTGCTGTTCAAGTAATTAATTTTGCTATACATTTGGCTCCTTTTTTTTTTTTATTATTATTATTATTATTATTAGCATTGATATGTTCCCCTAGCATACAAAAATAACTGCTGTGGTAACAGTCTTACATTTATAAACTTTAAATGATAAATTGCTTTCATACACAGTCTGTCTAGATATTACAATTCTTGTCTAGACATTACAGTTCTCAATTCTCATAACACTGTGAATTGGGGAAATTCTGTTGGCCCTGTTTTATAGACTGGAGATGGAGGGTTACACAGATTATGCTGAATGTGGTCAGCAGGAAGAAAGTCAGAAGACCAAGTAGTCAGCAATTGAAACTTAACTTGATGAACCTCTGACCTGGACTTAATCTGTAATATCTTCCACCTGTTTTGATGGATCGTGAAAAAAATGTCATTCATAGAATATCCAAATATACCATCATAGACCATTGTTCTCAAAACCAGGACATCCTTTTGAATGTCTAGTCTCGAGTTCATGAATTCAGGAACCTAGGTTGATACTTTGCACTTTCTCTTTAGGCATAAATTGAGTAAGATGAAGGTCTTTTTCCCCTCCTTATGCCTTTGTAATTGTCACTCATCTCTTAAGGGGCTACCAACCTCCTGTCAGCTGAAAGACAAATGAAGTAGATGCCACAGTGATCTATCTACTCAACGTGAAAGCAGCTTTAAAGGGCCTTGAGCCAGGTGAATCGAGGCGGCAGAGCTTAAGGTGAAGCAGTGGATACAGCAGCTGAAATGGGTGAGGAGTATTCACACAGAGTGCCTTGCCAGCAGTAGTGCTGTGATCCGGCAGAGAACAGTTTGACTGTGCCCTCCATCTCGATTTGAATTGCATCAGTCTACTCATCCATTAGCCAGCTGTGTGCACACACACACATGTATGCAACACATGCAACCATTCTGTACTGAGTTGCAAGCATCTAAAGCTCTGGTTTGTGTAAACAAATATTTTCATGAACTCTGACAAGAAGCATAAATAACAAACATTTCTACTGACTTGCAGATAAGGTTCTTTTATGGGATAAACAGTTAGAGTATCATGAACCAAACATTACTTAGACTAAAAGGGGATATTTTTATTTCCTGCCCAACATAGAACTGATTCCAGCTGGAAAGTAGGAGTGACTAATGTCACTTATTTCTCATAGGACTACAGGGATATAAGATAGCCAAGGGCCTCTCGGGCTGTCAGTCCCAGATCTGTCATGTCATATTTTAATCATAGGTTTCTTCAGACTTGAAAATGAGCATTTTTTCCTTTGTTTCTACTGTTTCTAATAGAAAGTAGTCTTACAGCCTTGCTTCCCTGATGGTTTAAAGCCTCCTTTCAATATCCAGCCTGAATTTAGTCTCAGCTAGTTCACGTGTTTGTTCCAATACCAGTGTTGCTGGAACTGTTGCTGAGGTGAAACAGCTCACGTTTCTTTTTGATATTTAGGGATAACAACTGTATGCCTCCCGGCTCTTCATTTTGTTTAGGTAAATACATCAAACTCCTTTACTCTCCTTTTGTAAAATAAGTTTTTCACGTTATATAACTTCTGCAAGACTAGGGTAAAAAGGACTTGCTTTATAACTTGAGGCAAAATGAATATATCAATAATGTACGTTTCTACTTGCAGAAATCTCTGTAGGTATTATACCAGGTTGGAGAGCATGCCATGAGGTGGAGGCATTTGGGGTCAGAGGGAATATTGCTATTTAAGTCTCTGAAATACCAAATCTTCATCTCTGGGTCTCAGATTGCTGCAAGCTGCTTGGATAGACTAGAGTTTATTGTCATCTCAGTGAGTCAATGCAAGTTCACCTGTGTAGAGAAGTTGAAGATCAATCTGATGCATGTATCTTTTTAAGTTAATCAGTGTTTATCCTTGCACCTCTTGTATGCCTTATAAACATCCTTAGTACTGCTCATTGTAACAGAAAATAGAAAACAAAACAAAAGGGTAAAATAGATTTAGAACTATTTTAAAATAGATCTAACTATACTGTTGAATAAAGTCATAGTATATTTTAAACCCCAAATCTGACATATTCACTAAAAAAAAAAAAAAAAGAAAAAGAAAGAAAAAAGTCAAATATTCCTAGATATTTTATTATCAACAATTAAATATGAAATTATTTTAACATGCAGGAGTTCTGTACATTATGACTAAAAGTTCACAAAGTATCTGTATTACTGCTAAACTGCTTTCTTTCTCCTATCTTGTGCTACAGAATTTTGGAATTGGAGTTCCACATTTCAGTTACCAGGGTGAACTGTGGTTTTTTTGACTTTTTATTTATTTATTTATTTATTTAAAGGAGGTGAAAAAAAATAAATAAAAGGAAGTCATGTAATTCTAATTAATTGAAATCTTATTTGAAGCTTTTTCCACATGCATAGCAGCTCCAGACCTCCTAGAGATTACACAAAGTATTTGCTTAAATCAAGTTTTCAAAAAGGCCTTTAATTATTGTATTTGTCTTCTATTATGTAGGTGTAAAAATGTACATATATGTAGAAATGTAAGGATACATTTCTGAGCCTTTAGAAGTCTCTGCTGTCCCAGCTGGGACTTTTGCTTGTCCATATAATTTTTACACAGGCAAAGGCCATGTAAGGCCTTATAAAGGCCAAATCCAAATTGCGGATCCTTCATCTTACACCCATAAGCTTACAAACTTGAATTTGGAGACTATGTTATAAGGCATAGCCTTTTAGTTTTCTTTACCTTTCTTGATGATATTAATGTTTGAAATTCTAATGCATAATATTTGAATTATTCATTTAAATTAAAATTTATCATGAGAACTAATTAAAAGACACTACTGGTTGCTGTCATCATAGCCTAACAAAAATTTAATTTGATGTTAATTTTTAGAGTCGTGTTAGCTTTAGAAATTATATTCTGTAAATAACAAAGCACTATAATTCTGTATAAGAATTTGGAAATATACTCCCATTTTCAAAAAACTCACTGCATTAGATAAAAATGTAATCTGAAAAGGTTTATAATGATCTGTTATTCATTCTCTTCCATATGATGTAAAGTAGGATTCATCTCAGTATATTTTCAGAAGCTGCATACAATCATAATAAATAAATCAGCTTTTAGAAGCTAAGCATTGAGAGTGAATCCAGGAAATGAATCCTTATTACTGTAGTCAGTCTAGTTACAGAAATCTTCAAGTTTCACTTCAGGAACAGTTAGATTGTTGTCTTCATTATTATTACTCAGAAGATTGCTTCAGATTCTCACTATTCTTATAATTGGAAACCCTCAAATTTACAGTTGAATTGTATTAATTTCCAGTTCATACTCTTTTTCTTTGAAAAGCTTTTTATTTGATCTTAGATTGTGACTTGATGACTAAGTTTGAGAGTTATGATGGGAATCCATTATCAACCGTTCAGAGAAATGCTCTCAATGCCTTGCCTAATTTCCACTACACGAAATATAGTGTCACTATTTCTATTCTCTGTCTAGTTGAGGCTGTGGAAGAAAGAGAGCCAAGAGTAATATTTAAAGAATGAGATTTTAGATGTTTTAGCTTAAGACTTGAGTGGTGATTTTAACAGGATGGATAGATGCTAGCACCGTAAGAGCTGAATTTAATTGCTGAAGGTGATGTAAGATGCACTTCACTTCTATTTATGGTGAAGATATTATACTGAAGAGAAATAAATAGATAGGGCAGAGAAGAATAAGTGAGACGTTTTCTTGAAAACTGCCCATCCCATTTCTTAATTTGATTGAAAATTTTCCGTTGAGTCTGTTTCTCGGTGGAAATTTAACTCTTGACTATATATATATAATCTGTTTCCTGAAGTGTCATGTGCTTCCTGGAATTCTTATATAGCTATCCGACCTTGGAAATTAAATTCTGCTGTGGTATGATGGAGGCTGAATTTTATTTTCCATCCACACTGAGAATCAACTTCTCAAAAAAAAAAAAAAAAAAAGCCTTTCCAAGTATAGGAAGAGTTGGACACATCCGTGTTACACACACAGGTTGAAAATGGTCAAAGAATGCTGACAAGCAAGGGCACTAACTGTTTTTACTAGAGGACTGTTAGGCTGGATCAAAGATGTTGGTTAGACAAAGATGAATTTGATGTCAATTGTGAAGTTAATCTCCATTATTTTTTTAAAGACCTGTTCGGTGTAGAATAGTTTATGCAGTTTGTTGAATTTTGTTGCTATGCATATCTCTTAGATACAATTTTCCCTCTACTTTGAATGGACTAAGCTGGAAACATTTCCTAGCCAGTGGAGAACTCAGACCAATATTTTTGTGACATTGAGTAAAATGCCTTCTTGTGTTCTCAAATATCATGGCAAGCTTGTGTAAAGGTGCTGACTAAGCCCTCCAGAGATGATTGATGTACCCCCAAGTACTTGCTCTTAGGATGCAGAGAGAGCAGAACTGGCAGTGTCAAAGTGCCGAGTATATTTGGTCAGGGAAGAAATCATAGGTGTAGACCAGCTGCCTACTTACTCCCTGTGCAGCAGAATGAAAGGTAGAAGGGAAGAAATAGGTTTTTGAGCTTTAGGCAATTCTGAGTAACAGACCTAGGAGATGAATAGGTGTGGATCATCTTTTAATTAACAGAGAGAAAACTCCATAAACAACTGTAGCGAAGACAAAGAGTATTGTGTTAAACTGAATATCTATATTTAATAATAATAATAATAAAAATACAAAAACAACACTTGTTTTCTGTGTTTCTATGTGTATTGTAGGTTGAAAGTTGCAAGGATCCACAGATCACCAAATCAAGATATGGTTTCTGGAGAGGCTGGGGGTGGGGGAACATTTTCCATCTATGCTTCAGTTGCAAGATAGCAAGAATAGTACAGTTTTATGTTTCCTTTGGAAGTGCTAAATGGATTTGAAGCAGCCCTTCTAAAACAATCGTAACAAACAAAGAAATCCCCAATTTTTTATATTAAAAGAGCAAGGTGAATTTTCTCATGTACCCAAAACTCTTTAAGCTGTCCTTTTGATTAAGTTTATTGCACCCAGAGCTTCTCTCTGTTATGAACTGTTGCATGGCCACTACTTAAATGTGTAAGTGTATATTGAGATCTCCATAAGGTACACTTTTCTATTTTTCTAATTTTCTAATATTTTCATTGACATGGAGACAGAGCACAGGATTTTTGTTTCTGACATACCTACAGTAATTATCCATGTTCTGCTGATGATTATTTATTGTTTAATTAAAATCTATGCAGAGGATAAAAAGCCCATTAGGATAAAGCATTGTGTCAAAACTAAAAAGTTGCAATAAAGTTTGAGCATGGAAATGCCTACTGCTGGCTTCTTTATATTTATTGTGAAGCTCTGGTAGCAGGCTTCAGATAAACAGAATATTATGTTACTCCAAAGTAATCATCTGCTTCTGTAAAAATTAGAAATGATCTTGAATTATTCACCCAACTTGCCTAACCAGAACAAGGTGCATTAATGGACTAGTATGGTGAGGCATTAGGTATCACACACTCGTTAAGGAGCAGCTTTCTTTACAACCTTGACTCGGTACAGGTGGGGAAGAGCTGATTATAAAGGAAAGGCAGTTAGAAATGACAATAAATTTTTCAGGAAAATGTATCAGTTCATACACATGCCTAATAAGTTAACCCATCTTTGTAGAGAAAACTGCAAGTTCATTTTATTCATAGTGTCACTGCTAGATTTGAAGCTTAAATTCATTAATCTCTGTGAATTTTTACACTTGTCTAATGCGGTTTGAAATGCTTACCCTGATGGATACTCATCTGAGGATAATCATCTATTTGAATTTATGGGGAACACTCTCACTGTGAGATGTGGGAATTTGCACGTATAACTTCAGATTGCTAAAAAAACAACAACAACAACAACAACAAAGTAAAACATAAATTCTTGTGTACTGGGATGTGTGAGTGAAAACATTCTTCTTTAATGTTGGTTTTAATTAAAGGTGGATTGATTAAATCACAGTATATGACTCACGGTAGCTGCACGTTTTGTTTGTTTAACTTTTCTGCCATAACCAATCCATTGTTGTATGTCATTGGAAGGTCCAGAAATTTCTCAAAAGCAGAATCCTTTTACTTAGTGATTCCTAGACCTGGCTCTGTTTCAAATATGTGATTTTAATTTTTCTTCCTGGGTTATCCCTTTTAAAGGAAGATATACATATGGGAAAGGTGACTTTAGGACAGTTGTCATCTCTGTGATAATCCCTGGATGAAGGTTCCTGGATAAGTTAGAACAGCTCAATCACATCTCTAAATTGTGTTTAACTGCAGTGGAACTGGGGGAATGCTCCACAGCCAAGAATTATTGGAGAGCGGCATGCTCTGATTAGGACCTGTTTGTCCCTTGGCAAAGCTTGTATGTTGGTAGCTGTTATGTATGTGTATGGCCTTTCTGTCAGCTGGTGCTGGTGCCTCTATGCCAGAAATATTTCTGTTAGGTATCCAGGTCTTCCTGCTGTCAGAGTGGCACAGAGGGAGCAGATTGTGACAGAGTAATTTTCTGGTATCTTCAGATAACTATTAGAAAATTTTATTACACCTTGTATTCTGTATTCTGCCTTATTCCAAAAAGCATTTTAATGTGCTACACTCATTTATTATTTATTTATTTTTGATAAAAGATTGGCCTATCTGCAAATGTTAGAACACATTTAGAACACAAGCCAAATTCATGTCACCTGAGTGCCTACTTTGGGAAGGTGGGTTTTCTTATTCGGTCGGCTGATAGGGACTAATTCAATGCAAGGCCTCTTGTATCCTGTTCTTCAGTGTGAGCGTTTATCTTATGGAAGTCTTATATAAAAATAAGACTTAAGGTCTTATGGAAGTTTTATATAAAAATAACTTTTTATAACTTATTTTATATAAAAATCCCTAATTAGTGAACGGAGCATGTTCTCTGGCAGTGCAGTTTATTTTTGCTGTCCTTCTGTGGCAAATTACAGCTGTGGACTTGTGACCTTTATTAAAATTTTAAAACATCTGTCAAAGTATTAAAAGCAGTTGAGTTAAACATAATGAATTGGATTTGATGGTACAAATTCTTTGCAGAATCCTTAAAATGGACATCTTGTTGTATAGCTGTTGCCAGTCATGAGAGAAGTGATCTCAGTGAGGTCTTTGATCTGTGTTTGTCTGCTGTTGCAGTGGGTGGAAAGAGAAACAGCTGCATTCAGCCCCTCAAGTACTGAACTAACTCCTTTGACTCCATCAAAGCACCTCAAGTGTTTGTGTTAGAGTCTAAAACTTGGTGGGCCTGGTTGTCCAAATCTTTTCTTTCCTAAGCACAGGTGGCTGAAATGAAGCTACTTCAGGCCTCACTTTTTTTTTTTGTTTGTTTGTTTGTTTGTTTTTAAACACATGAAGTCTGAACAAAAATCTGAGGCCCCACACACCTAGGACGAGCCTCTTAAGTCCATCTTTTGCTGTTCCCTGAAGCCATGATGGTGGTCTGCCTTAAGTATTTGATTATGTATGCAACTCAAATCACTACTGAGAGGAGTCATGTACTGATGTCTCTCTGAAGTATCATCGTAATATCTTTTGATAACCCCACTTTGTTCCTTTGGATAACATGCATTTACTGTGGGATTTTGTCAGATTTCACTGAAAATCCTAAGGGATTCAAAATAACTACTGAGTTCTACTAGTGTGTTGTTTGAAATGCAACATCTTAAAGCATCTATCAAAAGTAAAATTAAACATATGCAGTGACCAGTCTCTCAAGTAAAACTGCATTTTTCTATCCAGAAAGCAGGACTATAATGTTCTTCTTGCAGAATTTTAGAAATAACTGTTTGAAAAAGAACCTATGAAGGCATCTGTTCAATTTCCATTTTACTTTGCCACACAAGATAATGTTGAAAATAAAGATATTATTTGTCTTGAGTTGTTACCAGACAGAGAAAAACAAACAAACAAAAAAAACATTACTTAATATTAAATTATTATATCATATAATTATATTATATATTATATGCATATATAATACATATTGCATATATATCATATAAATTATATATAATTATATTATGTAATTATCATAATGTATATATACTATATGATATATTTATAATATATATAATTATATAATATAATTATAAATTACATATTAAAATTAATTACTTAAACACATTAATTTCATCACTGTTTCTCTGTATTCAAGACATAGTGTTTAAATGGAGAGTTTCAACGTTACCCTCCTGATTCACAAAGCCCAACAAAGCTGGTATTTTGCTGACCAGTTGCTTTAAGAAAGGGGTCATTAGTTTTTCCTCCTTCCCTACCTCCCCAAAGCACACCAGGCTTAGAAAATAAAGTCTAGTAAGTACTACCCAGAGTAATGGTTGTCTTTCAGGGTTTTGGTTTGGTTAGTCCTTTTAGGGACATTTTTTATAGATCTCCAGGCAACTGAGAACTTACTGAATATTTGTGCAGTGTGATAATTAGTTTAATACCTCTGTGATTTTAAACAAGAAAAATCCAGGTACCAGCTTGTGGATCTCCCACAAGTCTGTTGCTCATATACCTAAACATTAGACTTGTTTCGCTTGAAATCCCCAGCAACACAGATCACTCAGAAGATCAAATTTCAATGAGAACTGTGAAATAGAGAATGTTACACTATACTTTTTGTTCACCTTTTACGCTAAAATGGACCATCTGAGTTCTCTTCTTCAATCAGTCAAAGGTCTCCACAGTTCTGGACATCAGACTGATTGAAAAGTCTTATGTTTTTTTTCTAGATTGAATGGAGAAGGTTGGAATTCAGCAGGAAATCTCAGCTTACTTTTGTTTCACAAAGCTGGACATGGAGGGACCAAATGGGACCAAATGACGGACTGGGAGAAAACAAAACAAATACATATCAGCATTTCCATGTTCAGTTTACAAGAATGATGTGCACAACCTGCTGTGAAATTTCTAACTGTTTTAGAAGTTACTTTGAAGAATCATAAAATCATCTTTTCTTTTTCTTTTTCTTTTTTTTTTTTTTCTTGTCTTTTCTCTTTTTTCTTAGAAAATAAAATAAAGTCATGGCATTTTCACATGAAACCCACCTAACATTACATCTTCTCCCTGATAGTGGCCAATCCTATGTGGGAATTAATACAATTTTTACATAAATATAGGAAACAACAGAAAAATAGTTCAATAGTTCATACCAAATTATTCTTTGGTATGCATGTTGCCTGTAACTATTTTAACTCTTCCTTATTTCTGTCTGTTTTCTCTTTTGCAAGTCCATTTATATTTACAGTCTTTATAAAGAAAGCATTGAGCACCTCTTATAACCTTTCCATTTTTTAATGTATTAGTGTATGTATTATATGTATTATTATATATTAGTATTGTTAATATGTTATATTGTATATATAATATGTGACATATAATACAGTATTCTTATAATGTATGATTATGAATCATAATCATATGAACTTCTTATATGAATTATATCATAATGTATTCTTATAATAATTATTATATGTATATTATATAAAATACTTTTTATATATAATGTATATATTATTTTTACTTTATCCTTTGGGAGATGGGCAGATTAGACTAGTATGAGCTACTCAAAATGGTGACTTCACTATTTTGATATGATTTTCAAAGAAAAGAAACTTCATAATTATGTCTACTGTTTTTGTCTGTTCCTAATAATTCATAATGTCTTGTCTGACTCCACTGACCAGATGGTGGTGTCAGAGAAATATCCACAATGACTACCAGGTACTTTGACTCCTGTCCAAATGTTGGTATTGCATATTGAGTATGTGTAATTGCAATTATTTCACCCAAGTGAAATTGTTTTGCATTTGTTGAAAATGTATTTCATTATCTCTTGCCTGATCACTTTTCTGGAAGTCCATGTCATATTCTTCGTATTTGGTTATTCTATATAATTTTTAACATCAGCAAGCTTTTCAATTTATTATTTACCCCTTTTTCCAATTTGTTAATAAGGGTGTTACACTGCCCACTCCTCTAGTAGCTTCTCCTTTACCTTGGTGGAGGAAAATCTAGATAATACTAGGCTGTGTCACCATCACTTACTTGCTAATTGACTCTTGGATAGCAGCCTGATGGATCTGTGAGTCATACTTTCTTCCTACTTATGAAATACAGACTCTTTACTGATTTCTCTCTCTCTTCCTTTGTTTGCTAGAACTATTCTTGACTGTAGATTGTTCTAATTTAGTTGGTACAGTGTTTTGACTAAATGGCCTGTAAGTATCAGTGTCATGAATTGTTGGAGGTTGAAGAAGTACTCTGTGGAAATTGCTAAATCTTTGTCCGCATGTCCATGTGTTGCAGTGTTCTTACCTTACTCTCACTCATATTCTTTCCAAGGTATCTGTTGTAAGATACCTGGGGGTATGTAGGGACCTAGTTGTATTTTGGTTCCAGGTTTGGTTTCAGGTCTGGTACTTGAAAGTTTGTGTGCTTGAAATGCCATATGCAAGCAGGTATTGCTTTGGGAATTCTTCTGCTTACTACTGCAGAGAATCCTTGAAGCAATGTTTACACCAGTATTCAAATTCTGATGCATTGGTACTGTATATGAGAAGAAATCTTCACTTAATTCTGGATCCAGTTTCATGACTGTCTGCTCATGTAGAGGGACATTTGTTCACCTCACCAACTCCATTGCTATGTGATCTTTTCTATTTATCTAAATCATTATTCAAGGTAGATGTTTTTTAAATGTATTTTAAGTTGTCTGTTGGGAAAGAAATTATTTACACCCAGATTAACAAGTAATTTACGCATTGTTCCACTAACCACAGTAATGTATGGACCCAGACACATACATTTATCATCTTAGGCTGGGGAACTTATATCCATGAATAAGAAAAGTTAGATGGTTTTGGCTGAGAGCCACAAAAAACATCACACTAATGCTCACACTTGGCAAGAAACAATGCTTAAGTGAGGAGAGTGTTTGAAACCTGTCTCCTAGCCTAGTACAGACAGATTAATCCATGCACTGAATCAAAAATATTTGTATGTATATTGTATATATTTAGGCCGACCAGTTGTTATATGAATTTTATAATATATATATATATTAATATATATATATATTATATATATATATAAAATATATAATTTTGAAAAAGTGTCAGTTTCTTTACCTCACTAACGAGTTAAATTTAAATGAAAAGGAAGAGGCATTAAAAATACATTTACAGGTGACCTGATAATAGTTTCTGTAGAAGGATCTGACAGTATTGAGCAGATAGCTCTCAAACTTGGATACTGCAAGATCATTTCTCAATTTTGTACGTCTGTATGGCATATACGACTAGATAGCTGTTCTTTACAGGAATTCTTTTTCAAGTATATTGTCCTGGTTTCAGTTAGCACAGAATTAATTTTCTTCCTAGTAGCTGGTGGAATGCTGTGTTTTGGCTTAGGATGAGAAGAGTGCTGATAACACCCCGATGCTTTAATTGTTGCAGAGCAGTGCTTATACTAAGCCAAGGACATCTCAGCCTTTTGCTCTGTCCTGCCAACGGGCAGGCTGGGGGTGCAGTAAGAGCTGGGAGGGGACAGACCCAGGACAGGTGACCCAAACTAGCCAAAGGGGTATTCCATACCATCTGACGTCATGCTAAACAATATATAGGGGTGGCTAGCCGGGGGGAGGGGACCGGACTGCTCGGGGTTAGGCTGGGCATCGGTCAGCGAGTGGTGAGCAATTGCATTGTGCATCACTTGTTTGTACATACTATTATTACTTTCCTATTATCACCATTGTATTATTATTGTTATTATTTTTATTATTATTTTGTTATTATTATTTTCCTGTCTTATTAAACTGTCTTTATCTCAACTCACGGGCTTCACTTTCCATTTCTCTCCCCCGTCCCAGAGAGGGAGGGGGGAGGGTGAGCGAACGGCTGTGTGGTGTTTAGCTGCCGGCCGGGTTAAACCACGACAGCCTTTTTGGCGCCCAACGTGGGGCTCGAACCCACGACCCTGAGAGTGCTAACTGAAACCAGGACATATATAATATAAGCATCCTTTGTGAGTAGTAAAGGCAGATACTGGTCATGGGTTAAAGCCTTAGAAATCAAGGTGATAACCTTCAAAAAGCACTGCTTTTGCAACAAGTGAACCCATCCTGTATGCTCTCTCTAATTAATCAGAAGCTTGCAATGCTCTTTCAGACCTGAAGTTGGAAAGAGATGGCCATTAGGCATACAAATCAGCAATGTGGTGATCAGGGTTACGAGACAGGTCACCCACTTGCACTGTAATGGAAGATTCATTTTCTTCCAGCCCTCATGCTAAGCACTGGGAATTCCCAAGTGGATGTAGTCTGGGGCCAACTTATCTCATTAATGGGAGATCTCATGACTTTTTGTACGTCATTATAGATGGCACAATATCCTCAGCAGAGGTAGGGCATTTTTCTATTATTATTAATATACAATTTTTGAATTAGTATCCTTTGCCCTTTCTCATCCCTATAGCAAAATTCCCGTTTGATTATTATCAGTAAGACTGCAATAGACTCAGCTCTGTCAGATTTATAAAAAGAGAAATTTGTGACAGTTTCAGGTTCCATAAGCATTTTCAGATATAACTGTTCTATCTAGTGTTTTGCATTTACAAGAAAATCTCCCTCAATGCTTATCATATACTCTTAACTTTGCTGCAATATTTCTGATACATATTATGAAGAAAGAGAGTATGCAGCTCACATGTTTTAAGAGTCTTGTAGAAGTATGAAGCTGTGAAATATAACCCCAAATTACTTCATTCTCTCCAAGAGAGTCAGAATAATTTTAATCTTCATTTGAGATCTTTTGATAATATAAATGTTTTCTATATATTGCTTTTCTTACTGAAGTAGTTTAGTATTACAAAAAAATGTTTTGATTTCATGCACACAGTTTTTTGAGTTCAACTTGGTCTAACCCTTGCCAATGCGTATACACACGTTTATATATTTAGGATGTCTGACTGTTTTTTAATTATTTAGTTTTTTGTTGGTGTCATCTTATTTGACTACATAGTTCAGGAAGTGCTGTAATTCTAGTTTCTTTTTGGATTGTATATTTTCTCATTACTCTTAATATGGAATGGCTCTCCCTCCCCACCACGAGTATTAGTTACAAACTGCTTTAAAAGATAATGAGGCAAATTCACCTTCCTGTGTCTTCACTTTCAGATACTCTCAAGCTTGCTGTTTCCTTTTTCTTGTTGCTTTCAGTCTCTTTGATTTTTTTGCTTTTCTATTCTGCAGGGTTGCAGGTGCTGGTGGTTTCTTTGGGAATTTTTTCCCCCTCATAGAATATTCTGAAATATATTAATTCAGCATGCTGGACTATACCTATTATTTCCTTTTTCTCACTCAGCTGATCTAAAGTCCACGGTAAACAACGCAAACATCACAGTACAATCCTGTAGATTAACTCCAGCAGGGAATGTTAGAAAGCATGGCCATCCCATAAAAGTGGCTATGACATTCCAAGTCAGTCCCCTCTCTTTAATGCATAATGGTAGTAGTAAATTGCAGTAGTCCTGCTTGGTCTCTCTTCTCTGCTGAAATGACACTGTAGGTTACTTAAAATTTAAAGGGAAGCCCAAGGGACACTTTTTAATGTATAAAATCAGAGTATGGGGAGCAGAAGTATATGTAGCTTCAAGTAATTAAAAGAATGGGTACTAAAGAGTTTACTTTTCATTTTTGCTTTCTGTCTCTAGATTATAAGGTAACATGAATGCTCTTGCCTGCCTGAAATTTTCTAACATAATCAAGAGCAAATACAAACAAATAAAAATTTGGTGCTTGTCCAACTGGGAAAATAGAGCCCAAGATTCTGTATTACTGATTAACAAAGGATAATGAGGTAACTGTTGGGCATCACTAACTGTTACAGTCATTACTGTTTTATTCTCCAATAGATGGCTATAATTCCTTATAACCTGAATAGCCTAAAGCCTGAATATTTAAACAGAACAAACATAAAAAATTATTAGATGTAAAAATAACTGCCGTATAGAGGTACCTATATATTACTCCTTGAAGTCCTGTGTAAGCAGGCAGTATTGTTTGAAATGAATATCTAAATTATTTGATTTTTATGATCCAGAAGTAGTGCTGCAAATAAAGGCTGAAATGTGAGTTGAGTTTAGAAAATCTTAAAATATGACTTTTTTCTCCTATTTTTCTCTCTCTTTGTCATCCCCCCCTTCACCCTGAATAAAGCAACTAATGTACTATGATTTATAGATGGATACAAAAAATGCTGTAGGCTGCCATTGTTTAATCTGTCACTGGGAATTTGCCAGCATACTTCTGGAGAACAAGCGTTTTTGTCTTGTCTCATGTTTTTTTTGTTTTAATATCATGTTTGCACATATGTGTGTGTTCTACATTATGTAATTTACCTAGTCTGGGGAAAAAAAAAAAAAAAGAAAAAAAAAAAAGCAAAGAATAGAAAGTTGATGACTAGTGCAAGCATTTTAAAGAAACCATCAATCAAACAAGTGGATCAAGAAAAGCCAACAGCATATAATTATCCCATTCTTAGGTTCCACTGATTTGGGGTTGTGAGAACCATTTAGTGTGCTGAGTTGGATTTAGATTTGCTATAACTACAGCAGTATTGCCTTTTATTTTGACACTAACAGATTTTAGTCAAATGACATAATATTATCTACTTACTTTCCCCAAAATTCTGCTTCTTTAGCTTGGATTATTGGTCCTTTAAGATCATTGTTATTATTATATTGTCTTCCCACTAGAGTTGGAAATTTTCTTTTTCTTACAAGTGTAACTTCAAGACTCTTATTTCCAGGTATTTATTATCACCATGCTTTTGTTAGATAACACTTGCACAGCTAATAGTGGGAATAACCATCCATGCATTTGCTCCAATAGTGTAAGTGAGGAAGGGGCAAAACCCAAGTGACTTTACTTACTACTACAGATTTATTAAAAAACTTGGGGGGTGGACAGCAAGGCATGGAGTTGCTAGTATTTAACTGTATCCAGAATACTGGCTCTTTCTATAGTGGATGTCTTGGCAATATGTCACCTGAGAGAAATTCTCAGCAGGATCTTCTCTTTAACTCTGCTCTTACTTCCATGTTGTCTTGTTGATATTGTCCTAAGATTCTTTTTTCTTCTTTAGTTCTATGGATAAATGGATAATATTTGGGTGAATTTGGAACAAGAACAAAAACACAAGATGTCAATATCTGCCAGGTACTTTTTTAACAGCATCATCCCAACAACAGTCTGTGGTCTTTTGCCAATTTATCCTTTGATGGTGAGCAGTATATAAGGGAAAGCAATTTCTGGATGGTCTTTAATTAGAGTGACTGATGTTTTCACTGAGGTTTGCAGACAGCTCTGACACTTCAGTATTCTTTTCTGAGGTGATAGCTCAGTGACAATTGACAGAGAAACAACATCCACAATACTGAGGAATAATATATTTCTCTACTTCAGATGTTTCCAGGAGCCCTACAGCTTGATCTCAAGGTCACTAGGTCCAAACTCTGTTGAAGCAAATACAGAGGTAACTTCCAAAGCTGGTATAAAACACAAGCAACTGTCCTTCTTTAAATAGTGCCTTACAAACTTAGTTGGCATGGCTGTGCTGCTGTTGATTACATCCTCCAGTTCTGCACCAGGCCTATCACACAGAAGAGGAGGTTTGCTTCAAACACTTCTTCCTCCTCCTTGGAGCAAGTACAGTTCCTTGCTCCTGAAAGTTAGGACTGCTGCACACTTCATCCCCACAAACTACAACTGCTTACCTCCATTCAGATTTGTTACCTTCCTGATGCTGCTACTGTATCTTCACAAGATGTCTTCTACAACTTACCTTTTATCTTTTCCTGTCTTCTACATCACCGTTACAAGTTGGGGTTGCAAAGCATTTATTTTCACTGCTTTTCTACCCCACATCTCTTCTGTGGTAAGCTGGGCTGCAGTGCTGCATCCCCTTTGCTGCTCTTTCTATTTCAGGGACCAGTATGTTCAGGGACAGGCTAACTTATGAAGGAAATTGTGAAGCTTGAAGGTCTAGGCTCCCAAACTGGAGCTTCCATCTGAAAAGTTTTACCCTGGTTTTGTGGCTGGTGTGTAGTTTGAAACAACCTATGTCGGAACAAACTTCAGTTGCCATATCCTTTTTTCAGCACTACTTACCAACTTAGCTGGAGAAAATGTAACACTTATGGCTAGAATTAAGCAGGGGTTGGGCATAAATAATTGCAAGAGAAAGATTAAGGAAAATGATTTGTCCTGAATCAAACAGTAGTTCAAGCTGAGAAAAGTGATTTATTTACTTATTTTCTCCTCTAGAAAGTGAAACATTTTGTTTCATCATTCTCAGATGAAATATTTTGATGTTTCAGTTTTTTAGTTTTGGAACAACTAAGACATATATCTTCTGATTCATGTTTTTAATTGGTATTAATGATTTCTTTCTGAAAGAACATTGAGATCTTGACTGTTTTATTTTCTCTGAGGATAACTCTTCATTCATTGCTAAATATAATAGGAATCTCTTTGAGTTGCATGGATCTACTGTGAACATAACACTAAAGACTCTATTATTCCAATCTACAATATACTTGTTTATTCTGCAAGAAATCTTTTATTAACTTACTACTCAGAGCTATCCTTTGTCTCTATGCTAATTCAGTCCTTGGCTATTTAACTGGGACAATGAAGGTCAGTTGCAATGGTTCTTACATAGACTGGAAACTAGACTGAGTTCCGCAATTCATTTTGCATAAATCATTGTAAGAGAAGTGGA
Source organism: Anas acuta (assembly GCF_963932015.1). Taxonomy (NCBI): domain Eukaryota; kingdom Metazoa; phylum Chordata; class Aves; order Anseriformes; family Anatidae; genus Anas; species Anas acuta. Next base: position 106,690,912 of record NC_088979.1, on the reverse strand, counting down.
GGTCTAATAGTGAACACATATTTGGAAGGGGGGAATGCTTTTCTCTCTTAGAAGAATTTTAATACAAGGAAACTGAAACTTTGGCTCTGGAGCAGTAGCTACACAGAAAAGTGTGAAGGAATCAATTAGAAATATTTTTTTACATTCCCACTGTCACCAATTATGGCTTCATTCTTTTTTCAGACACATACTTCATTCTTTGCTCATGGTGATCTCTGCTTTCAAGGAGGCTTTCTCTTAGGAATTCTTCCTATCAGTTTTATCAGGGACAAATTAATCTCATTTTAGAAAGAATACACTATTTAACTCTATTTGTCCAAGAAAGCAACAGAGGTAGGGATAACAACGTATGTGGAAGTGACCTTCAGATGCTCGGCAGCCTTGCTTTTTATACTACTAGTATTCTGGAGCACCTCTTATTTAGAAGAGGTATTTTTTTTATCTTCCATAACATGCAGATCTAGAAGGCAAGCCAAGTATCTGTTTCTGTTGCCTGAAATTTTATTTCAGTAGAATTGCTTATTTTAGTAGAAAAGTGATACTAAATGAAAGATCATCTCTCAAGGAGCAAGAGATGTGATGTTTCTTTACTTGATTAAACAACTGGTACACATCACCTTCTGAGCCACGCTTGTCTCCATCTTTTTCCCAATAAATCTAACAACATACAGTAGTTAGCAATCTGTGGTCATGCAGTGAAAGGTCTTGTTGAAAAGTATACACAGAGGGGAATACAGTTAAACCCTCTGTGGGAATTGTAAAAGTTGTACATTTTGACTTAGTAATATTAAGAAGCCAAAGTACCTTCACATGGTTATGACATCAGAAAGTGATGAATACTTTGTATATTGAGGATAGATTTCATTTAATTTCAATGCAGCAACTCAGTATTCTTAGGGTTTGTGCAAAAGCTGAATTTATTCAGCACAGACTTAAAGATTGTTCTACTTAAATGTAAATTTAAATTTTAAATAAAAAAAAAAAACAGTTTGAAAATAATGCAGATGGAGATTGGTATGCAATGTCAGGTGACAAGAACCACACCAAATGTTCCTGTGAATAAAGGTGGCATGAACTTCATATTCTTCTACTTGGGAGGCTGTCTGGACATGAACTCTTACTGCCACTACCAAGAAAAGTCTCAGTGCCACTGGTGAAGATTTAGTCCTAAACTACTATAGCTACTGGGAGGTAGAGAAGACACAAATATCCACTTAGTCTATTTAAAACTCTTCCAATTCCAGCCTTTTAAACCACATTCCCAAGAATGTACTCTACAAGCAACAATGAGGAGTAACTAGATCTCAATGCTATTTTAATAGAAATTGATAAGAACTGTGTCAATTCCTGCTGGCCTTCAAATTTCCAAGGCAATCATGTTTAAATTCTGAATTTTTGGACATTTCCAGGAGCAACTGTCATTAATAAATGTAGACTATATTAAGCATGGCAGGGAGCAGTTGATCTTTTTATACAGACTTGATTATATTCTTGTTAGGCAGTTCTTCATGCTGAAGCTTTTTAATGCAGTAATAGCTCCTGTTGTAACAGAATGGTTCAACTGAATCTTGTGATAGGAAAAAACAACTCAGTAGTGTTGAGCAGGCTTTGAAATTTTGGCTCTTGTGAATATATATCTACCTATCTAGACATATTGACTAAAATAGCGCTAAATAACATTCTTATGCTGTATTCAGTTATTTATTTAAATATATATATATTTCAAAGTCATCTAGTCACTAATGTAATCCTGTATTCAAGGAGAAAAAACAGACATTGGTGATATGCCAAAATCCCAGAGGCCACATGATAAATTCATAGAAATATTTTGTGATGGAATTTTTATCTTTCCCTGGGTGCAGAGACTCTGGAATTATTTGATTGTGTTTCTAGGAACAAGAAGCAGTGGTTGAGGTCATGTTGATAAAATCTGAGATACTCTATGAGCTGTAGGTTAATTACCTCTTGAGTTATATATGATATTTTCTTCAGTTTGTAAAAAAAAGAGGTGCTCTGAAAATGCTATTGTGTTCAACTGAATTTCCCCAGTTCACAAAAATTTGAACTAATAGAGAAGGTACATTGTTGTCCACACAATTACACTCCTCAGACATGTGGCTGGTCCTAGTTCATGGTACACAAGTGATTCTGGCAGGAAGCTCTGACCTCTTCCTCCTTGGTACAACTGTAATTTGGAGACCAAGTGTAGACTTATTTACTGTATTAACCAGAAAGAAAGATGACTCTGAGTTTGAGATGATCTCTTCCTCCTCCAAAAACATAGGTTATAGACAAAGATTTTATATTACATATTTGTAATGTGTGCAGAAAGTATATACACTTTTCACTCACTATTTTCCTGATGTCTGACTAGCCTCCCTCTCTTATGCTTTATTATTAATGCTGTTGAGTTTCAGTATCTTTCTTCATTTCTGTCTCTGTCACTCTCCTGCTCGTATTCAATTTCTTGGTCATTTTCATTGTCTTCTGTGCTCTCAGCTTCTTTGAACTCAAACAAATCATCTTTGGTTCCACTCAGAATATGAAATGTGGAGTTTGCAACTTTCATCTGCAACTTCTGGGTTTATCTAGTACCATGCTGTCTAAATCCAATGACAGAGATTGTTGTGCCTACTCTTTTCTTTTCTTTTCTTTTCTTTTTATTTATTTATCTATTTATTTATTTATTTATTAGGAATTATATCACGATCACCTCTCTAGAGCCATTCTGAATACACAGACTTCAAATAGCCATCCAGGAGCTTGTTTGCTGCTCCACCAAGCCATGTATGGTTGTGACCGTCCTTCTTCTCCTGCTACCAGAGAACAGTATTAATGTCTCTGATAATATTTTGTCTCTAGTAATAATATTGCTAGTGATAGGAGCCCTCTGGATGCAGCTAGGACAAGCATTACTCCTTTCTGTTAATAGCACACCTGGTTGCCTATTCCAAATAACGTTCAGCCAATCCTTCATTAAGTCTTCAGACATCCATCCTGGTTTTGACACCTAACAATTATTCCAGTAGGCAGCTGTTCCTTCGGCATTGTTTTATGCTTCAGAACCACATATGGTGGCAATTTCATACCATCTGCTAACACTGCCAACGTGACTGTAAAGTGCATTTTTTCATTCCCCAAAGTTTTTTATGATGACAAATTTTGTACCTACCTCTTCAATGGTGTAATTGGGTGGTGTGTCAAAATAAACTGGATTCTCATCTACATTACCCATTTGGCTCAGCAAATAATTGAGATCTGTACATAGTCCAATCTCATACTTCTGGAATGAAGTTAGAAATTAGGTGTGGGTATAACAAAGTTCCTCACTGTAAGCAAAATCCATTATGCCACATCATTTGTATACGTTGACTATTACTTGCCTTGAATTCTCTCTATGGAGTGTTTTATGCTTGTGCTATTTCTTGATCTTTCAGTTTAATGATTTCCTATATTACTGGGTTTCTATCTTTTCTTAGAGCATGCAGAAATTCTATGACTTGTTCTTCTGCTTCATGAAAACTCTATATTGAGTATGCTTGTACACTTTGTAAGTATGTGTATTCAAATGCACTTTATATTTTCTCCCAACACCACAAATCTTTTTTTTTTTTTCCACAAGAAGTAACAACAAGCTTGAAATATGCATTGTATACCTTTTGGTACCTTCCCTGTTGCGCTCATTCCTCTCATCTCCAGATTATCTGCTATTTCACACAGATAGGATTCAAGGAGACTCATAAAACTGTGAAAGATCACTGTGGAATTTTCTGAATTACAGTACACCACACAACTTCACAAGTGACTGAGAAAAACAGCTAACACACGCTAACACCATGTTTTATTTAAACTTAAGAGGTACTTTGGGCATATTTGTGCTTCTTCTTCACTAGGAGACCTCCCACACTGCACACAAACACTACCTTCATTAATCCTAATGGAAGATGTACTATTTTTTAATTTATATATTTTTTTTAATATTTTTCTTCTTTTCTTTGCAAAATACCAAAATTGTTTTTTATTCTTTTGTATTTTGCACATTTGTTCTAGGCTGGCTTTATAATGAAATGCATTTTCCATTCTATCTTTTGGTAGGTGATTAAAATAAGTGAGAAAAGTTCCCCTCTGTATCTACCTGACAGTCTCCACTGCAGGAGTGTAAATGACTACCTACATTAAAGGCCAAACTTCCAGACTCCTGAAGCTAGATAGAATGGGTACAAATAGCTGAGAGCAAGGGTGCTGAAGGTGTGAACAGATCGTGAGTTGTATGTGGCAGGTTTACAGCTGAAACTCATGTTTTTCTAAGAGAGAGTATTGAAAACTGCAGTGCCTCCTGCTTCTTAACTGATCCTAGCTACATGTAAATTGACCTCCAAGTATATGGAAGTATCACATTTGTCTGGACTGGGGATTTCTTGGACTGTTATGTCTACAAACAGGCTAGCCACCAGTGTTACCCACATAGACTACTGCGTATTGAAGGGTGGAGAGAAGTGTCCCTGGCCCAACCTCAGTAATGGAACTGGGATATGGCACAGGGCATTAGCTCCCAAGCTTTTTGGGAGCCAGGAACCATGGCTTGAAAAAAGAGCAAAGTTATGGCCACTAACACAGCTAAATCTCATAGGAAAATAATATTTCTGAGTTCACGCTGGGTTAAAAATAAACTAATAGGTAACAACTTGCCTCTTTGAAAGGCTGAATATTTTATATCTCTGCCAATATGCTGAAACTCTAATTTGGGAAAGAAACACACAGTCTGGCACACCACCTTTGATGGGTTGCCAGCTCTTGGTTTAGGGCAATCTGTAACCTCCTTCAGATAGTAGGGGGAAAGTAACACCTGCTGTTCTGATGCACATTATGGTAGGTGGCAGGGAAATCCTGCCACCATGAGGACGGCAGCATGCCAGAAACCCAGCTGTCCAGCTGGATAGTAAGGTTGTGGAGATTTCTTTGTGGAGACCTTTTTGGCTCCCCATAAGTGAAAAAACATTGACCTTCCAAGATTAATGATTCTGTAAGTATTTTTTTGAAATGGGTCTTGGAGCAAGTAAATTTTTGAGGCAGATAGCTGTCCAGCTGCTTTTTTTTTTTTTTTTTTTTTTTTTTTTTTCCCAACTTGGAAAAATTTCCTCCAGTTACCTTTGTTTTGTATTTGCACCCTGCTGGCCTGAGACTGCGCTTTTCAGGAAAAATAAAACAATAAGAAAAAAAAAAAAAAAAGTTAGGGTGGTAGCGTAGGGTGGAGCAGTTAATCACAAGTATTTGGTAATATAAGACAGGAATTCTTCACCCATACAGTTGCTTCTTGTTTGTACATATTTTGCTCTTTCATGTGTCTGTTTAAGGACATGTTTAGACCTAATAGATACTGTCAGAAGCACAGAGTTGAATGTATTTTGGGAGATTCTTTGAAAGGGAGTTGTTATGCATCCCTACAGCAGTGCCAAATTTAGTAGGGGGAGAGAACAGAGCAGATGTAAGAGAGATACTGCAAAAGTTATAGCTGCCATCTAGCCCATCTCTTTTCCAGAAGCATACATACTATGTTACATGACAGATACCTGGAAGGCATCTTGGTGGACAGAGCACTAAAATCAAACTAACCTGTTTCCACTTCTCCTGTAATTAGGTCATCATCCCTTATATATAATACCTAAAAGAATAAAATTGAAAAATGCCATTAAAAAAATAATCATTAAAACTTTGGATGCATACCAATTCATAATAAATTAAAACAGGGTTTAACTTACTTTAGACACATTAAAGGAAAGGCTTTAATATATTTTAGAGAAGCAAAATCACTAAATGAAGAAAGAAAATACATTAAAAGTAGACTCCTCCTATTTCTAATACCCTTGCAGGAATGAATATATATATTCTCATTTCTTCACAGCCTCTGTTTCTTCTTTCAGTCATTGAGAAGTTTTTTCTGCCTGGCATATGCAGATCTGAAAGTGATTTGTCCAGTGAGTCATGTACCGAAATTTCTGGGTATGCAGATAGGGCACATGTTTCAAGGCAGTGGTACATCTCTTGAGCCCAGCAGACTGGGAATCTGTGTGTCTAATACATTTGCTCGGAGTGGCAGGGTGGCAAATTACCAAGAGAAGTAATAATCTGTTGCCCATCTCAGTAGGCTTGGCAAGTCTGAGCACAGAGTCTGTTTGGGAGATAATTAGAGAGTAAAAGATGAAATGTGACCTTTCTCTAGTCCTCTAGATATGACTCAGAAAAGAAGATGCCAAATATATTAGGTTCCCTTTGGAGTCAAATTCCAAAGGTACAAGCTCCATTCAAGCAGGTCATGAGCAATACTGTCCCATGAACAGAGACCTAACAAAGTTGAGGGCTGGGAAGAGGTCAGGCCACCTTCTGATACCAACAGCTGAGCCTCAGTACTGCTGGGACAAACCTTCTGTAGATCTTTGGGAACCAACGTGGTGTAATTCCTTTTGGAGTCCACTATGTGAGTTTTCATTCTATAAAATTACCACAAGAGTTCTTATGGGCACCATTTCTTTTCACCGAAGAGTTCAGTAGTCCAATGCTCACTTTACGAACAAGAAAGGTAAAGCCGTATTAGAATTAAGTTTGGCTGGGGATGTCAAGGGCAGCAAGAAAGGTTTCTATAGGTACACCAGTGATAAAATGAAGACTAGGGATGTTTTGGGACCTCTCTGGAGGGAAACAAGAGACCTAGTTACCTGGGATACAGAGAAGGTTGAGGTTATGGATGACTTTTTTGCCTCAGTCTTCACCAGCAAGAGCTGTAGACATATATTCCAAGTCCCAGAAGGTAAAGGCAGGGACAATGAGAATGAAGAACCACCCGCTGTAGGAGAAAATGAATTTTGAGACCATCTAAGGAACCTAAAGGCATATAAGTCTATTGGACCTGACAAGATGCACCCATGGAACTGGCAGAGGAAGTTGCTAAGCCACTATCATATTTGAGAAGTTGTGGCAGTCTGACGAAGTTCTTACTGACTGGAAGAGGAGAAACATAAACCCCATTTTTAAAAAGGGAAAAATGGACGACCTGGGGAACTACAGGCCAGTCAGTCTGATCCTTAAGGTCCCTTCCAACCCAAAACATTCAGTGATTCTATGATTCTATGATTCTGTTTTCAGCAAACTGTAGATATTAGGAACATTCATGTAATTTTAGTGAGTGGGAGGTGTCCCTGCCCATGGAAGTGAGGGGGAGGAATTAGATGGTATTTAAAGTCCTTTCCAACCCAAACCATTCTATGATTCAATGAAAGCAAAAGCACATGGAGCTGAAGTGACTTACTGAAACCTGTTTCTCAACTAAGAACAAAATTCAGACCTTCCTGGTTGGCAGGCCTTCACCTTGTTTGATTGTCTGGTTTTCTGTGTTCTCCCACAGTTACAAGAATGAGCTGGCCTTCATTATGGCAGACAGTTTGCTCCCTCAATACATGAAGTAGCTTGTTCCTTCTTAACTCTCACCCCCACTCACCACAACCCTCCAATCCCCACCCTGCCCAAATCCCTACCCTAAAAACCCAAATCAAGCAAAGAAAAAGTATCTAGGCTAGAATGTTTCTTCTTGCCTACAGCAGAGTTCACCTACAGCAAAGCTGTTGCTAATCCATTTCTGCTCACCAGGATTGGGAAAAATGAAAATCTTTAGCTGTTGATCTCAATGCTGTGTCTCCAAGCCTAAAGAGAATTGAAAATTTTGGTATTGTTTCTCTATTTATAAAAGGAACAGAGTTGTGGGAAGGTGATTTTGAAATACGAAGAAGAAGTGGGAATATAACAGAATCATGGTTGGAGGGAAGATTTAGGGAGTAATTAAATACTGAAATGTTAGGGTCTTACTGTCTTTTTTCCTCCTCTTAGACCTTTCGTTCTCTCTCTCTTTTTTTTTTTCTGAGTAAATGTATGCAAATATATGCTAGGACTTTGTGTCCATAAATATATGCCAGCGTGTTTATTGTTTTGTTGCCAGTAGGTTTTCCCAATGAGGCCTCCCAACCCTTGTATTTATATACTGTGCATACTGGAATGGGATCATAGTTCTTTGGGAGACAGTGCTAACATTTCTATGGTGCAGAAAATAGAGAATTAGTGGTGCCAAAACTGACACATTGCTAAAATTCTTAACTTCATTACGTCTGAGTCTACTAAATCTTCATTTTGAAATCTGAATTCAGAAGGAGGAAAAACGTTGCTTAGTTATTTTCTTTCTCACCAGGAACAGTCTCACACTTGCTGCCTGTGCTGTGTAAAGGCTGCATACATAGTTAAGCACCTTTTGAATTTAAAGATGCCTTTACATTTACAAATGCCTTTATCTTCAGAAGCATATTTGACACACTAGGCTTGCTTACAGTTTGAAAAGCCAGGGAATCATTCTTTGAATAGATGAATACAGAACATTTGAAACAATCAATGACAACTTGCCAGAGCTTGGGAAGAATGCTCCCTATTGTAAAATGAGCTGTAGAGCACACTGTGAAACTCAAGTGGTCATCTGATAGGAAATGAATGCAACCAATCTCCAAGGAGCTAAAGCACATATTAGCAACACCAGTAGCTTGTAGTCATAGTATTATTTATCTCCTCACATTTGACTGAGTTTCTCATGTTTTGTTTAGGAGTAAAAGGATTGCTGCTTTTGTTAGTCTTTATCTCTTAAGTATTTTCATATCTAGTAAAATGGTGCTTTTTTTTTTTTTTTTTTTTTTTTTTTTTAGTAGGTCTATTTATATAAATGTGCTTTTCTGTGAATTTATGGGACTGTGTTTATAATAAATAACTACAAATGCAAGTAATTCTCCTATATCATGTGACATTAGGCAGGATTGCAGGTGCCATCCTATTATAAGCAGATTCAGAACACTTTTTGCTATTAAATTAATAAACTACAGGTATTAGAAGAAAACAAAATTAGGAGTTAGTAACTTGGCTTTCTCCTCTTCTTCTTTATTCACTACATCCACTTAAAAGAGGGTGCAATATCTCTGGAGTGTGAGATGTTGTAAGAGAGTGAAGATGTGTGTAGATAAATATTATAGCACTACTACAAATCCTTGTTTATCCAACTTGCAGATGATAAAACTTTTATATTTCTTCAATCTGAGTTGTTCACATCTCAAAATCTGAACTTGCAGACATTTTAGATCTCTTTAAAAGATTTGAGGGGAAATAAAGGATTTTCCTGAACCCATCTAGTGTAGATTTTGATTTGGGTATCCACTGAAATCCAGCGTAAACTATTGCTTTGACAGAAACACATTTTAGATGAGAACCATAAAGAATTAACCTTAAACAAGCCTTCATCTAGACTGAATTATCCTTACTCATTGCTGAAAATGAAATGCTTCTCCAGTAAGACGAAGGAAACAAGCAGCAATCCAGCATGCATCTTGAAATATATACCTGCTGAAAAACAGTAAGTAGGTTGAACTCTCTTACACAGTTGAAAGTCCAGGTAGAAAAATAGAGTTCTGCACACAGGAGGAATGGTCATTGTTATTACCACATCTCTTCCTCTTTATTTTCCTTGTATATCTACTTGTACATTCACTGTATTTGTATATTTAATAAGTATTACTGCATTACAGTGAAGTACAGCATAATGCTCAGGGCTTCAAAACATAGTGACTATTAGTGGAAATATGTGTCACTACTAAAGGACTCTTCTAGATTTTATTTCTTTCTAGCTTACATAAGTATAATCTCTAGATTCATAGAAAATTATGACAAATTATGACAAAAAAAATCAACTTAATTTGCAAATATTACTTTATCAGGGTGTCTAAAAATATGTAATTGTTTTCTAATTTTTCCCCTACCACATAGTTTTATAGGTATTTGGGGGAATTTATTGCTCTGGGAATTGGTCTAAATCATGGTAGTAGGAGAGGAAGAATTAAATGGATATAAAATTTTTCTGCTGTGATGAATTTCTGCCAGAGATCTTGAAAATTATTTCATAGAACCTGTCTAAGGCTGCAGTAAACGATGATCTTTTCTACCAGGTGGGTTCTGAATTGATTCAAAGGTACTCAGCTGCTGCATCATCTTTATTTTCACACATCAAAGGTAGGCATATTGCAAGCAATTAATCACGTACTTGTTTATTGTTTTGGAATAAATGCATTTTACACAGTTTTTGTTGCTGAATTTAATTTAATTACACATCATCCTTATGTGTATCTGTCATTACCTTACTAAACACAAAAAGGAAAGAATGAGGGGAAAAAAAATTTTTGCTTCTGGAATTCCGCTTACTTTTGAAGCAAGGGGCGTAAGATGGCTACCACTAGTTTTTTTAAAAGGAATTAAATGATAGATTATATCTGATTACTAACATGAAAACTCTTGTGTTGTACATGAAAACATTTTGGTTTTGTTTTTTAACAAAATTAGAACAAAATTAGTCTTGTCAGGGTCCTTTCACAGGGTAGAGTTTATCAGGCCAGCATAGAACTTAGATGTTGAAAACACCACGAAAAAATAAGGGGGATTTTACAGTGGTTCTCCACTGATTAGTTCTCTACTAATTATTTTATTGCATCCTAAAACCTGTCCTCCATGCTTTGTATATTCTATCCATTCTTTCAACATCCTGTATGACTCTAACTTCTCTTTAGTTTCAGATTAGTTATGAACAATCACTGACTTAAGTTGGGGTGAACTGCTATCACCGAATGTAGAAATTGAGCCTTGGAGTCTATTGTTAATTTCCCCCAAAAATCCAAGATTAAAATAATAAACATTTAGAAAGATGTTTTAATCAGTAGACACTTTTTTTTTTTTTTGGGGGGGGGGGGGGGGGGGATTGGGCGGTAGAGGGCAGGGGGAAGAGAAGCATAAAGAAGGCTTTTTTCTCATGCTTTTTTAGAGTACTTTAATTTCAGTGGAGTTTTTGTAGTTTCAAATACCTAAGACACAAAACCCAAGGTAATACTTATGTTCTCTGATTAAAATCACAAAGAGTTCCATCTTTTAAAAGTTCTTAGGCAAAAGGACAAGTCCTTCTCTTGGCTTCCCTCTGTAACACCAATGAATCCTTGCAGTTCAATTCTCTTATCAGAGTGAAGAATTTATACTAGTTTCTTTACCCCCAAAAGGCTAATACTCAGACAGTTGGTCATAACAGAGAAATCTTACATTAAATATATGAAGCATATGAAGAGGTGAACACAAATAAAAATTACTAATAGAGAAGGGTCCAAGCTGTAATGCCTTGGATTTCAAGATTCTACTATAATCAGAATCTTGAAATTGAAATACTGGATAACTGGGGACTAACTGCGTGAATTAAGTATTTGTATAACACTGTATACATTAGCCTGATTATAGTACCCAAGGAGACCTTCATTCCTCAGAAAATTACAATATATTGTTTCTAACAAATTCTAAAAATAAAAGAGAAAATTCTGGTTTTGTTAGTAGCAAAATTCTGCATTTTGGGTAAGAACGTAGACAGCCATGTGGTGCATCAAAGTTTTAAATATGTGTGAATTACTGGCCATAATATACCTAATGAGAAACGAATTAAACATTGCATATCATCAATTTGGTTTTAATACAGTAGTGAAATACCAACATTCTGGGTTGCAATTAAAATGTTTTATGAATTAAACTTATTTTGCCAACCTGTGCACTCCTTGGACAAGATGAAGGTCTGTCAGATACAAGCTGATCTCCAGGAGCAAAGATTGAGTTGCATTAGACTCTGAGTCTCCAAATTTGACTACCTGCCATCAAAATTGTTAGCCCTATTTACTCAGTGTTCTTGCTAGTACAGGAAGACAGTGAAAGGAGGTGAGACATACATCTTATGCAGGAAGAGAATAAAGTGTAACAGAGAAGGGAAAGAAGCACTACGTATTAGTTTGGTACTACCTTTAAATAATTCTAAAGGTTTCGATGTCAAGGCACCATGTTTTGCCCAGAAGTGCTAGCAAGCACATTATTACTATCAGCTATATCTGACACTAGCTAAATCTTACTTAGCTCGTGTCATAGAATTAATTGTACAGTAGAATCATAGAATGATCTAGCTTGGAAAAGACCTTCAAGATCATCAAGTCCAACCATCAACCTGACCTACCAAGTCCCATCACTAAACCATGTCCCTTACTGCCACCTCCACGTCTTAAATTCTTGATTTATTTCTTCAAGATTGACATAGGACACATCTGCATAGAAATGCCAAGTTACAGCTGTGAGTGCTAAGAGGGGTCACAAAACCATTGAGGATGTTATTTGAATCCTGAGACCTGCAGTGATGTGAATGCTGATCTTTTCTCCTCCCTAACACCTCCAAAAATGCATAAGACAAGAAGGCTAGAAGAGTTCCAGCCTTACCTTTACTATCCTTCTTCCACCTTCTTCCACATCCAAATAATTTCCCCATTACAAAGGAAGGCCTCAAAAAGAGCAGGTTGAGTGCCATATTGGTGCATGGTGTCAAAGAGAATTTGGGGAACACAGAGGGATGGTATTACACTTTTCTGCCATAACAATGCACACATGACAATATAAATCATTAGAATATAAATATAATTCAAAGCTTAATTTGCAAATCTAATAAAAAACTGTAAGGGTGTAGTGTTCTTGTTTTAATGTAAATATGCAGTTGTTCTAAAATAACGTTAATTCCATTAAATTATACAATTGTTGTTTCTAACTGGAAACAAGTACCTATTTAGCTGGGATGGAAGTGTGTCCATCATTTATTGATTTGTAAATATGTTAAGATTTATGAATAATTTTATAGGATTTTTCTCTTTCTCCAGATACTGGGTCATGAGAATGTCATTAAGCATATGTTCAGTCATTTTAACTACATTGATTCTTTATGTTTGGATTGCTAATTCATTACTCTGCACTGGATTTTGCTCGCAAAACCTTGTAACATCAGTGAATGCTGCAAGCAAACTAAAACTAAATTTTATGCAAAGACTTCTTTATAATCAAAAAAAAAAAAAAAAAAAAAAAGGTTAGGTACAGTTGTATGGATTTTGCCATTCCTTTACTTCAGATGGAAGCTTGAAACTGCTTCAGTCTCTGGGCAATTTAAAGTAATATTTTGTCAAAATATCTATAACTGGTCAGATAGATTAGACTTCATAGGGGTCTTTTACAGAAGAGCTGAATCAGCACATCTTGGTATTTTGGCACTGCCACTCCACCTCATAGAATGACACTTTCCTTAACTTTTAGGATTTTTCTTATATCTGATGATAGATATTTTACTAGGTGACAAAAGAGTGTCAGGGTGCTGTGGGTAGAATGAGGACAGTAGGTATGGACCTGACTTCTTTACAGGTCCTCGGAGTGAACATAAAAGGACCATAAGTTTCAGGCTATGTGTACGTGAAATGTCTAGAATGGAATAGTACAGTGGTGATCATCTCATGTAGTAGTACATTAAACGTTTTGGGCAAGGGTGCTTAGCAGTAATACTGTAGCACTATGAATGTGCTGGATATAGAATGAGCTATCTTGAACCCACTCTGATGTGTCTGTAATAGACCTAAGTAGCTGTCATTGGGAAATGAAAAATGGTTCATAAAGAATCTAGCAGATATTTTTCTTTGTTTTCACTTGTATGCATACTTCAGAGGGAGAATCTTCTAATGGAAGAACTTGTTCTGTGAACACTGGAGTGCATGATGCTGGGTTCCTAAGTTTGTCTCCAAACTTTCCCTCCTTCCTCAACCCCAACAGCAATTACTTACAGCTGTAGTTACTGCCTTATACTCTTCTGTGGTACCTTGACCTTTTCAGGCCTCCATATTCCTGGATGGATAAAAAAGTATACTTCATGACTGCTTTCAAGCTACTACTGAGTTAATTCATTGAAAAGAATATGTATGCTTTTTGATTGACCAGCTAATTAATGAGAACTTCAACTGTTGCTCATTCTGCAGCATTTTACTAATCTGCATACAAATTTGATCTTTTTTCTACTCTGATTTTCTTGGGTTTAAAGTTTCTGATGCAACTATACTTCTATTAGACATGGCTGGAATTAGATGATCTATTAACAAGTTTTTAGGAGGGAAGATAGGCAGCATCCCTGCATGATCTTTGTTTCTTAGGAAATCCAAGTTCAATTTGAAAAAAGGATATTTATTCTAGAATAATTGTTCCCCAAACAAAGCAGGGACAATGCAGTAAGCCTTGTTTAAGAAATGTATCTATCTACATAACACTAAGTCTGATTCCTAGATACATTTGGGAACTACCTAATAATTGGAAAAGTGTATTTCCAGATCCAATATGTCTTAATCCTTTCAGTCACTTTTTTAAAGAGCTTTTATAGAATGTTGTTTCCTGAAGTCTGACTATCCATCTAGAATTTGTTTTTCTCTTTTACCTTTCGTCTGCCCATATTTTTCCTCACAGTGACAGGAATAGTGCCATCCTTACCTGTCAATCAAAAACAATATAGTGACACAACTTCATTTGTCCTGTCCATCCATTCCTGTTTTTTGTTTGTTTGTTTGTTTGTTTGTTTCCTTTAACACCTGCAAAGATTCAGTACTAATCACATTTATTTCTCTTCAGTAGTATCACTTGCATTCCTTGAATCCATCCTCTGGCTCCCAATTTCATACCAATTCAAATTCAGATTGCTTTTCTGTATTTTTAAGGTCCACCAAAGTTGTGATACTCCCTGCCTCTGGCTTTTCCCTCTCTTTTTCCTCCTCCACAGTTTTCTCTCTGTTACTGAAACACTATTTGCTGTCTGTCCATCTCTATGACAACTTTCTTCGTTCTGTTTGTGTAGCAGATGTTACACTTCAAACTTTCTATTTCCTGTATCTGCTTTCCAGACACACTTCTACCATGATATCTGTAAGAAATTCAAAGTTAACAGAGCCTAGAGTCAATGGGCAGCACAGTATTATTATTTAGAAGGAAATAAAGGAAATAATTTACACATACAAGCACAAATACACATATGCATACTCCTGCATATATTTATTAGAGAGCACTGTTTAGGTCAAGAAGAGTCTACCGGCTGCAACAAAAATCTAATAAGTTATTAAATTGGTGTAGTTGTAATAATGTTCTATCGTCTGCTTGCCAGGCAATCTTCATTTTCTAACTCAAATTTAAGCTCATCTCTATTCACCATGTTTTAGCAGTATTCTCTCCATTCATATATTTAATCATAGCTGCACACAAGGAATAAGAGAAGAAAAAAAAAAATCTCTGTGTTCTGTGTAATTTTTCATTTTGCTAGACCTGTATGCTATTCTTTCAGCAGAGTCCAGACAGGAATGACAAGAGGATCTGTGCTTTCCTCAGGTCCTTAGAGCACAATCATTCCACAGTTTCTCTGTGCTGCTGAAAAAAAGTGGTATTTTTTCCTATCCCAGCTGGTTTGCTTGTGGTATGTATGCCTGAACATACCACAAAAAATATAATAAGTTCCTTTTATTTGCTTTTTGGATTTATGACTGTCAGATATGATTGTTCTTACATTTTGGCTTTGTGAGTGTAGGAGTCCTCAGCGTTGGCCTAATCTTTTTCTCAGTAAGGATAGTGGGAGTTTTGTTTACCACTACCTTCAGGAAGAGCAGTGATGGCTAATACTGAATCATTTTACTAATCCAGGCTTTGAAAATTGGAATGCTTAGGAATTTCTTTTAAGTCACTTTTGAGAACAATTTATCATCCTAGGAATGGTTAACACAAAATGCAAATGCCAATTCACAGAATCACAGAATTGTCTAGGTTGGAAGAGACCTCAAGATCATTGAGTCCAACCTCTGACCTAACACTAACAAGTCCTCCACTAAACCGTATCACTAAGTTCAACATCTAAATGTCTTTTAAAGACCTCCAGGGATGGTGACTCCACCACTTCCCTGGGCAGCACATTCCAATATTGCCTCACAACCCTTTCAGTAAAGTTCTTCCTCATATCCAAGCTAAAACTCAACAGAGATCACTGAATTTACTATTTATCTTTTAGGAAAAAAAAAAAATCAGTAAAGTTAAAAATATCTATTTCAAAGTTAAAAAAAAAATGCTTTGACTTTCTTTTAATGAAACTCAATCACTGATTTTTAGTTTGTCTTCTTGTTTGTTTTTGTTTTGTGATAGAGGGGGTGTTTTGACTCAGTTGCAGTTTTTTTTGTTTTTTTTTTCTTAATTTTTCTTGTTCTCGCAATTTCAGTCATATATAAATAATTTTCAAATGCATACCTGTATATGCAGACATATGGTCTTTGAGCTCATTACAGAACATTTCTCCCAGATGCTCTTCAGTTTAAGTGTTCATGGCTTTGAGGTAGGGGTTGTTGTTCGTTGTTTTTTGTTTTGTTAGCTTGTTTGTTCGTTTTCCAGGATCTAGTTCAACACCGTTATGGAGTTCATTGGGATTAAACACAGCAGGATTATGGGGTTCACCAAGACAAAAGGATGCCTTCAGTCTGTCAGCAAAAATAATTGTAGTGTTTAAACTAGTTTATAATTCAAAATAACAACCAAGGATATTCTGGGGAAAAAAAATAATAATTTTAAAAAATTGTAAAATTTAATTCTTTGTATTGTTCAAGGGACTGAAGAATTCAGATTTCCCATTTTTTGTTTTACATCTGGAAAGGTAATGTACAGCTTCTACTGGCATAGAAGTATGTGCCTAATTCTTTGTTTTGAAAACATACCCCTAAAAACCATGTATAAGAACTGTGTGATGGTACAGGGGAATGAAAACACTCCGTTTTAAAAGTCTAATTCCCCACTTTCTTTTTAGCCTAGTCAGTATTTCATTCACACACACTTTTAATATTCTTGTTTCCTAAATCATATATTAATGTTTTTGGTCTCCATAGCTGAAAGGCATAATTCCAGTAATGAGGGGAAATAAGCAGAATGCTTGATGAAGTAGCTAAGCTACCAAACAACAAACAGAATGTTTCATCAACTATGTTTTAACAACTGGTATATAAAGCTGCCACGGTTTGTCATTTCCTCGCCAAGAAATGCATCGCTTTTTATTACAATGTGGTATGTATCAAAAGGGTCAAATAAAGCAAAATATTGTGAAAGCATAATATACAGCAGCAATAGAAAGTGAGCTAAGAGGATATCATAGAAAAAAAATATGTTTTTATAATTATATCATACAGTAATTCTGTATTTTTGTTTGTTTTTCCTACTTCTGTGAGAACTCTGGCACATCTACTAAATCACATGGAAAGACCCAGAATCCAGAATCAGCAGTTACCCTCAAGTAAGTGATACAATCTCATAGCTAAATTAGTTATTTTCTTCCTTACCTGCCCTGTATATCATACTAAAAATAAAGTTTGAAGTCTGAAGTTTCTAGGAAAGGACCAGAGCTTTAAGTATCTATTTTTGATCTGTTTTCTTTCTTCTGGAAGACTTATAAGCAGTTTGATCAAGAGGAAGAGGAGAAATCAGAAATGGTAAAGTTAACTTCTAAATTACTGACAGCTGAGTTCCCAAGGCTGTGTGTTTTGTTCATTATTTGTAGGTTACCTTTTCTAGCTGTAGAAATATATTTGTATAATAATTAAAATAATTACTTTTTAATGCATTCCTTCAGTTATGTTTAGCAATATTCTATGAAAATTACCGAATATTTTTAAAACCTGAAAAAGTGGAAATAAAATGGTGTTAGGAAGGAGGATTTTTTTGAGCTGTTAAATTGAAGAGTACCATAAGTGCCTCTATTAAAAGATATATTTTGCATTTTTCTTACAACTTAAAGCATTACAATCCCCTTTATAAGTGATGCTACCGCTTACATGTAGCCTACATCTGCAGAGGCATTAACAAATAAGGAAGCATCTGCATTAGAGTTTTGGCTCATAGCATAGAGTGGTGACAGAGTGGATCACCTGAGTATTCTTATTCTTTGTGCATTTGTTTGACTTGCATAGATTTGGTATTCATTAGAGAAGTCTACTTTGGAAGAAACAAAGTTAGGAGCTGTGCTCCGGGTGAGCACCAGGTGCTCCAGCCCCTGGTAGAGATTCTGAACCAGTGGCTGGTTCTTCAGGCATCTTGGAACCTGAAGTATGGTGGAGTATTTACTCCAGGAAACCAAACTAACTGTTTTTCATCTACAGGTTACTCTGGAAGAACTTCCTAGGCTCAAACAAAACCCCAAATTACGTACGTACCAGGGGAAGGAAACTCAGTTTTGTTGGCTTCATCCTGTGACTCCCTGCCTGTTAGGTAAAACAATGTTAATCTGTTCAAAGTTAAAGTAGTGATATAATATAAGGTGCACTAAAGCCAGCTCTGAAGAGACTGGAGGGTAGACAAAAATGTCTACAATTTTTTTTAAGTCCACTATTAGCACTTGGGGAGCTTTGTACAGAGGAGGAGGGGGGAGATACTTGGAATATGTCCTGATTCTGTTAATTGCTTGCTCATTACTCCATGAGCAAGCTTACACATTATTTCCTGGTTTCACAGCTGGAAATCTGTCTGATGTTATCAGCTCTTTTGAAGTGATTGGGCAATACCTGCATGATTAGAAAGAAAAAAAATCTACAGAAAGAGATTATTATTAAATGTTTAAACTTAACATGAAATATTCCAGCCTTTTCTCATGTATTTAGTCAAATATACTGGTACTATATCTAGTTCTGTCATTTTTATTAATATATTTTATATAAGAAGGAAGAAATCTGTGGAGACTACACGCACAGTATTGCATTCAGTGTGGCAGCAGTGGATTGTCTCAGTGTTACACAAAGAACATAGGAAAAAAACAAATCAGGTCAGACCATTTCTGACAGCCTTATGTCTGACAAAGGCCAGCAGTGGATGTCCAGAACATGGCAAAAATGTAATGACATTTCCTGGACTACTATTTCAACATCACATAGCATTTTTTCAGGTGTTTTTCTAGACAGGAATAATGCTTCACATTTTATAACCTTCAAAGGACAAAGAATTTTCCTTAAAATGGATACCAGTTGTAATGTACTCTTGCTCTTTATGGGGACTGAGCAAGGTCATTATCTACTCTCCATGTTAGACTCTTGATTGTATGCATTTATGCCATGTGCTCTTCTCCCTGTCACCTCTTTTCCAAGTTGAAGGGTCCTAGTCTGCTTAGTCACTTCTTGTACAATATTGCCTTGATAATCTTTGTTATTCTTCTCTAAAATGTTACACTTTTCACTGTACTCTTTTTGACATGGGAAGATTGGAACAAGTAGCATTTAAAAAGAAGGTACAGCATAGTTTTCCACATAATCATAATGATAATTTCAGTTTTATTTTGTATTTCTTCATTATTCCTAAATGTGTATTTGTTTTGACTTCTGTCAGTTGTTAAATTGATCTTCCTGGTCCAAACCCTCTCAGTGCACATGTTGAGTTACAATTGTTTATTCTATACATGGTCTGCTTTACATTTTTCTATGATGAAATTCGTGTTCATCACTGACTCTTCTGACATTGTTCTGTTCTTTGAAATCAGCCCTCCTCTTTGCTACTGTGAATAAGTTAGTATCATCAACACACTGAAGCACTTATTTGTTCATCCACTTCTCCACATCACTTATGAATAAGCTGAGATATCACCACAGTTGCTTTTGATTCTCCATTTAAAATCTCTGACTGTGAAAACTGGCCACTCATGCATGTTTTCCAACCATGTAAGGACCTTCCCATGCCTATGTTAGTTAAAAGCATTTGCTCTGTGATTTTAAGAGACACATTTTGATGTTCTGAGTGGATGATATCCAAATCTGCTCCATCTCCATACTTTTCATTCATTCAGAATAACCCTTGGAAGTTTAGATTTCTACTTACAAGAGACATATTTAACCTTCCCAATGTATTTGATTCAGCTGTTCACTAGTTTGGTTACTTTTTACAAACAGTTTAGCTGTTCCATACTTGCTTTCCCTCTGAATGCTAATGATTGTCTAGAAAACTCTTATTTTATCAATTTAAACTATAACATCTTGGTACCAGTATTTAAACTTGAAAACGATCAGTGATAATTTTACACGTAAACTTTTTTAATTTATTTATTTATTTTCACGGTAAGTGCTTAAATGTATCTCCATGATAAATACATAAATAAAGTAAAAATCTCCTTGGCCTTACCTACTCTGCATACTCCTCCTATACTCAGAGTTCTAGTTTTTCTGTGGTCTTTTTGAATGGCTCCTTTCTTTTGATGGTTTTGAAAATTTGAAAATGTTTGAGTATTTATCATCTGGTTTTAGGTCTTCAGAAAGTTGTTCTGCAAGCTCATATTTGGCCTGTCTTTTACATATAACCTGATAAAGGTTTTATGTAAACCTTCTTATAAGTCTTCTATTTTCCTCATTTGCAGAAATCTTCACTATTTAAAGGCTAACTTTCAATTTTAATAACTTCTCCTAACTTGATATTTATCCAGCTTTTTCTCAAGTTTAAAAAACAACAACAAAAACAACAAACTAGAAGGGGTATGCATATAACCTGGACCTCTAATACTCTAATACTAATTTAAATAGCTTTGAGCCTACTGCAAGAATTTATTCTTTTGACTTTCACAATTCATTTTTCAAGATCTTCCTCTTCTTTTGTAATTCTCCTTTTCATATTTTGTACTACTAAGCAATAGTAGAATTTATGAATCTGTTTTTTCCTGTATGGGTGTACAGCCTCAGCACCTTTTGACTGCTTTATTTACTTTTATGAAGGACAGCTCTTCAGATATAATCTTTGAGCCACACCTTACTAACAGTCTGGACCTAGTTAGTTTACTCCTTCATTACCTAACTAAGATCTTAATAAAGCAATCATTTAGCTTGTCTAATAGTTTGATTTTAGTCTCATGTCTAATACAATATTTGCCAAATCCACTTGGTTTTCCATATCTATTGCAGTTATCACTTGCAGCCTCTCTGAGCTGACATGTTAAAAATTTAATATTCATGTTCACCATGATCTCTGCACAGCAGTGGTATACTTTAGATTTGGTGTTGTTTTCTAGGAACCTTAGCCAACATCAAAGGAAAAGATTTGCTTGTCTTCTAGAATATTCAGCATTCTGGGAGTTTACAGACCCTTTTTGAATTTGTTTGACATAGTCATGTGGTGGTTGTCTACAGTTTACTGTCTAAAAGATAAGTTTTGAAGGCATGTTGATGACTGGGCTTAATAGTTTTTTTGGTGTGAGGTTTTTTTGGTGTGTGTTTTTTTTTTTCCTTTTTTTTTTTTAATTTGAAAAGACTTATTGCATAGAAATAACTTTATTTGAAAATAAAAGAAGCTATCTCTGCAAATGCTATGCGTTGGATGTGTGAATCTAGTTTTCATGTTCAGACTTGGTTTTTGATGAGTTTCTAAATTAAACTTCACAATGATTCCGTTTTAAATGATTCTTTAATCAAGGTTGTTATCTTGGCAACAAATTGGCTTTAAAACAGAATCCTCCAAATATCACTTTTTATAGAAAAGGGATTGGTCTAAGCACTCATTTGAGGTTGACACACTGGTTTGCTCATCTTTCTGCACACATTTATCTCTTAAATTATATTGCATTAGGCTAGAAAAAAGTTCTTCATAAGAAGCAAGTTACATAGTGATATAGTTACTTTTAAACTGGTTGTTATTTTTGTTTGTTGTTGTATTTTATAAATATCACTTTTTCCTCTTGACCATGCTATTTCTCAAACATTATCTAGATAATCTGCAGGCATGACAAGCTCTGTAGGTATGGAGGATATTGATTAGAGGTATACAGTGTAGTACATTGAACTTAGCCTCTTTGAATGAGACTTCTGTAAAAGTCTTGTTTATACTGCTAACTGGCTAATAGCATCCAGTATTATCCTCTCAAACACTGCTTATAGGTCATTGGCACACAACACCCTTTATAACTTTTTAAAAGGCAGAAAACTGAATAAGATTTTACTGGAAATATGGTACAATATCTTCAGTTTCTACACGGCATTTGTTTCATTTTTAGTTCAGCTGTCCCTGCTGGCTAAAGCTCAGTTCTTCGGGTGGGACTGAGATAATTATCTTCTATGCCAAAGACAAGACAGTTCATTCAAAATGATGCCTGGAGCTGCAATCAGCATTTGTAGGAAAACAGCAAACTAGGCTTTTTAACATGACACTAATCTTTCCCTAAACAATTACAGAGAGCTGACCTTCAACTTTTCCCTTTAACAATTTTAGTTTGTAAGGAGGTTTACAGTACATGGCTGGGTTTTCTAAAATAAGATTTGAATGTCCCTCTCTCCTTAAAAAATGAATGTGTTATAGAAAGAGAAAATGCTGCAGAATGGCTGATTCAGCGTGATTTGCAGGAAGTAATAAATGCCTGATTTTGGAACACAAATAAGCATTGTTAAAAGCAATTCTAATTAACCTGCTGCTTGTGAAAGAAACTAAAATGATAGTTTCGAAAACTGAGGTCCTTTGTTCATCTGCAAGAAAGATACAATGAAGAGATCTGTAATGCAAAACTTTGCTTCATCATACCAGTACTGTCCAAGTCCATTTTGTGAACGGGCAGTAAACAAGGTGTAAATAATAAGTTTTT
Source organism: Anas acuta (assembly GCF_963932015.1). Lineage (NCBI taxonomy): Eukaryota > Metazoa > Chordata > Aves > Anseriformes > Anatidae > Anas > Anas acuta. The sequence continues at coordinate 106,668,363 of NC_088979.1, read as the reverse complement.
ATTAGCGTGACTTAGTAAGAAACTATCCAGAATTCAAATTTTCAAATGCTTATTCCCTTTTCATTTGTGGGTCAAGGTCTAGAAATATTTCACTTCTGGTCATTAGTGTGTTAAACTTATGGAAAGAAGGATTTACAGATTCCAAACCCAGGATTGTTACAGGGACACCTTATCCTAAGCCCAGTCTAGTGTATTGCCTTGCTGTGGCGATGTAGCTTTGTCATTACTCCCTCAGTGACATCAGTACTTAGTAATTTACTATGGAAAACTTGTCAGGTCACTGTTCTTGTCGGGTCAATGCTGACATTTCAACATGGGGTGACACTGGGGCAATAGGTGTTCTGTGAGCCTTGGACTGAAAACTCTTATAGTGGTTTCTCTGGAAATACCTTCTATATTGAGCATTTTGGGGTATATACTTTCTCACCTCCCATTAGCACCCTCTAATTTGTTGCAGGGCAAGCAGCAGACATCTTCATCAGCAACAAGTCTCTTTCAGCCTTCCAAAAAATGACCTGTCCCCTGCCTACAAGACAGAAATAAATAGTTCAGGATGGAATCTGGTCATAAGTATGTGTACATGGGGCAAGTATGAGTGAAGAGAAATAGTCAAATGTGGGCAGATAGCTTTAAGTAGAGGGATGAGGTTTTATTGACTAATCATTTGGCCTAGCTGCACAAGGTGTGCTTAAACTTCTTTCCGTCGTTGACCTCCATGGTGACATTTGTCCTAGCCAGCTAAAGAGGCAATGGAATTGTGCACCAATGCATGACTGCACAGAGCTGTTAGCAGAGCCACAGGAATGGCTGCAGCCTGTGCCAGCTCTTCTTGTCTCTGACAGTCCTGCACCCAGAATGCAGTGGTTACAGCTCCCAGCTGGGATGAGGGAGCTGGTTTTGGGGCAGGAAGGCTGCTGTGTATGTGAGCACTCTGTGCCTCACTTGCCCTTAGGACCATGGAATGAAGAAATCTGCAAATTAGTAATTTGTTATTGTTTTCATTTCTATGGTTTATACCTCTGTCCAGTCGAAATCAAGCTGGGATAACTAACTTTATCCCAGCTTTATCTTTAAGCTTCACATGATTGTTAGCTTCAGTCAGTACTATGTTTTGGTGTAGTTAAACTACTTAATTATATATACATATTTCTGTAACCCATTGCCATTTCTGAGCTATCCAACGTCTCATCAGGTTCATTTTTAATACAGTTGACATCATTGTGTGATAATAAATACTGGATGCAACTCCAAAATTCGCATAGTACAGTCATCAAGATATTGCAAGTGCTACATTTCCTACATTACAATAGCAGAAATTGGTACATAATTAGCCCTTTGTATAGCACAGTTGAGTAAGGAAGGAAATGACAGTAAGAAGTATAAATGTACAAGTGGATTTGGTGATGAATGTCTGGGGAAAAACATCGGAAGGACCAAAAAAAGGAAAAAAAGAATCAGGCAGTGAGGCAGGAGGCATGCCTACTTGACACAGCAAGCTATTTTACCTACTGTCTGACTGCAAGGATGTGAGGATGCTTTGGTACAGCATCTTTGTATGCACAGTTCATGCTAACTGAAATGCTGATCTTAGGTCAAATTCAGTATCAATGTAGCATGGCTACCTGCCATGTGAACCAGAATTGGCTTGAGCAGAGTTGCATTTGCCAGTATCCACTTGTCCTTCCTAATCTGTCTAAAATCAGGAGGAACAGAAAAATTCTAAACTTTGCTTAAGTGGTATACAAACATCAGCTTGGAGCACTTTACTAAACATTATTGAAAGAATAAAAGTTATCAAACTAAAATGAGGGGTTAGGCAGTAATTTGTTTGTGTACCTGCAGATACTCCCTGAAGATGTAATTCAGTTTTCATTTGTTGTATATTCAGAATATCTCTCATTTTGTTCAGGTAATGATTGATTTTGTGCCAAAGACTGGAAATTGTGCTAAACTGAACACAATTATTTTTCTTTTCGCACAATATTCAAGTATTCTGCAAAATAGAAAAAGATCCAGTTCAGTGTTGTGCTAGGTGTTGAACAAAGGAGCTGCATACACAAAACCTAAGAAAATGTTATCTGTTTCATTATAACAGAAGGATTGATTTATTTGGAAAAGGGATATGTTTACATCCTTCTCAAAGATAACAAAACAAACAAACAAACTGGAATCTATGAAAAGCTTTGCTTTGTACTTTCCTTTCTTGAGAAAGTTCTTGTTGCTTACACACACCCAAAAAAAATAAAAAAAAAAATCAGTGCAGCAACCTTCTTCATGCATTATGTAGGTAACATTACTACAGATAAAACGGATGGAAACAGTGCTTCCCTGATGTTAGGGCCAGCTCAAAGACAGGGTCTTCAAAGCAGTGTAAAATACTAAGGGAAGAAACAAACACTGCTTTTGCAAGCTTAAGAGTGAAGTTTGACATTACCAGTGAATATATATCCCTAGGAATTTATTTTCAAGCAGATGGGAAGGAGGGCTGCTTGGCTTATGCCACATCCGGTTTTTCACCTTCTCCATAGTGTAAAGAAAAGGAGGACACAACATTAAGAACAGCTGCTTCATTTGTTGTAATTCCTCAGATGGGAGGCTGCTGTGTCCTTTGGAAAGGGGAAAGGAGAAGGAAGCAGGCACAACAGCTTCAGGCAGCCTTTGGAGGTAGCAAAACTGATGTCAGGCTCCTGAACTTTAAGGAATATCTGAGTGACTGACCACAGGATGCAAGACATGAACTTCATGTTGTGGTCAGAATGAGCAGACACTTCCGGATGACTAGTTTATCAGACTACACTTTGCTAGGCATTCATGATATGTAAAAGAATTTGAGTATTTTAATTTTGGAATACAGGAATCACACTGTGTGCTTGTTATGGTTATGAATGGGTTTCATCATATGAGTGGTAAATGAAACAGGTGTTCAAATACCCTGCCATGACTCCATGCCATTATTTATGGAATATTTATGATGAATACTGGGAAAGGAAAGGAAAGGAAAGGAAAGGAAAGGAAAGGAAAGGAAAGGAAAGGAAAGGAAAGGAAAGGAAAGGAAAGGAAAGGAAAGGAAAGGAAAGGAAAGGAAAGGAAAGGAAAGGAAAGGAAAGGAAAGGAAAGGAAAGGAAAGGAAAGGAAAGGAAAGGAAAGGAAAGGAAAGGGGAGGAAAAGGGGGGGAGGAGGGGAGACAATTAAGTTATTTTTATTTTGATGAAGGTACTGAAAAATGTAAAGCAAATTTAGTCACTGTATGGCAAATTGTGTTTAGGCATTTGCATATTTAAATATATTTAAATACAATTTTAAAAAAAAGCAGTGGCACTATGAGACTATAAAACTGAACAACAATTACTCTATGAACATCATGCCTTTAGTTCAAGAATTGTTCATTCTTCACTTTTACCTGCCTGAACTTATAACATCTATGAATGGTGATTATTTGTGTATTTCAAGCACTCAAGATGTGACACAAACTTGGCTTCCTTAAGTACAGTTGAAAGAGTTGGAAGTGCTGGTTTTAACTTAAGTTCTACAAGGAAAAAAAAAAAACAAAAAAAAAAAAAAAGAGAAGTTAAAGAGAACTAAATTTGTTGCAAATATGTACCTGCTGTAATGCTCTAAGGTTGAAACATTGCAATGTGCGTTTATACGATCAATTTTATTTTTATATCTTTATAGGTTTGAAAGATGAGTTAGCTATACAACTATCTAAATGATTACTTAGTCACAGAAAAATAATTTTAGTCTGTCCAAATGTAATTTTAATGTATACATTATGTGTTTTGGTTAGCAGATTTAATTAGGGCTTCTCTGACATTGTATTTGGACACAGTTGTATTATTTTACATAGTTGAGTAATTTACTCAAATATGAAATTGATACAAACGTAAATGAGTATAAATTCAATATGAACAATCAAAATATATGTTCTATGTTTAACCACCTACTTTCAGTTGAAAATGATTATCTTGTCCTGTAAGACTTGTTCAGTGTTGGTGTGATCTGGGAAAGCTGGACTTTTCTGATGAAAGTTGTAAAATCAGTGTGTTTTCTTAATGGAAGACACTTTGGGGTGATTAGATGAAAGTGCTGCCGATCACTTATTTGTTTTTTATGTAAAGAGAGTTAGTATTGTTTTCTGGTCTGTTTTGACTCTCAGTTCTCAATTAAGCATAAGGATACCTGAATTGGAATGATAGTTCCAGAATAGCATTTATTAATCAAGTAGATAAAAAATGTTACAAATTCCTGCATGCCAAAAAAAATGTTTATTTTAAATGATCATAGTATGTGCAGTAAAAATACAAATGAAATATACATACTTCTCACTGAATGCTGGAGTAACCCTGAACACGTCCAGAAAGCAGGATACGCTATAGCATAATTAAAAGACATTTATTCCACTTGCATCTGGATTTCTTTAAACTTTAACACCTCTCTAAACTAATTCATGACGTATTTTCTAAATTACTTAGATTTAGCATCTAGATGCTGAGCACTCATTTCATTTATCCCTAGTCATATTGCTATATTACAAATACTGAAAATGATTGTTAATATTAATAGTTGTTTATTTAAACTGTTAAAACTACAGATTAGATGACACTGGGATGCCCAGGAGGAGAAATCCATTAAAGATGACAGTTTAAGGGAAAAATGAATGTATGATAATAATTTCTCATCCCCATATAGCCATCATTACCTTTTCAATGGAAAGTCTAGGCTTCTAATTTGTCAGGTTTTAATTTGTCAGGATAGGAGGGGGTTGGAGTAGAATGAATTATTGCACATTTCTATTGTCACTTCCCCTTAGAAGGATCATAGCCAATGCTGCATTCAGCTCCCATTGTGTGCTCTGTAATTCCAACAGAGAAGTCGTAAGTCCTTCTGAAACTTGTGGGAATTTTGTGGGAATATTTCAAAATTCTACTTTGTTCTGAATTATAAACTAATATTTTCCAAAACGTGTTATTAAATAACAACAACAACAATAATAATGCATATTATGTTTTCAAAAAAAAAACTAAAAATATTTAAAATATTTTTGTGGAAAAAAAATGATGTTGGAATGGTACTTTTTATCTTTTCTTACTATTTTTACTCAAACCATTAGAATTCCATTTTCTTAACACCACCAAATAAAAGATGTTTTGAGATAAAAACAATGTCAGTAAAAGGAAATTCCATTCTCAATAACTTTTATAAAATCATTAGTGCCATCACTATTTAATTAATCAATTATTGTGACATGCCAGTAGTAACAGAGCATTATACAGCCTTTAATGATGGTTTGATAAAGAGCATTCTTAAATGGTAATACTGTTAGTGTATTCATGGATGTAAGTAAAAATTTGGGAGGCAATATAAGCTAAAAAATAGAAGTCTATCTGAGATTAACACTTCAGAATATTTATGGAATGCGTTGACAAGACATGTAATACAAAGAGCATACTTTTTATATGATGAGTAATGTCCAATAGAACTTTTTGAAAATATACCTTATTAATTTATTTATTTTCAAGTTAAATACAGTTTCAGGAGAATGTTTGTCATTCAATACACACAGAAGGCTATAAGGTAGTAATGGAATTATTCTTGGACCTGATGATCTCATATTTTCATTGCTGCTAGAAATGACAAAAGAGAAAGAGTGAGACTCTGAGACTGCCTTACAGTTCATAAAATCCAGGACATTAACTGAAATGCAGATTTCTGAACTCCATGATTTTCCTCCACTCCTTTCTGAGAGGATCATAACAGAGGAGAAGGTGCTAAGAAAACTAAGAGTTTTTAAATTAGCTGCACATGGGAGGTGAACATATGGAATAGTTTAATACAAAATTCACAGTGTGCTTTGAGAAACTCCTCTGAAAAATACCACAGCTAGTGTGAGATATTTGTGCTATTTAAAAAGACTTGTTCAGATAAGTGCTCCTTTTGTAGCTTGGAGGACATACTGTAGGTGCACTCAAAAAAATCTTTCATCCGTAAAATTGTTTGTGCACAAAGAAGACTGTAAAAAAGGAGATAGCACTGACCTTTTATTTTGCTTACAGCCTACAGACCCTAGTCATCACCATATAAATTAAGTGTGTGAAGACCATCCCACTCATACATTACTGGATTTTATGAGTTGTGTCTATTATGTCACTGTTTAGTTCCATTGATGGCTCTTTAATTTTGAGTCAATGTTAATAGAGATCTGAGTTTGAAACATTTCACGTGGGCTGTATAGCCAAAGTAAATATCAGTGGTATATGAGAAAACATGGCAAGAGATTATCTGTGAGGAGTCTTTTGTTTTGCAGTTTGTTTTGAGAGGGTTCACGTTCACTGACTACTGTTCATATGGTGAGTTGCTTTGATTCCTCCAATATTTTTTTCCAGAAGGGGTGGAAATTAATTCTTTTTGGCAGTAGGTGGTGGCTATCTGCCATTCTTGCTAAAGAGCATTCCACTAACATTTTTCCATGCTCTGGTTATTAGAATTATTCAATATTTTGCTTGTTTTCAAACTGTCATTTTAGATAAAACATCTGATAGCCTAGGCTTAGGGAGGGCATTTTTAAATAGTGATTTTAAATGAACACACAACGCTTTGTTTTACTTAGGTGCAATCCAATCAAGATTGCAAACAAAATACTGGGTTCAAATGTTTATATATGTGAGTGTAACAGAAATCTCCCAGGGAAAAACAAACAAACAAAAAAACTCAAATTTCCTACCTATTAGATGTGAAAAAGTTTTTTGTAGTAACTACTCAGAGGTCACTACACAACTGAAGCTATGTTGAGTTTCTCATCTGTTAGATGAGGACCTAACCATAAAATACGTCCTACATTGTAGAACTCAGTGAAGCTACTTTTCCTGTTTTCATCATGTTTTCTTATTTTTAAGTAGGAGATCTTAAGGATATTAGGGAGGAAAATCATGTTAAATCCTACAAACGATAACAATGATCTTGTTTCCATTCTTTCTCTGTCTCTTAGACAGAGTGAATGCATTGCAGTTCAGTGAAGTAGTTAAAAAATATGAATGCTAATTAAGTTTGAATTTAGACACTGGAGTTAAAGCTAAAGAACAATCAAAATATTTTTAGGACCTTATTATTATTAAATAATAAAATAAATAACAAAATAATATAATTATAATAATAATGAAATCTTTTTGACTTCTTTGTCTTCACAATCAGGGTTGTACACCAAGCTTCTAACTAGATATTCTCTCTTAGTGCTACTATATGTCATATATGTCAGCAGGAAATAGCCATTGCACTGGAAATTTCTGAAAAACAATATACCATACTTTTCGCAGGTGCTTGACAGTGTTCTAGTGTATAAATGTCTCAGAAAATAAATAATCATGTAGAGAAGCCAGATTAATAATCAAAATATATAATTAGCTTTGCAGATATCTCTAAATAATCAAATTGGAGGATGTCACATTTAGTGCTGTATAAAAAGTAATAGGTAATGATCAAACTACCATAAAGGAAGTGATACGCTTCTTTAATATATTGTTTGTGTGATTATTCTAATGGCTGATTTACTGATATCTCTTTCCTCTTGTTGATTAACAGTAAGGAATTTATATATATATACATATATATGTGTTCATTTTGAAGAGATTTATTTTACAGTAAATGAAGCTTTGTGGGAGTAAACTCTTGTGAATTAAAAATATTTTCAGAGTATTTCTTTGATCCAGGATGAATTTGTCTGGAGGTTGATGCATTTCTCTTAGATCTCTCTTTCATGATGTTGCTTTGAGGAATAGTTGGTTATTTCTAACAAACCGTCATACTTGTATAGGGAGGGGTTTCATAACAATATATCCAGAAACTGAGACTATATGCCACAGCAGCAAAAGAGACATATTTTCTGTGTCTGGTGTGATTCAGAGTAGAAACTTCAACCTGAGTATCCCTTGAATTTCTCAAAACCGCAGGGTTAATACTAAGCACTGTTAAGCACTGTTAGCTCTAGATACTCCATCACAGTAATTGCCATTTTGGAATAAAGAGAAACTGTCTAACTTTTTAAGGTAATAATTTCTTACGAGCATATCTACAATGTTTATTGCTTTGTTTTCTGCTTTTTGGTTTGCTTGTTTTATATGTTTGCTTGAAACCACAGGGTGTGACAGCTAGAAATAGATCCAGCAGTTGTTTCTCATGTATGAAAACACTGCTAGGTACAGAGGTGGCATTTTGTTTGTTTGTCTGTTCTTTTAAGGATTGAGGCTCTTTTAGCTTTAAGAAATAAAATCAGCCTCACATTTTCATGGTTTTGTTGTAGATGTACCATAGTTTCCGGCCTATGCGATTCCTGGTTTTGCCTGTACTTTACAGGCACAGTACTAGTTCCAGTTCCTGGTGCACATCCTAATTGCTGCCCTTCTCTTTCAGCAGCACAACTAGTGACAGTACCCTTGTTTGGTTCTCATCAATAATCCTTACAAGTTTTATTTGCAAATCATGCTTGCAATTTGTTATTATCCAGAATAAACTACCCTGGTGTTCCTTGCTAAGCAGGCTTAAGTCTCTTTGTGATGAGTATAATTGATAGCCCAAGCCCTTGGGATAAAGTAACTCTGAAAGGACTGTTAACTCAACTGTAGATAATGAGAAACATGTGAAGCTGAGGACTTGGGAATAATTTTGAAATATGTTTTTGATCTCAATTAACAGTTTATCTAAACAGACTCTCAACTGTTAAACCATAAGGTGTTTCTAACATATTAAGTAGGGCAGGAAGTTAATATGTGCAGTCCCATGAATTACTTCAGACATTAGAATTTCATTATTACTTACCTTTTTAATTTTTTTATTTGATTTTTTTTTGTTTGTTTCTTTTCTACTATAACATTTCTGAGTTGCAATATCTTCTTTTTGATGATTCCTGGGTATTTACTAAGCTAAAACAGGAATTCCTTTGGGATTTAGGAAGCTGCAACCTCCATTTTACAAATAAAAGTTGTGAGACTCAGAGGAGGGTATAGGTGTGATGTATATTGACATTGGGCATTTCCAACCATGAAAAATAAAATCTAGGCCTTCTGAATGATTTGTAGCAGCCAAACACTGTTTTCTCTTCAATTTGTTCATTAATTAGTGTCTCACAATTTTACCGTACCAAACCTAGGCAATTGTCTTATAAATTTAAACCCACAATACTGACATGAACACAGGTGCCAGTTCTGTAGAAATCTTCTACACTTGTAGAGTCTTCTGAATTCTTTTGGCTTTGATTTTACAACCCTGGTAGGAGATGATAAACTTTACAACTTTTCTGCAAGTCCAAAAACTAATACACTGGGAATGGGGAAGAATCAAAGTGACAGAAATCTTGTTCCTTTTCAATGGCTCTGGCATATTTGTTGTGTTAGACTGGCGTGTCAGGCCTAAAGTCTCTAGTGGCCATGACTATGTGGAGTCAACATAAGTTATACCAATTCTCTCCATGACCTTCTCATTCTCATTATTTCTATCTGGTCTGCAGAAGGATTGCACCTAATTAGTCATACGAATGTTACAGTTCACATAGACATTTAGATTTGTGGTAGCAGATCGGAGTATGGTTTAAAACCTCAGAGACATGAGGCTATTTTAGACAAGATGACACAGTAGACAGAAGATTATTTATTATTTCATTTATTAAAAAATTATGTTAGTCATTTCTTTCATGATTTTTCTTCTAATCTCATGATAAATTAAGGTTTTGTTTGTTTGTTTTTCTGGTAGATTCTTACATTAAATGAGCATATATGAGTATCAGTTTTCATTAAAAAGAATATTTTCAAAGAGCAAAATTATACAGAAATCAGTGAAAATGGTAATACCAACAGGCTATGAACTCAAATACTATAAAGATTTTTAATTCTCTTCTCTCTTCTCTTCTCTGCTCTGCTCTGCTCTGCTCTGCTCTGCTCTCCTTCCAGATATGGTCACGATTTTTAAGTTTCGCGACTTGTTGAAATTGAATCTATATATACAATATTTTCTAATATAATATAATATAATATAATATAATATAATATAATATAATATAATATAATATAATATAATATAATATAAGGATATAATTTTCTTATATCCTAACCTGTCTGAACTGTTTCTGTTACTTGGAAACAACTGAAGACATTTTTGTCATATATTCTTCAAGTTTCTCCGCTTCAAAAACTGGAAGCAGAAATAACTGTGTCTGTGAGCTTACCATCAACCTGTGGTTTCCTTGTTCATCTTGCAACTATGACATCTCTTGGTACAAATATCTCAAGTATTTAAATAGTCTGCTGTTTTTCACCTGTGTTACCTCTTTTTGTTTACAGAAAAGACATGACTTGGAGAAAACTAACTGCTCAAATGAGAATAAATATTGAGGGAGTTTTGCTTGCTTTGGTGGTTTGATCGTTTGTTTGTTTTTATTATTTGTTGTTTTTTTTTTTTTTTCTAATCTAAGAGCAAACATTGATAGCAATGTTACGTGCTGACTATAGTTCCTTTTACTCAAAGGTTCTTAATCTGTGGATGATTTATAGACGATGCTATATATTCTCTAACTTATGGGAGCTGTTTGTTCTTCCTTTGTGGCTGATTGTGGGCTTGTCAAACACTTTCCCTAATATCTCTCACACTAGAGTGGCAAACTGACTAACTTTGCAGCTGACTGACAGCTCTGGCAAAAATCCTTCTCTTTTATGGCAGCTGTGAATGTCATCTATCATCTAGCATGTTGTCACTACTGGTACTTAATGTTTAAGTGGATTATTGATCTCTACCTATGAAGGCTATGCTTAAGCACAGTGTATATTATAATATTTATTATGTATGTGTACATACATAGAGAGAGAGAGTTTGTTTCTTCATATTTGTTGACTTGGTTTGTTTATTTGGTAGTCCTCAAGGAAGTAAATCAATAGTATATGACACACAGAGAAATACAAGAGCATGATTGCTTCCTTCCTCTTGCTTCCTCTTTCTTTATGTTGTACAATATTTAGACAGAGGCTGATCTAATATTTCTCATGTAATCTTAATTTGTTCCTACATTGATTTCCAAAAGTTGTAAGATAGAACAGTAGTATTGCAAGTATTGAACACTTAAAATTGTGTATTTGGAATTCTTCTTTAGTTATAATAAAAAATTGATAGTTCACAGACCTTTGCTACTTTTTAAACTTTAAATGAGTTGTTGAAGGAAAAGGTAAGGGAATTTTTCCACCCTTTCGAACTTTCTGGACTTTCATCTGCTTCTGTAAGCACTTATAATAATAATTTTCTGTGTGAAAGATGGATTTCATATTTGGTAATACAAGTGGGAGCAAGGTATTTTCATAGTAAGGCATATTCTCAGGAAAAAAAAACAAAAAACAATGTGAACTAAAAAGACATTTCAAAAAGCTAAGACAAGCCAGAAATTTTCTATGAGCACTCCCCAGGCATAACAAAGTTAATGTGTAGAATATGTCACTACAGGGACTAGAAATTGATTTCTTGATTTTTCTTTGTTGCCTTTCTAAGTTTATGTGATAGGTGACCTAACAAGGAGTTTTTCTGTAATGAGAAAGCACATTTGTTATTAAATAATCTAATCCCCAGCTAGAAATGAGCCAAGAAACATTTGGATATTTTCTATACTATCTTGTGTTTTTTGTTTGGTTGGTTGGTTTTTGTTGTTTGTTTTTTTTTCTTTTCTTTTCTCTCCTGTTGTAGATTTTGCATTAATTTGGAGAGAGTGTACTATGCTTAGCTCACAGATTGAAAGTAAGCAATGCAGGAGCCTGGTCTTCACGTCCTTTGGAATGTTATGCGTACTTATTATGCATCAGAGACATTAAGTAGAGGTGCCGAACTCAGCTTGGACCATGTTGCATCATGTCTGCATGTAGCTCATTTGTTTGGCAAAGAGATGGTTTATGTGATTGCTAGCAGGCCTTGCTTGTCCACATGACTGTAATTCTTTATTTTGGTTAGGAAAATGACATTAGCTCAAGTCAGAGGCAGATTAGATTGTGTGGCCACAAATCAAATACCTGGCCAGAAAATACCTATTTCACACACAAACCCTTATAAAGATTTTTCTTGTAATATCAGTAACAAAATACAAAAATTCCTCTGCTTGGAAGACACAGGGTTTAACAGACAGTTTGAATTCCAGATCTGTGATGCTACTTTGAAACAAAACAGAGTAAAATAGCCAGAACACTATCTCAGATGGTAGCCTTTCAGGAGAACACTACCTGAGTACTTTCGTGGTGTGACACAATTATTTACCATTACAGAATCACAGAATTTCTAGGTTGGAAGAGACCTCAAGATCATGGAGTCCAACCTCTGACCTAACACTAACAGTCCCCACTAAACCATATCCCTAAGCTCTACATCTAAACGTCTTTTAAGGACTTCCAGGGATGGTGACTCCACCACTTCCCTGGGCAGCCTGTTCCAGTGAACACTTTTTTTTTTTTTTTTTGTGGTACATGTGACTAGAAATGCTTGGGATACATGATCTGTCAGAAGGTGTATCACAGAATCACAGAATTTCTAGGTTGGAAGAGACCTCCAGATCATGGAGTCCAACCTCTGACCTAACACTAACAAGTCCTCCACTAAACCATAGCACTAAGCTCTACATCTAAATATCTTTTAAAGACCTCCAAGGATGGTGACTCAACCACTTTCCTGGGCAGCCCGTTCCAATGCCTAACAGTCCTTTTGGTAAAGAAGTTCTTCCTATTAGAACGTGTTAAAAAGAAATGTGAGGAATTATTGAATGAATGTTTGCAAGTTGCATGTTTCAGAGTTCATTGAAATCAACCGATAATTCTCCATATTTTCATTTATATACAAAAGCATTGAAACTTGTTCTTAAGTTCCTTTAGCTTATATTTTAAGTGTTTTCCTGAGGGGGTGTTGATCTGAGTGTTTGGACTTCAGTCTGCTGTGAAGAATAAATGTGTTCATATAGGTTGAAGAGTAAAATAGATATTTTTGTAGTTTACTTATTTAAGTGATTAGTGTCTCAGGTAAAGACTTTTAAAGGTGATTTATTTTAATAGCATCACTTAACATGATTTCATCTCTGTAGGAGGAAGGCAGTTCATTACTGAGCTCTCTATTTCTCAGTTGGCTCCACCACTTTACATCACTGTACTGTTTATTTTTTTACTAGGTCATTGCTTTCCACAGTAGGTCATACTTTGTGCTAAACAGCTTGGCCTCCTATAGAGACAGAATCTGTGACCTTCTGAGGCTTCCTAGCTTGGGAGATGTCAGGTCTGCTTTAAAGAATAACTATTTAATCAGAAGAAAAATTCACTGATGAAGAGCTGGGACATACACAGTATTTCAAGGAAATTTCTAACTTCATCACTTTACAGGAAAGTACTTAGAAAAATATTTTAGACCAAAAACATTATATAGAGAGCTGACAAATAGTAAATATCTTTCTTTAATTCCAGTGATGTTTGTAAGTGCCTGAGGTTAATTGTATTTTTTCATGTGTTTGGAGTCACATTCTATGGAGCAGGAAGTGTAGGAATAATATTTCCTTTTCTTTCTTTCTGCAGGCATCATCATCATTTGTATAGGATTTATTTTCCATATGAGCTTTAAAATTAATTTTATTTTATTTTTTTTTTCCTATGAATGAGCAGGCTTTCAAATATATATTTTCTCCCCATCTTCACAATGGTGTCTTTGTTGTTGTTGCTTTTTCTTTGTTTGTTTGTTTTAATAGAGAAAAAGCTTTTAATTCAGCAATCAGTGAGAAAAAGGAAGTAAAATGGAATGGTAAAATGGAAGTAAAATTTAGGAACCCAAATTAGGTTCCTAAATTTTCTCTGCAGTGATATTTGTCTTTCTTTTCCTACTTCAACCTGACCCTTTCTAAAATACCCTCTAATTAGAAAGGATGAAATTTACTTTCTTTGCTAACACTGCAAAATGATGTAATCTGTATGTTATTGTAGATTTATGAAGGGGACAGCTTTGTATTCACAAGATGTTACATACAACAATGTAATCCGTCCTCTATTTTAGTGTGGTTTCTTTATCAATCAATACCAGTAATTTCAAAGGAGAGTTTTCTGACTTTTCTGCTGGAAACTGACTCTATGAAATTGTGAAATTAATCTGCTCTTCTAATCTGCTTACATCTGCAGTTGCTTTTTCATTTACTGCATTATATTACAAGCACATCCTTCTCAGATATTAAGTGATTTCACAGTTAAGTACTTGAAGAAGGAAGTACTTCTTGCAAACCTTTTTAGAGTACTTTCTGCCTCTGAACTCAAAAATTGACCAAGTATAAGAAAAAAAAATCCCACAGCTGACAAATGGATTTCTTACCTTCGTAGTTTTATACTGTGATACAGCATTTGTCCAAATTAATTGAAGAAGTGCAAAGACAGTAAAAATAGGTCTCCAGGTGGAGTGAGACAGAATCAGAAGATTTTTAGGCACCTACAGCTGTCTTTTTGCTTCAAAGAGTGAAGGGTGTCTCAGTAGGGTTCTGAGGAGATTTACTGTTTTTTCACAGAAATATTTCAGAAAGGTGTCAGAAAAATTATAATTGCAGGGCCCAAGAGCACAAGAACCGTTTGCATTGTTATGGACCCAGTTAGATACTCAGAGCATGTGTTCAACTAGTTATCTTCTCTGAGAATTTCATCTGGCAGCAATATTCTTAATAAGTTGACCATGCAACCAGCTGACTGGGAGTCAGCTTAAGCAGAGCACCTTTTACTCAGTAAGGTACATGTGACTATACACTTTTATATGTTAATCTTCATAATTGAGACCGTAGTCAAAGATTCAGCCCATATTGAATTCTTGTCTTTCGTTTACAGGGTTCAGACCCAGTAATGTTCAGACATTAAGGGAGTGAAGAATGAAATGAATTTCCATAATCATGGAATAGCTGAGGTTGGAAGGGACCTTTGTAGGTTATGTGGTCCAATACCCCTGGTCAAACAGGGCCATCTAGAGATGCTTTCCCAGGACCATGTCCAGACAGCTTTTGAATACCTCCAAGGAAGGAAATTCCACAGCCTGTCTGAACCAGTGCTCAGACACCCACACAGTAAAATACATGTTTTCACAGAATCACAGAATCACAGAATTTCTAGGTTGGAAGAGACCTCAAGATCATTGAGTCCAATCTCTGACCTAACGCTAACAGTTCCCACTAAACCATATCCCTAAGCTCTACATCTAAACGTCTTTTAAGGACTTCCAGGGATGGTGACTCAACCACTTCCCTGGGCAGCCTCTTCCAATGTCTAACAACCCTTTCGGTAAAGAAGTTCTTCCTAACATCCAACCTAAAACTCCCCTGGCACAACTTAAGCCCATTCCCCCTCATCCTGTCACCAGGCATTTGGGAGAACAGACCAACCCCCACCTCTCTACAGCCTCCTTTAAGGTATCTGTAAAGAGCAATAAGGTCGCCCCTGAGCTTCCTGGTGTTCAGATGGCATGTCCTGCACTTCAATCTGTAACCAAGGCCTCTTTGCCTCTCACTAGCCAGGTTCCCATTGTTGAATTTCATAAGGTTCCTGTCAGCCCATTTCTCCAGCCTGTAATTCCCAGAATAGGTTTGTAGATTTTATCTGCCATGTGATTTTCCTTTCCTTTCCCACCTTTATCTGAACAGGGTAGACTAATTATATGTAATCACAAAGTTATTTGGGGAAAAATGTTCCCAAAATATCAGCAGTTTTGCAGATAATTATTCTAGAAATCTAAACCAGAAATCAAGGACAAGTATGTTACTGACTCTGTAGCCTAGCAGTTAGGATGTTACTCTAGGTCACTTGTTCCAAAAATAATTCATTGGAACACAGGCTCTTCCAGCAGCAACATCCTTCCCTTTGGCACCTGTGGACCCCCTTCTGACACCTATTTGGGAGGTGGGTTTTCTCACCAGGACTGAGACACCAAAAATTGGACATTGCAATTATTAGTGTTACAACACAAAACTTCAGTTACAGATCTAACACTAAATTTGATGTACTGTTTGTTAGCATTATGAATGTTTGTTTGTTTGTTTGTTTGTTTGTTTTTTTAAGCAAGCCTAAAGACAAAAAACAGGCAGATCTATCCAAAACAGTATATCCAATCTCCATTTCTTTTCTCAATCCAGAAAACTTCTAAGTTATCTTCTTTTATTGTTTAGTCCCAAATGGAGAGTGCCCTGCGTGGATTATCTTCCAGCCGTATCAGTTCTACAATTAAACTATGATCCATAAAGGACATTTGAAAATGACCACATTTTGATTCCTTGTGTGGATTCTCTCTCCCTTTTGTAGCTTTTCCTAAGAAGAACTGTGACTCTATGGTTTGGTAGCTTATAAGGACAGCACTAAAAAAGTCTATTGCAATACCATATTGAATTTTTTTCATATTCATGCTGAAAGTCAAAAGGTGGATTTTCTGAGAGGGGGAAAAAAAAAAGTTATTTCCAAGGTTTTATACTAGGTGTTACTAGGTGTCATTGTATTTTATGACAATAATGTATGTGAAGGTAATCCTACTAATCTAGTGGAACACAGAGAATGCAATAATAAGCTTAATAAAAATATGAAAACAGTATTTCAAAGATATTTGTAAAGAATTAACTGACATTTAGGAAATTAGGTAGAAAAATGAGTATAATTTAATATTTAAAAGTATTTTAAAGAAACAATAAATGTAGAGCAATTATAAACATATGATTTAATATCTGGAAATTTCTGCTAAGCCACTTACAGAAAACACTGAATATGCTGCTAGATTGCCTGCTTAACAAGTGCAGTTACTTGAGGAGCTATTTAAGTTATTTATGTTTGGTGTACTATACCATAAAGGAATCTAGCATGATACATACTTAGACACACGCTTCTTTGGAAGTGATAGCCATGTGATAAGCACCATAACCGTTTACAATTGTAAATAGTTATTAGGGCTACTATATGCTTGGGTTTCCCCATGCATGTTCTTCTTTCTTCTTCCTAGTAAGTTTTCTTCTAAACAGGAAAAGACTACCTTGGTCACCTGATGCAACTCTCAGATGCTTGTCTGCACAAATGGCCTCCACAGCACATGTGCAGTATTTCTGGCATGTCCTAGATTCATCTTGCTTTCTCTGCATGCTCAGGGACTTGTTCTGCTTGTGCACAGTAGTAGTGGATGATTTTGCCTTGCTATCCAGAAAATCCATGTTAGAAATGTGAGCATCCTGCTAGGTGTCCATCTTAATGTCTGCTCAAGTCATTATGTAGAAAATATAAATTCATTATTTAGAAAAGTTTTTTGGTAATCTGAGTTGCAAAGCATAGATCTTTAAATAAATGAGATGTTGGTATTTTATTCAAGTAATCTGTTAAAAGAATCATTTCCTGCTCTCTGTCCAAAAATGGAGTCTTCTCCTGAAATTATATCTGGAAAATTTGCTATGTCTGGATAGTATTTTTTTATTTTTTTAAGAAGAAAGACTGTGGATATAAAGTGCAACACTCCATTCACTTTGACTGCAAGTTTGCGCAAATGGAGAATCTTGTAGCATGGTATATTATGATACAGAAAAACTGCATAGGAAATTTTCTATTTTGGTGGGGGGGGAGAAGGGGAAGGGAGGGAGGGTCCTTTTTAGATGTCTTTAGGGAGTAAAAGGAAATGGAAATTGTATCAGAAAGTGTTTAATAAAGCACTCTCTTTATTCACAATGGCTTGAGACTTTCTTACATAATTTCCTTATTTAATTTTTTATTAATTTTACTTATTATCTTACATAATTTACCTTATAGCTTTGACAGGCTAACATAGTATAATAAATTCTGTCCTGCAATTGCTATTTCAAGGTCTAGAAGGGTATCTTATAAACTTTACTCATAATTTGTAATTTTACTCCAATAATTATGAGGATACCATTGGACCCATATGAGATTTTCTGATATTTCAGAATGGTCAAAAAACAAATGGCTATTAAAAAAAACAAAACTAACAAAAACAAAAACAAACAATGACAACAAAACAAAACAAAACAAACAAACAAACAAAAAACAGTTATACAGACAAAATGTTCAGACTGGTCTGGTACAAGGTACTGGTTCCCTGGCTCAAGTTATATTTTCTTAACTGGACAGAGACTGTAAGTATTCTGTAGATAAGCAATATTTAGTTGCTAAAATAAATTATTTTTAAAAAGTAAATATATGTTTTAAGTGTGATTAAAGCTAACATAGTTTGCAATGATTACATGTCACAGATTTATGAAAATAGAGGGCAACAAATGTTCACATTACAAATCACATCTAACATTTCATGAAAAAAAAAAACCATACATAATTAGTTTCATGACATGGTTTTGCTTATATTTTTTACATTTCTCCTGTATGCCTTTGTTTGCATCATTTTAAATAGGTGTCTAATATTATTCAGAAACTCTGTGTGTTTTTTTTGTTGTTGTTTCTTTGTTTTTGTTTGTTTGTTTGTTTGTTTTGGGAGGGTCTCAAAATGATTATTTTCCCTGCAAAGCAATCGACAGGAAATACATACTTTATAAAGAGTTTTATCTCTAGAATTGTTAAGAACATTTATGCTCCTAATAAAAAATAATAATGTGTATTTCAGGTTAATTATTGGCACAAACTAAACAGTGAAGTGTAGTTGTTGGAGCACAAATGAGAGCCAGTGTTTACCAAATTTTAACCCTGTTTGGCCCAGTCCTAACTGCAAGTCCTTGGGCGAGGCACTTCTTATCTCAGTTTTACAGACAAGAAAGGTTTTTGCCTATCTACCCAACAGGGATGTTAAGAGGATTAATTTGTTAAAAGCATGAAGATTTAAATAAAAGCAAAGCATTGCTATTAATGTGTTTGAAGCCAATTGGAATACAGGATCTTAAGCAGAACAAAGTTTTCCAACCTCAAAACATTCATGATGTAGCATTGCAGACGTAATCACAAAAACTCTTGTGGTCTTGCACTTGAGAGGCTTAAGACATTACTGCTTCTTAGATTCTGTTACCACGCTTGGACATTGTTGCTTTGACTAATGATGCCTGATCCACTTCTGTGAAAGAGAAAACGTAATCTTAAAATCCTCTGGAAAGCAGTTTCATTTTATTGTATGCTCCCACCTAAAATGATGAGTATTCATATGTTCGTTCATTCATTCCTTCATTCAGCCAGTTACCCCAGAGGAGTGAGATGGCAGTTTCTTCAAGTGTTTGAATTATACTGCAAGAATAAGTCTGTTTTCTGTACTATTTAGTTTATTCTGTATAAGGGATACAGCCAGTCCAGTGTTTGACAAGGGATGGTTAAGGCATCACCCCACAATGCTGTAAACTGTGATGTTTAGCCTTGGTGCAGCTCCTTGAGGTTACGTGGCTATGGCCAACTGAAGGGGATCACCCCCCTCTCAAGTATGGCTTTTTCCTTTCTTCTCCCACTTTATTGTGGGTGACTATGGAAGTGGGTTTTAGTTATAAAGTTTATATTTCACAAGCCTTAACTGTGGCAAGCCTTACTCCTTTTGTTTATATGAACTGTGGTCTGTGGTTTGGGTTTTTCTTTACCACACTTCCCAAGTGTGCCCTATGAATAGTTGCTTGTTTTTTTCATCTGCTCTGTAAATTATCTGTGATCCCACTCTGCCTTCCAGGACATTCATTTTGTTTTCCAGCACCAGCTAACCAGGCTCTTTCTGTAGCTGGAGTCAGGCATGCCCTCATTTAGTTAGAGCCAGGCTTGGGGTGGGCTGGCAGAGCTGCCTCTACCAGACCAGAGCAGAGATGTCGAGTGAGGTGACCCACAATAACCCACAGGAGCTGTAAAAGGGTGACTGAGAACAGTGTGGTAAATGATATAAATAAAGGTGGAAGCTTAGTATGAAAGCTTAGTCTATGGGAATGTGTTTGCTGTGATACTGATGTAAACTCAAGACAAATACATATTTGCATTTTGCTAGAGAAAAAATAAAGAAGAGGCTGGGTTTTCTTGCATTAGGAACAGTAATAGTATTGACAGACTTGAAAAACACATCAAGCTGCTTGAAGAGTTTTTGACAAGGAAAAAAAAAAGACTGCAAGGACTTCAAAATAATAAATACTTCATTTTGTTGTTGTTGTTGTTGTTCCTAACATAGCTGTGAAATAGTTACTCACTTAAGTTACAGTAGTTAATTAGCTCTGACCTATCAAGACCACAAGAAAAGAAGAAATTGCCATTCCCGTTTAGCGTTGATTACACTCAGTGACCTTGCATTGAGGTGTGATTTTGTTGTTACATGAAATTCAGGGTTTAAAAGTGATATTGATGTACTTGCTGCTATTCTAGGAGAATGAAAAAAAAAAAAAAAACACATAAAGAATTTTAATGTTTTTATTTGCACAAGTGTTGCTCTTGCACAGAAAAAGATCTCCATGTCATTTAGAAAATCACAAAAGATTTTCAGTGGTTAAAAGCATATGTTTTAAAAATGCAAGATAAGAAAAGATGGCCTTGCTCTACTACTAGAGGGTTATTCCAATTTTAAGGTCATGCATGCAAAAATTACAGTGCAAATTGGAGTGCTTTTTCACTAAAGTATATGCAAGCCACTGTGTCTGCTGATTTCCAGGCTGAAAGGTGTTCGGTTGGTTTATGTTCATTTTTTTAGGTACCTGATCTCAAGGCACGGAATTTCATGATATTTAGATGAAAATAAATAGACGTTAAGATGCTGGTGTGTGTAGAGTGTCTTCTGTGGAAGTATGAATGAAGTATGAATTTCCCTTCCAGATGTGACAATGCAGGCCATTTCTTTAAAAACAACAAGATCTCGAGCATGCACACAAATGAGAACTTCTTGTTTGAGAAGAGCAGCTTCCCATAATTACTACCCACTAGATAGCTTTGGAGGAGGACTTCGATATGGTTAGTATGTTCCTCTTCATCTCTGCCACCTCTTTTGGGGGGGACTGGCGTTCCTGCCACTGAAGTTGTTCCCAAGGCTGAAGTCCTGGCTTGAAAAATAGTTGAGACTAGACTAGACATTCTCAGGTATGGAATATAGCTTTCAGCTGGAAGTGTTGCCTTTCAAAGGACTTTTCCAAATTTGCTCAGTGACAGAAGTTTTAATTCTCTTTGTAATAGACTGCCATTAGCATGTTCAAACTGCACTTAGCAGAGGCAGAGGGAGGACTTGGGTTATCTGAAGTTAAGTGCATATTCTGTGTCATCTTTAAAAATCCAGATTCCTGCATCACAACCCAAGTCAAATCTAATTCATCTGATGAGTTTTTTTTTTTTCCAAACTCTATTTTTAATATATTTTTCAATAACTAGCCACAGTACTATTTTCTAAACATACTAATCTCTTAACAGCATATTAATTAAATGTGAATCACAGTAAAATAAGCAAATGTTATTATACGTTTATTATGTACTTGCCTATTAACTGCAGGCTTTGTTTTTAAAAGGCTTGTGATTTATAAGTACTGGGAAGTGAATTTTATAACTACTGTGATTTTATAAGTACTGGGAAGTGAATGTAGTTTAAAAATAATTATCAGACTGTACTGAGCATATACTATTGATTAAATGATTTTGACTATTAAAAGGAAGAAAGCACAATTAACGTTTATTATTTTATAACCAGTAACTATGTTTTAATATAGTTTTTAAAACTATTTAATTTTTTAAAATTGTATAGTTTATATTTTGAAGAAGTAAATATTTAAAACTATTTATCTAAATAGTATTAAAACACCATTTAAAATATTTAAAATGTATTTAGTGCAATATATTGATATATTTATTTTTTTTTTAGCAGTTTTACAATATGGTGCTACATGTATTCTAATGGCTAAAACTAAGCTTGGGAAAAGTTAATCACTGTTCTCAGGTTCTCTCAAGATATTTATATATAAATTGCTTAACTTTTTTTTTTTTTTTTTTTTTTAATGAGAAAGGTTAGTAGAAGTTTAGCAGTACATGGAAACACACCGTGATAAATTATAAAATACTTACATATGTTTTCTAGCATTATTGCTTTTTCTATTTCTAAGAGTCTGCTAGACACTAAACAGATGTTTCTTTCCAATGTTATTGCACGGTTATTTTTCAAGTGGCTTCTTAGCACAGATGTTTCTGTGTGTATATACACCTTTCATTTGCTAATACTTTTTTCCTGTAAACAGCAGATTGCATTGGTGATGCCTTTTTGATCAAAAGACAGTGAACTCCTCAAAAATGAAACAGGTTCTCAAGTGAGAGTTCTCGTTGGGTTCTTACTGATCCTTTTCTTGTTCAAGTGATGATGATTGCTATCAGTGTAAGTTATGGACTAGATTTGTCTCTCTGGTGCCTTCCTTTCTTTTTTTTTTTTTTTTTTTTTTTTGTTTTTTTGGTAACACAAAGCAATGGGAATCATTCTAGGATTCCAAGAAGCCAAACACTTCAGTGTGCATTTAAACTATGTTCATATTAGATACTGGTTAAGAGCTGTGGATAAAAAAGCTTTTCTCCTGTTCCCTTCACCTTCAGATTTCTCAGCTCTTCCCAATGATTATTTCCCAATGTGGATTATTTTTCTTTATCCAGTTAGTCACATTATAATGTTTTTCTTTTATGCCATGACTACCATGTATTTGTATCTGTAATCTGTGGGGATCAGGTTGAGATTCATCTGAGTTTTTAAATTATTGTGTTTTTCTGCTCCTAAAATATTAAGTATAGACTTGCTTCATATTGGAGAATACATATTTTATTATATGCTAATTTAAGAGTGATACCATCTATTACATTGTGAGTCAATGGGCAATGGTCTTTGATTCTTGAAGTATAAATCTTTAGTGTGTGGCTCACATCTAGTTTGCTTGGAGTGCAGCAAAATAAATATGCAACTGTCTACAACAGTCCATGCAGACAAAAGCAGAAGCTTTTGGGACTCTAAAATGGAACGTTCTTACCAGATTTTTTAAAGCAAGTATTAGAGCTATGTCCATGCTCTGTTATTTCTCCTCAAATATTGGTCAGCCAACTATCTTTAGAGAGGAAATAGGGAAGACATGCATTCAGATAATGAATACTATTGTTTGGGCTAGTCTGACATGACTGAAAAGTTTGAGATTCATGAAAAAAAAAAATAAGAAACTAGTAAAACAAATCTGATGTATAAAAAATAAACAAAACAAATTGCCCTTTGATAAATAGTCATATGAGGTATCAGCAACAGGGAAGATTATTTGATTCTGGAACAAGAAACTAGTAAAATAATGACAAGTTAAAAATAAATCCAAGCATTTCCTACCTCTCCCTTTCCAATAACTAAAACAAATAATTAAACATAAGAAATGTAGTTACTCTTTTAATATTTTATTGTTGATTGGTTTGGAATATGTCAAAGCACTTGTAACTTTCACAGCTATTTGAATATTGCTGTTCTGTATGACACCAGTCCGCAGTTAGAAATATGCTTAGTCATTTGCTGATGTGCCATTATCATAAACTTGATCCTATTGAACTTAAATTATATATTGATTCAAGGTTCTTTATGCTGTATGGATATTTCTATTTTTGTACATGCAGAAGGAAAGCCTTAGGCTTGAAGCACTATGTCTTCATCAAAAATGAATATAAATATAAAGTTGAAATGTTTAATGTATCTTCCATCAATATTTAAAAGGAAATTAAAATTAGATGGGGCTGTTTCTTGCTATCCTTGGTGTTTGTAAACTAAGTGGGAATGTATTAGACTGATAAAGGTTTGCAGAGCATGTTATAATAGTGATATCTTATATTTCCTTTGCATCCATATCTAAAAAGGAAATAAATCAATGAAGTATTTTTAAAGTACTTTTTCATGTCTTCGCTAGTGTATAGACTGTATGATGAAAATGATTCTCTCAATCACTGCTATAGCAGCTTCATGTATTTCACTAACAATTGCTTTTCACCTGTGATAAAACTGCAGGAAAAACCTTGAGTACAAAAAATTTCTCCCAGTATATGGTAGAACATTTTTAAACTGTAAATTCTCTGGTAATTTCATGGTAGGTGTGAAATCTTCTTTGCTCTGTTTCCCTGGTCTCCCTCCCCTCAACATCTTCAATTTTTAACTCTTTGGCTGTCATCTTTTTCTCATCTCAGTTTTTTAAATGGAATAGCAGAGCTATTAGTTTTCATAGCAATCGAAGTGTGAGGGCACATTCATAGTAAACAGAATTTGAAGACATGCTCATAAATGCCTTCTGAAGTTAGGAAATACTAGAAAACAAATTTCCTAGTGGACGCATCCTGTATATTTGAAGGGATTTAATCACCTTACAACAATTACATGCATAGTAAGGAAAATAATACATTTTTGTTAAAAAACGTACTGTCATGCCAGAATATAATAGTGTATATCTTATCTACAGTGAGGTTTTACTAGGCTATGTTAGTAGATGCATTAAAACCTGTAAAGCTGAAGTACGTAATAGTCCGTGGATTCCAATGTGGTGGGGTTACTAGGCAACTGCTAAGAAATATGTTATTTTAAGACTATTAAAGTAACAATTTTTGAAGCTTCAGGTGAATTTTAGATATTTCCAGATTAGATTTGTATTTCCAGATCTATTTTTCTCATCATTTCTTGCACTTAATTTTGCAAAGTCTGTGCATTTTTACCTGTCGGTGAGAACATGCACTTTGAGAGTAAGGCCAGTTGTTCTCAGGGTACCCAGCTCCCTTGGTTGGGAGATGGTGACAGGGAGCAACATGAAATCCAATGGGAAACCTGTAGTAGGTAAGTGAACTAGCACATCATCTGGATATTCATAAAATTCTGGATATTCATAAATCCATGGGCCAGATGGGATTAATCCAAGAATACTGAATGAGCTGGCAGAAGTGCTCACCAAGCCACTTTCTATAATTTACCAGCCCTCCTGACTAACTGGGGATGTTCCAGTTGACTGGAGGTTAGGAAATGTGACTCTAATCTACAGGAAGGACAGGAAGGAGGAGCCAGAAATTACAGGCCTGTCTGACCTCAGTGCCGGGGAAGGTTTAGTAGACAATCCTGAGTGCCATCACACAGTACATTCAGAACAAATGAATGATCAGAAGCAGTCAGCATGCATTTATGAAAGGTCCATCCTGCCTGACTAACCTGATCTCCTATGACAAGATGTCCCACTTAGCAGATGAAGGAAAGGCTGTGGATGTTGATTAGGAAAGCATCTGATACTGTTTCCCATGGCATTCTCTTGGAGAAACTGGCTGCTTATAGCTTGGACAAGCATACATTTAACTTGGTGAAGAACTGTCTGGCTGGCCAGTCTCAAAGAGTCATATTGAAGAGTTCAATCCAGTTGGTGGCTGGTCACCAGGGGTATCTCCCAGGGCTCAGTACTGTGGCTGGCTTTGTTTAATGTTTTTATCAGTGATCTGGATGAGGGGATCAAGTGGACCCTCAGTGAATTTGCAAATACCAACTTGAGCAGGACTGTTGATCTGCTTTGAGGATAGGAAGTCTGCATAGGGATCTGGATAGGCTATATTGATGCATCAAATCCAGTCATGACAGTCAGTGAGGTTAAGTGCCAGGTCCTGCCCTTGGTTCATAAAAATCTGATGCAGCTGTATAGGTTTCGGATAAAGTGGCTGGAAAGTTGCCCAGCAGAAAAGGACCTGGAGGTGCTGGTTGCAAGTTAGCAGAAAAAGGCCAAGAAGGCCAATGGCATCCTGGCCTGCCTAAGAAATGGTGTGGCCAGCAGGGTTATGGAAGTGGTTATGAGGCTGCAGGGTTGTGGAAGTGATTGTAGAGCTCAGCTCTAGTGAGGCTGCACTTCAAATATTGAGTTTAATTTTTGGCCCCTTGCTACAAGAAGGATATTAGAGTTGCTCAAGCAGAGCATATACAGAGAGGAGCAATGAAGTTGGTGAAGGGATTAAAAAGCAATAACTAAGAGAAATGACTGAGGGAACTGGGGATGATTAGTCTGGAGAAGAGGAGTCTGAGGGGAGACCTCATTGTTCTCTACAACTACCTGAAAAGAGGTTACAATGAGGAGGATGTCAGTGTCTTTTCTCATGTGACAAGTGATAGAACATGAAGAAATGGTCCTAGGTCATGCCATGGGTGGTTTAGATTGGACTTTAGGGAGAATTTCTTCACAAACAGGGTGGTCAAGCATTAGAACTGGCTGCCCAGGGAAGTTGTGGAGGTATTTAAGAGACATGTGGACATGGCACTAAGGGGCATGGTTTAGTGATGGAATTTGTTAGGCCACATTGATTGTTGGATTTGATGATCTTGAAGGTTGTTTACAATTTCTGTGTTTATATGATTCCATGATTTCAAAGGAATTGAATGACTAAGGGGTAAATATATGTGGACTTGATCAATCTCTTTTTGTACACCCTGAGGTCCCTTCTCCACAAAGCAGCTTGGACACATTTCTCCTGGTTTCTGTAAACTTTGGTTTAGTTCCTAAGGTCTGATCCTTAACTTGTAAGGTCTTTCCTCTGAAACTTTAACTCAAATTAAAGGTCTTCAAAGAAGACAATATAGGTGGAAAGGACCAAGGCAGCCTACTGGCTACTAGGACTGTGTGCTCTTGCTTTAGGACACCAAGTTATGTAGCAAGTTAGCAAAGGAAATTAAATAGAGACTATACCATAATGAGGATTTTAAGCTATACATCTTAAAATAAAACTTTTGCATGGGGCATAGAATTCATATGACAGGAACATCTAAAAATGAATGCAGAGCTGAGATTTTATTTTTATCGTTATGAAGGCCTAGAGAATAGATTTTTTGATTTCTTTCTCTCTTTTATGAGTTCAGGAAAACTCTCTACATATATAATGATGAACACTGTAGGGCATAACTGAACTATGCATAGACAGGTCACTATTTGTTCTTAACGTTTTGTAACTTCTCATAATACAGAAAATGGCAAGGTATTTAAAGAAACCTTCCTCTGCATCCTATAGAGTCTTCATATCACTTTTGGGTGATAACAGGGTCTTCCTTACTTGAAAACAGCTAAGCCACTTTTTTCATTTTATATCCTGAAGACTTTTAAAATGATAAACAGCTTATTTCCTCATTATTTATTTTCCTGACCCTTAAGATGATACAGTGAATGAATGAGTTACCTTTAGTTGCTTGACTTTAACTTCTAATATTTGAAAATGGTGACCATGCTAGGTACTTATCTTGTTCAGAAGCAATTTTTTAAGTACATCTGTATCTGTCATTGATCAAGCTGAGACAAGTTCTATGCTGCTTTTGTACAGTCAGTGACAAGTTTGTAACTTTTAAAGATTAATATTATTGGTGCTTGAATTCTGGCCTCTTCCACTCAAAAGTTATGATCTGCATGTATCTCCACTCAGTCTAAGCTGCTATGTTTCAGTGGACAAATCTGTGCTCCCAGATAGCTTCTTTTCATCCAGCTAGCCTCCTCCTTACACATCCTGCTCTGGAGATAAGCAAGAGAGGTGTGTTGACAGAGTCATTCTATTTTCTAGCAGAGGACAGAAACAGGCAAATTGGGAGCTTATAATTTTAGCAGTTCTTCCTCCTCAAGTATCTATATTTCTGCTTTTACTGCTCCCAAGTCCGTTCACACTGTCAGATATGTTCTTAATTCTCCAATAACTGAAGAATGAGAACATCTAGAGACACAAGGGCGTAACAGTAAGCCAAGAAAAAGAAAAATTGAGAAACTTGCTCAGCTTTTCAGAAAAGAGACTGTCTGGGCTCCAACTTATGTATATTTTCATTGAATATTACTAATTGATATTAAATCCCGATTAATTTATCTGATTTCCTGGATTATGGGATGTCATGAGTTTTCTGCAATCTGTGGTTCAGCAGATTGGCATATATCAGCCTGAAACCTCTATTCATATCAGTGATCATTCATGATTAATGTGCTTTATGAGGTTTTTGGCTAGGAAATATACCTTACCTGAGTATTGTCAAGACACGGGTTTCTTTGAGCGTACTGGCTCGGCACTTCCATCTTGGAGGAACTGCAGTCCAACTTTCTGAGAAGTAACTATGCTAATTATTTTATTATATTGGGTATATATCCAAACTAACATCAAGGATGAAGATCCAGAAAATCATTAGTTGTACAATCTGTTTTCTTGATATTATATCAACTTAAAATGATTTGAATGGCAAGACATGCCTCTCAGCTTTACTACTCCATACACCTAGTGTGATGTATTGATGCTGTGACTTAATGTGAATGCAAATGCTTATTCTTCCAAGCTTCCATTCTTTATTCTTGCATCCAAATATAGCTATGAATAGCCATACAAAGAGGAACCTGTCATTTACTCCAGCTCATAGGAAGCCAGTGGTTCAGTTTTGCTTTTCTGTTCCTCGTCTTCAACATACTTTCTCATACTGTGGGATACAGCTTAATTCGGTTAAAAAATAATAATAATCTGTATATGAAGAGATCTAAAACACAGGCAATAGAGCTGTGCAACAAAGTCCTAACTGTCCTACTGCCACTGGCATGATGTCTGCATGCTCTGTGTTTATTTTCTCTGTAACTATCTTGAATCAGAGAAAACCTTAGAAACTCTTACTTTTCTCTCATCCTCTCTGTTCTGAATCCTGTCAACGGAACTGGGGTGCCCAGTAGGTTCCAGTATCAGGGTATCAGATGCAACAACTACACTCACTGTCAGGGAAGAGAAAAGTTGTAGGTTCCAACTTTATACCTGCATAATTTTTTTCTCCAGTTGTTTTTAAACTGAAGTTTTCTTCGCTGTTGTTTTATTGGTTTTAGACAGATAGGACATGATTTAGCTTGTAAGGCACTGATAATTTCCTCTATTTCCTTTGCCCTGATATAAAAAGAACCCTCTATGCTTCATTCATATATATATATATATATATATATATATGGAATAAGTTGTTAGATATATCTCTTGTTTCTACGTGAAAGTAGTATCTCCCTTTAGGGGAGTTATCTTGTTAATATGCTCCATTTTAAGGTGTGCCAATTTGCTTGATAGAACTGCACATTTCTTTAAAAAAAAAAGGAAAGTCTCTCTTTCATCTGAAATGGCATTTAAAGACTTGCAGAAAGCTGAGTCTCTCTGTACTGCTGAGTAGCAGAGCTCCTTTGCAGTGTCTCATGCCACTGCCAGTTACAGGACAAAGCTGTATTATGTTATTTCTTGATCACTGGAAAATGCTAACTGTCTTTGCTACTCTGCAGATTTGTTTCATGTCTTTACACTGTCAGACTGCTGTACTCACTGCATGTTTGCTTACCTTCTCTGTTTACCTTCCTTCCTTGAAGAACCTGTAAATTTGATACACAAGTATGAAGGATACAGAGCTCAAATTCTTCTGGAGAGAAATCCTTTTGAATTATTTTAACTTTTTGTGGGTATGGGAGAAAAAGGAGGAAGCTACTAAAACAGTTCCTGCTGTCCACAGAAATGTTTACACAGATCCCTGTCAGTCTGTTTTCCAGGCCTGGAGGTTCAAAGGGAAAATTGAATCATCTGGAGGATCTCCAACAAGTTGGTCAGAATAAGGGAGGTCATCAATAGCTTAAATCTATGAAAATGCTTCTATAGGTTCTATAGGTTTTATATAGTATAGTTTCCATATAGTAGATTTTCTGTATAGTGCTGGAAGGCTAGTATCTGATCAGAGTAGACAAAGACCCTTTTTGAGGGTCTCCATGAAGGTGTAACAAAAATAGGTAGACTATTTCTTGATATTCTTCATTTACAGAAAGTGTATTTGGAGCTGAAACAGAAATATGAAAATTCTGTTTTAATTTGTTAATTTTCAGAGGTCTCCTGGGAGTGGTAGAGGAAATGATGTAAACTTAATGAAGAATGCAAAGGCTCACTGAAGAACAGTTTTTAATTTCCCGTGAACTGTGTAGCCTTTTTTAAGGATGACAGCTTCTTTCACCCAAGCCTGTCCCCTCTCAAACTTTGGTAAAATTTATTTAGAGTGTGTTTTTCCCACTGAAACATCATCCGTGAGAGTACAGATGTCACAGAAGGAGGACTTACTAATACAGGTTAACTTTGAACATTGAAGAATTATGCTCTGTGTTTGGGTAGGTGATCTTCGTCTATTGTTCTGTAAAGCTATTCTAATTGTGCAATACATGGACAGTAAACATGAGAAACTTAAGATCCTCTTTCCCCTCCACCACGGATATAGAACATTGAACCATTTTACTGAACATATAATGCTTTTTTTTTTTTCTAATAAACAGAAACAGAACTCTTGATTTTAATAGTGTTTGCATATGCAATGAGAGTCTCTACATAATAAAGCCAAAGCTTAGATCTCCATGGACTTGATATGCTTTAGTTAGTCATTCTCTGAATATCTTATCATGTTTCTGTATTGTAAACCCAAGGAGGGTAGAGTGTGAACAGAGGCACCAAACTTTACAACAATTATGGAGGGGAGTGTGTGGGATAAAAGTCAAATCAACTGAATGTTCTAAATAAACTTGAAAAAAATAGTTTAAATCCCTATTTTAAAAGGAAGGTTTTATTCTCCACACATAAATAATACCAGACTGAATGGGAATCAAAAATGCTATTTTTTTCAAAATTTTGACGAATTATTTTTTCATTAAAAATTTTCCCGTTCCTGTCAGCTGTGAGCACCTCTGTTGATGCAACACTGAACTGATGTAAAAAAGTAAAAAAAGAGTAAAAATCATCTGAGGATCTTCACCAATTTGGAAGATCAGTCCCTGTAGTACTAATTTATTAATATTTTCCTTCCTGATTGCATCTTGTATATTTTGAAATTGAAAAACATTTTCCCTTTGGCAATTTTCTTATTTCATGTCTTTAAATGTAAAAAATCTTGATATACATGTAGTAGCTAAAAGATTACTGCATCCTGTATATCACTTAAAATTAATTAGACATCAAGTCTCAATTAACTGTACTTAAGTTGTCCAATTCATTTTCTCTGGAAAGGAACCAAAATGTTTATGTAAGTTGCATGTAGGTCATTGTTTCTGCTTTGGTTGCAGACTCAGCTAATGCAAACTGTCTCTGATCTCAAACTTCATTCAGTCTTAGCATAATTTAGTAATTTGTTGTCTAACAGACTGTGCACTGTAACTAGAACTTTTATCTCCTTACAAATAATTTTAAAGTACTTTACTGACCATTTTATGCCCCTAATGCTAATCTCTGATTTCCACTGAGTTGCTCATGGTTGGAAATAAAAAAAAAAAAAAAAGAAAAGAACAAATATGTTCTCACTGCACTAGATAAAAAATGTAAATAGCTAAAGGAATCAACAGGTAGAAAGCTGATTGGTTTTCAAATATCTCTGTTAAGTACAAGGTGTAGAGAAAAACAAGAAGGGAAAAATAATGCATAATCTCTTTCTTTTAAAACTCCTTCCTTCCAATTATTTTCTTGTAACCACTTCCCTTTTTCTCTTAGTTACAGAAACACGGACTAATATAAAGACATATACTCTATTTTAGGGTTTTATAAAAAAAAAAAAAAAAAAAAGGCAGCTTAACTGCAAAATTGTATGATAGCAGTTAACTCTATAAATTAATATGTATCACATAATATGTCATTACTGTGTAACCCTGAAGCAGAGAATGTTTGCAGCAACCACCAGTAGTCATGGTTTGTAATTACTGTTTCGAGAAACAGATGAGCTTGTCTGTATTACAGGTCTGATGACTGATTAATGGGGATTTCTCACATACTGGGTAATCACCTGGCTACCAAGAAAGTGAAAAACATTACTCTGTCACCCTGTGTTTAAAAATAAGAATTTGGCCCAATTCCATTTAAAAGTATGTTTGTTCCAATATGAAATAAATGTAGATCCTAAAGCCTTGAAAGGTGGTTTGTCTTTTTGTCAACTCTATACAAATTATTCAAAATATTTAACAAGCATTTTCTTGGGCTCAAAGATGTCGGCCTCTCCCCTCACTTCTTTTACTCATGCTGTTCTCTGGAGATAATGTAGCAGCTTCTGGGGAAAATTGAGATTTACCCTGTTTTCCAATATATGTGTGGTGTTATAATGACTTTTTTTTTTCCTGATATCTCTTTCATGAAGAATTGTTTAGCAATTTCCTAGACTAAATGCTTTATGGTTAAACACATCCATTAAGGTATTTATATTTTGTCATTTCAGAGGAGGAACTTTTCTTCATCTTCTGTAGGAAGTCCAACTCAGTTTATTTTGCCTAAGAACTCTTTCCACTTCCAGTTCTAAAGTAACATAAATTGTACTTTAGTTTTCTTCAGTTTCTGCCCACAGGTTATATAGCTCTGTCTCCATGTATTTAATTTTAATAATACAAGAGCTCCTTAAAAACTACTGGGAAGGAAGGTTTCATTATTCTGGTGTCTTCAGTGTAAGGTAGATCCTTTTTATCTGATGAAGCAAAATAATTGTCCATCTGACTTAAAGAAAATTCCCTGCCAGTGAACAGGTCAGTGATTCTCATTCTACAGAAGTTAAGGTAGAACCTATTAATGAACGTACTATCTCACAATTGAGCTTACTTGATATGTTCTTCAGAAAGAGTCACCTCATGAAAAGAGAGATACTATTCTTAAAAGGATCTGGAAAGCTTGCTGTTTCATTATTAAAAATACTCTATTTTACGTGAGGGTCAAGTTGGAACAGATCCAGCAGTAAGTCTGTGGCAGTCATCTTACATTGTTCACAGTAGGACAGAAAATGTCTCTTTGACTTCAATCCCATTAGTCACTTTCCCCATGAGGAAGGTCTGCCAAGGGTCTCTGCAATAGTTTGCTTTTAGCATTGTTTTCTATTACACCTGTCATTAGCTTGTGACGCTTTTGATGACAAGGTTTTTTGACACATCTCAGACAGGTAAATGCCATGGGATCTTTTTTTCGTTTGGCTCTTGTTTGTTCTGATAATGGCTGGGTCTTTAAAAACAAAATTGTTTGTTCCTGCTCAAAATAAGTATTAGGCTACATAAAGCTCTTGGATCAACAGCTGTCATCTCTGATAGTTTTATGATTTTTTTTTTATTTTTTTTTCTGGCAGCAAATGCTAAGGCTTTAAAGATATGTTATTGCTGTTAAACGTTCATAATATTTACCTCAATGGTTCAGCAAAAGTGCAAATATGTAAGCCACATAAGTTATTAATAATGAATGGGTTTTAATACAAAAAAAAAAAAAAAAAAGTGTGAATTTATTAAAATCTGCCCTAACTTTTTAGCTCTTTGGCAATGATCTGATCCAATATGACCAAGAATACTAAAGGGCTTTAATAGACCAATTTTTGTGATAAAAATTTTCTGTTAATAACAGTGTTCATCCCTTTAATTACTAAATAAGAAATACTGTTAGGACATTAAAACTTTTAACATCTCCTGATGTCATATGCTTTTAGGACTTTGATTATTGCAGCTCATTCTTTTTTAACTTCTTCAATTAGATTCTGCTTTCTCAGGAGACTGTAAAAAGCTGGTATTAAGATATTATTCCATGGCTTATCTCTGTCCATCGCTCTTCCCTCGCATTATATTG
Source organism: Anas acuta (assembly GCF_963932015.1). Taxonomy (NCBI): domain Eukaryota; kingdom Metazoa; phylum Chordata; class Aves; order Anseriformes; family Anatidae; genus Anas; species Anas acuta. Next base: position 106,634,845 of record NC_088979.1, on the reverse strand, counting down.
CCTTCAGTTAAGCGTTGTGCCTGTTACAGAGTGTTGACTACCATTTGTATTTACCCTGTTATATCAACTTTACCTATGTCTTCTCTATTTCTGAAAAGATTTTGTGCATGTTTTTGTATTTCTCTAACCATCCCATTTTTTCTCTAAACACACCAGTCTGAAGTTCCTCAGCAAAAAGTGAATCTGATGCTCCAACTCTTCCAGCTTTAAATCATCCTTAGTACCAACTCCCAATACACAAGTTCTCCTGAATCTCCACTGCAGTCCATCCCCACCCACTATTAAGGGTGTCTCCTTCCACAGGATGACCACATTCTCATTCACTGGCTGTTTCCAGCCTTTTCACACCATTTGCTCTGCTCTCACCATCATCCCATCAACTCAAATATTTTTTTACTCTACAGTCCCCAGTTACTTTCAGACCCTGTTCATGCATGAGGCTAATTTCTATCTCTTTTACCTCTGCTCCACACAGATGCTACTGGTGCCATATCTAGTTCAGTTCTAGTAGCTTGTTTTCTTGACTGGTCAAATCTACTTCCATACCTACAAAGCTTTTGTTCAAAAAAAAAGGGTTAAAATATAAAGACTCAGTTCTTCTGCTCAAATCCTCCCACCCAAATAGGATTTATTTCCTAGGTTCATCCCATCCTTATTTTGTTTAGCCCTTTTGTAAATAAAGTGAAAGAATAGATCTTCCCTGCCATTATAACAGTTGATTAAATGACTTTATGTTAATACATGTATTGAGACACCTTAAAAAACAATACAGAGAGAAGAGGGGCAGGATGCAAAATACGTAAGAGTTCTGCTTTCTACACAATTTTTTATCTGTAGTGTTATGAGACTGATAAGTGTACCTAATGAACAGCCTGGAATTTCTTGTATAAATACCATTTAATAACATTAGAATAGTAAGTACTTGTGAAGGTTGTCCCACAGGGGAAACCTACTCCATGACAGCACTGTCTCACTGTCACATTTAACAGCACTGTCTCACTGTCCTGTCCCTGATCTCAACTTCAGTCTAGGAGTGCAAGTAGATATCTGTCTACTAGAGTTACTAACAAAGCTGATGGACAGAAAAAATTCTTCTAAACATATGATTGTGTTTGTAGATATTCTGCAATGGATTCTTGTTTGCAAATCATTCATCCTTACATTTATTATGCCAGGAGGCTGTATCTTTTTCATAGCCTTTCTCATTACATGTGGAAAAGAAACATCTTACCTGTATATTATCATCAATGGAAAATTGGTGAAGGAATATGTTTTTTCAAGTTGAACTTTTAAAAATATTTCTTTTTGACCGACATTCCTTTTTGTCTTCTGTAAAGCAATGACCAATTAACTCATTCATTTGCCAGATAAATCCTTGAATAATTTTGTGCATTTTTTTTCTTTATGAGAACCTAGGGCAAGGATGTCAAAATTTCTTTGCTTCTGGTTGTCATCTTTGATGTGGATACATTTTCATCACTGTACCCATCCTCCCATTCTCATCTCATCTGAAGTGTCAGTTTTTGTCACACCACCATCAGATTCACAACATCCTAAATTGACAAGTGTATTGAAATTGGTGATTGTCTCTAGCATGAAAAAGGGAGGAACGAATGTTATCTTTCTTATTTGGTTTGTGCGATGAATTTCCAACTTTGGAAAGACTGAAAGACCTTCCTGCATAGTCTTTTGTTACTTTTCTCTGGGAGGGCCTTTTGCAATGCATTAAAATATCTATATTCATCTGAATATTGCCAACCAAAGAGCACTTTCTCCTATTGGTTGCATACTACATTTCTGCTGGATTCAGTGTGGAAGCTTGTCTTTTCAACAGAAATATTTTTCACTGAATCTGTGAGTGATTTGATGTAGAGGAGCAGAGTTCTTTCTTCCTATTCTCTCTTTCCCTGATGATAACATTAGTTTTATCTACTTTCTATGCAGTACGTAGCTAGATAGACAGACAGCAAGCAAGCAAGAGGATTTTGTGGCCTTGAAATCTTCTACATCTATAGGAGTTTTAAAGTCAAGTATTTACATTTGGCAGTGTCACCAGCTAACATTTAATTTGTTGGATATTAACCAGAAATCTTCATACTAACTTATTTATTTCTTGCTGATATTAGTTATTCTGACAGGTACTTGTTAACACTCGTCTAATCTCAAAATGAAACTGTCTTCTGTTCAAAATAATGGCCCCATCTTTTTTTCTTTCCCAGTCTTCTTGCCATCCCACCATCTTTACAGGGGCTCATCAGTGGTTGGACTTAACCTCTTTATTCTGAATGACCAATGCAGATTATGTGGAGCAGGTTTCATGAGACTTAAAAAATAAAGACAAGAGCTTATGTTTGTAAAATAAAATGAAGGGAAACCAGTAGAGAGATGACAAAGACAAAGCAAAAGGCTAACAGAAATGATCTCTTCAGCAATGTTTTCTGGAGGAATATTGATTGTGTGAGATTGCATTTGTCAAGGCCAAAAGGAAAGGGTTGCAGTTGATATATGATGAGACTTTAGACAAGCACTTTATCTGTGAAGGCAAGATAGGAAAGCTGTGTCTTAGATACCTTGTAAAGAAATGTCTGCAAGTTTGCAGCAGAACATGAGCATCTAGAGAGTCAAAAATATCACTCACAGCTGCATGACGGAGTGCTGTCCAAAGAGATAAGACAATGAAAGGGCTTTTAGGAAGATGATTATTAGTGGAAGATTTTCAAGTTACTAAGGTGTGGTGGTCTGAAACTTGAAAAGAAGATCTGAAATGTAATGCAGAGTTACAATATGCAGCACCAAATGTTAGCAACTCTGGGTTCTAATTGTTCTGTTTCCAGCTCCGCTAAATGCCTCCTCTGGGCTCCTCTGTAAGTCATTCAACCTTTCTGTGTCTTTGTTTCCCCATCTGCCAATGAATGATAAAAACCTCGTTCACAGGTGCATTGTGTGTCTCAGTTAATTAATATTTTGAGGGCTTTTTGCAGTCATCAGATGGCACAGCTATAGGAATGCTAAAGCTATTAGTTAGTAATCACTACTAAAAACAAGAAACACAGAAATAGCCCTACTGGCTCTATATACTTAATGTAAATTAATTTGTGATATATATCAAAGTACTGTTTCATTAAGTAATAACCTGGGACCAGAATAACAAAGTATTTGAACTGTTCCAAAAGGCAGAAAAACACATAGCAGGCTTAAGGGAAGCACATGGGCAGGCAAGACTTTTTTCTTTTTTTTTTTTTTTTTTTTTCTGTTTTCAACTATTTTTTGAAGACTGGCATATGTGAAGACTGGCAGTTAGCCAATGTCTGGTTAAGCATTTGTGTAAATCCCATGGCAAGCCCAGCTTCATCTTCTGATGTCTCAGCACATTTGTGAATTTGGCCCACCTGTCCCAAGCTATTGACTTTGGAGCCATTATGTCTGGAAGCTCATCCAGGTCTGTCCCAGGCCCGAAAGAGTTCATCGTCATGAGGCCCCTGCGCAGATGAAGGTGGGGGGAAGGGGGAGGATATCTTTGAACTGGACTTCGGACTTGCATCTCTGAGTCAGCGTTGTGCATGAAATTTAACATCTGATCCCATGTTTTGCTCTTCTCATGTCATTCCAGCTTGCTCAGGGGCAGATGCTGGATCTCAGGGCCACCAGCGTGACATAAAGGTGACTGGGCAGATGTGCCTGGCATGCCGAGCCACAGAACTGGCAGAAGATGCAGCAGCTGGGGGCTTGTTTCTTCTTCTGGACCTGGAACTCCATGGAGTCAGGAGAAAAGTTGTGCTTTTGTCAAATACATTTAAGGTCAATGACTTAGCCAATGCAGGATGGATGGAAAAATAAGAGGTGAAGGCATACTCTTTTTGTTTGAATTACTGTTGTCTTCAACTCTGGGTATAAAAAAATGATAAAGTGCATCAGATGTTCAGTTCAGTCTAAGCATGATGATGACAGCAAGCCCAAGAGTAAAGAGAATGCTTCAAAAAGTAATTTTGAAAAATTAGGACATACAGAAGTTTTTGTCATCCATTAACAGTAAAAGTTCCTGACAAAAAGTGCTCTGAAATGGTAATCCACCTAGTCAAAACCTGATGCCACATTTCAGCTGAGGAAGACTGCTGGCTGCAGCAGCAATTAGGCACAACTAACAATATGGAATGTAAAATGAACATTCATAGTATGCAAAAATGCGTAATTAGGACTTAAGGTAGATAAATTTCTAGAGAACAGGGAAAAAACAGTTATGATGATACCCCATGAGTCCTGTTCAAATTCTGGATTGATTAATTTATTACAAATTTTCAGTATTTTAGATGTCAATATAATGTCCATACCCATCAATCATCTTAAAGGATTTACTAGGAAAGGCACAGATGTATAAAAATACTTTAAACCCTCACTTGCTATGACTTTTTGCATGCTTTTCCTTCTTGCCAATTTTGATCTGATTTATTTCCTCTAGCAATTTTTCTCCCTATTCTAAATCTTTATTTCCCATATTTATAGTGTAATATAATTATGAAAAGAATTTTCACATATGAGTAAGTTTTGTTTTCTAATGAGTACGTTTTGGTTTCTTTTTAGCTGCTGGTAACCTGTATTTCATGCCACCATGTGACTTAGTCTAGTATCAGACATTAAAAGCACAAAATAGTAGAAAGATTTTCTTTGTTCACTCAGTATCAAGGTAATAGATATTCTACTCCTTTGACTGCAAAATATTTAGAGAAGGCAGGACTGGAGCAGGGCAAAACTTGTAGTTTGGGGAAAAGAATCAGAGTAGAAGAAGGCAGAACAAGGTCAAGCATGAGGAACCCAGGGCTGGGGGAGACGGTGGCTGTGGGCTGGTCTCAAGCTCCCAGTTGAGGCCTTGCAGTGAGACTTACTTCATATCTGCCAGCTTCTTTTTGAAGCTGTGTGAGCAGGCAGTTTCAGCACCCAGGCAGGTGGCTGTGAGGACAAACCTGCTAGCAGCTGCCCCAGCAGTGTCTCACACCTGTGTAACTGTCTGCCTGCAACCTGAAAGATTAACCTGGAACCCATTAATTAAGCACTTTCTTTAGCTGGAAAGCAGACACTGTTCTTTCTTCTGTAGTCCCTACAATCTAATCCTTCCCTGAATTCAAGTACAGGTGATGTGAGTTGTTTCTGTATGTTTGTTTGCTTGCTTGCTTGTTTGTTTATTTTCTTTGACATTTAATGTTTTCTCTAACTTTTCTTTGTAGGCCCTGTCAGTGTCCACAAGATTGGAAGTATTGTTCCTGTAAATTAATGTAGAATTAAAAAAAAAAGAGAAACCTTCTCTGCTTTCCCCTAGTTGCAAGCCAATTGAACATGTCTTTGTGGTGGGGGTGGCACGCTGGACTCTATGGAATCAGCTTCTAGTATTCAAAGGAGCCACTGGAAATGAAAACATGACTATACATCAGCATGCTGGCACCTTGTTTTAGCTGATGAAACAACAGTAAACCTCACAGCTTCAAGGTAAACTATGTCTGCCAAAACTATCTGAAGTTCATAAGAGTAATTAAGATCTACACCCAGAAGAATAATTAAAATATTCAAAACATCTATTGATCTTGAACATCTGGTGACTTGTCAGTAACCACAGATACACAAAACCAGCCTGTTTTAACATACTGTTAATTTGCAGTCTTTGATTAAATAGATTTTTTTTGGTATGTGTCCGTAATAACTAAAAGGATCAGCCCTGCCATTCATTACATTCTTTTTAATAAATGACCTCTGTTTTGTATCCCAGCAGGGAAGTTTGTAACAGTGAATGTTCCTGTCGATTGAAAATTGATCTTTTCCAAGGGATGTTCTAAAAGATTAAGCAGGTATCTTTAGGCATGAGACTCAGGTCACCTCCATCCTGTAAGTAGCATTCTTGATTTTATTTCTGTTTTTGTTTTTGGATCTGTGGCTTCAGCCAAGACCTGTGTCTTTCAGACCACTGAATTTTTTTCTCTTCTACTAACTTTGAAAATATGTAAGTCACAAGCTGCATTGATACATGAAAAAATAAATAGTGGGATATAGACGATAATGACTATACTCGTGTCATATTGAAGAGAAAAATACCTGTCTCTATAGACATTTCATAGCTTATTGATCTTTGCAAGAATATTTTTTTCTTCTCAGCCTCAAAATCTGCTGCAAAACAACTGACCTTTTCTTTTTAAATAATGTAAATAATTTCTTTTTTGATGGACTAGAACCATAGGGCCTGGTCATGCCCTATTAAATACTATTGATGGAAGCAGAGTACAACTTGGAGTAATGTCAGCCAAAGTATCTTTCTATCAAATTACCATTTTCAAGTCTGAATAAACTATACAATAAAGAAAAAAGAAAACCAAACCCTACAGGGCAATCCAGAAGGAAAAAAAAAAAAAAAAAAAAAAAGACAAAACCAATAAACCAAATAAACCAAGCTAACAAACAAAACCTGTGTGGCTATCTGAAAATTGACTACGTTGCAGATTGTATTACAAGTTGAACATGGATTAAATTTGTTGAAAGATAGCTCAAGTTCACAAGATCTCAGAGCAATTTTAAATCTATTTAAAATGGCTTACTCACTGCATTATTTGATAATGTCTGACCTTAGTGAAACATCCAAAGGAGATCTCTCTTCTTAGAGTTGTATTTTCAGTGGAGCACATTCACGGTGCATTGAAATTCTGGGTCTTGAGAATGGTTGCACTAAGCCCTTCAGAATTAAACCACTGAGCATCATAAACTCAAAAGTCCATGTATCAAGCTCATGACAGAAGGGTCTTGAATCCACCTCCTGCCCAAAGGCATGCAGGAGGCCCTTATAGTCACTGTGTTCTTGCTTCTTTTTGCTACTATCTATGAAAACTTGACTACCGCACCCCGCTCTGTCTGTGTAATGTATGTATAATTTTTTATTTATCACTTTAAACTCTGGCAATGATCATGTTATAGTGCTGGTTTTGCCTAAGAAACATGTAGTTTGAAAAGTATGATATAGTCCCAAAACTGCTACAAGGCAAATGTTGAAGCAGTGATGGAGCCACTGTTTCAATCTTCCTGGGACTTGCTTTTAATTTTATTAGTTTAATATGAATATATGTTAGATGAGTTGCTTATTAGATCAGTTGAAATGCTAAAGCCTGTTACCTCTGTGGAAGAACTGATTATCTTAAACCCTTTCATTTCCAAATGGTATACTCCTTGTCCATTTTTAATTCAAAGCAGCTTTATTAATTCTTTCTATGGTACTCCTCTGTGCTGCAATTACAGCATTAGTCTGAGCTTTTCAGACTTGATAACAGATTCTAATTTTATCCCATCTGTTTCATTGTAAGGATTTTTTTCATGCCTGGAGGTGGCTTTTCCTTAATCATTTCTTCTGTACAAGATTGCTAGTAGAAGCTTAAAAGGCTTTTCTTCCTGCAAAGATCAACTGCTGGTTTCTTCTCCATCAGGACAATGTATCAGCAGTTCTCTGGATAAATTGTCTAGAAGGCAGTCATTTGGAAGCTCTTACCAAGCTAGGAAGGTTGTTAGCTTTTGATCTCTTTTCTTAAATAATATCACTGCAAAGTTACCCTAGCATACTGACATTAGATCTCTGCTGGGTTATCTTCTTGAGAGTAAAGATTACAGAAAGATTCTTTGTTAATTTCCAAATTGAAATAAACAAAATTTGTTCTCAGGCCTCAGATATTCATGTGAACATACCACTGCAGGTTCTGACATGCATGTACATGTGAAGCAACAAGCAAATCCAGGTGACAAGTGGAAATGAATGGATAGTTAAAAAAATAATAATCACAATTTCATTTTGTTAGTAATTTTTAAATCCCTTTGAGATTTGCATTTTGCCTTTGCATTTGTGTTGACAATGGTATGGCTGACAGTACACCTAATTTTGACTAAGATGTTCAAAGATGAAGTGGTTTAGCTCAGGTTTTGGCTCTTCATGCCCATAGACAGTCACCTAAATGATAATAAAAGATGAAAAATTCATGGAATTTAATACTTCTGTGAAAGATAATTCCTGAAAGCTTTCATTTATCACTCATGACCTTTCTGAATGTATAGTTTCTGGAGACAATCACAGAGTCTTCAACTATCCTTGTGAACTTGACAGGTCTGTGATCTTCATTGGAAGTTAACTGTTCATCAGAATATACATTGGAAGGCTAGGGAATAAGGGCTGGTCTGCAGCTGCATGTATATCCCTTATCTGCAGATAGATGTCCTTAAAAATCCTTTTGGGAAGGTGAGTCGTGATAAGCTTGGAATTAAACAAGTTCATTCTTCCTGGCTGAATGTAAAAATCAGAAAGTAGGAATGATTTCCAGCCATGTTGTCAATATTAACAAACAGGCAAATAGCTTTATATCTGGACGTTCGAATGATACAGTCTTGATTTTGCCTCATTTTGATGTTACATTTGATATGGAAATATTCCTCAGTTGTGTGAACATTTAGGCAATGATTACAACCTAAAGCATATACATACTGGCTGTAAAAAGCCCTGTGTACTTGAATTTTTTAAACACAGGTTTGGATTTCTGTTGTGCCCTTGCCACAGGATTTTTTGTAGTAAATATATTTTATATATATACACTTCCATTTGACCAGTTTTAGCATTGGTTAAGCTGGGCCACTCTGCCAGTTAAATTGATCACAATAGTTTTAACTATAAATAATTTTTATAAATAACTTTAAATACTTTTAATAGTTAAGATTGATTGCATTTTAATATATGTATTCATATTTCAGATGATGCTTGTTTCACAGAAAGACAGGCAGTAAAATTAAGAACATATCCACAACCCATCTTCAAAATGCGGGGTGTCAGTCACTGCTTGAGCCAGGCTTTACAGCTCATTCATATCAAATTTCTGTACATCTAAATAGTCTGATATTTTTGAAGATCCTTCTCCATTTCAGATAGCTGGTATCATAAAAGTATTTTAGACTGTTATTCAACAGTTATATGATCTTCGTGAGTTTCAAATAAACTACAGAAGCTATTGCAGTTTGTTCTTTTTATTTTTTGTGGATTCTTAAAAAAACGGAGTTTCTCCCTGCTTCTCCCTAGTTGACCTTTAGGAACAAAAACAATACTGCAATGTTCCTTATCTATTGGATAGAGTTCCAGGATAGCTGGTTTCTGTGATTTAAGTATACATGTGTGCTCACCCACAATATGAATTTGTTAGTGAAAAGCTTTGATCACCCTTTTTTGACAAAGTAGTGCATCTTATTGTGAGATATGAAAAAGCAGGAATTACCTAAGTATTTCTTTTTCAATATTTTTAGAATAGTTTAAACTAAAAATTAATTTCTATTAAATTTATGATGCCTTAAGCTCCTATAGATGGATATCCTTTTTTTTTTTTTCTTTTCTTTTTTTCCTTTTTTTTTTTTTTTTCTCCCATATTTTTAGGTTTTGGCACATTAAACCTCATACAGAAATTACTGACTCAGAATTCTTTTAGTTTGGAACTGAGGAGCTCAAAAATAAATGTGGATCAAAAAACCATATGCCCTTTCATGCTACATCCGACTGGCACTTTGCTGTTGTGTAGTTATACCAACTCTAGATTTATGTTAAATTATTCTCTGTATGCTATCATCTAAAAAACTGCTGCATTTAAGATCATTGTTTATCAAATACTCTCACACATTTTTTGGAATCAAATTTTACCTGTCTTTCAACCATATGTTTAAACATGTTGTGTCTTGGCATGTTTCTCCTGTAATGCTGATGTTGCAAGGTAGTATCTTTCTCAAGAGAAGGTGAAATTATTAGTATACCTTATCAGTGTATGGAAGTAAACACCATAGCCTATACTACCCAGACAATACCTGTTCTCCAGATTAATCAATAGATTTTCATTTATAAATACACATTTTAGTAAAATTTAGCTAGCTCTCGTCATGTGACAGTGCTCTTATTAGAGCTATTTTTTCAGATTTTTGTTTTTGCAAGGCACTATATCAAATGTTTAGTGCAGTTCAGAAGTATTACATTTACTGCCTTTGCTTTGTCATTAATTATTTCACTGCCTCTCTTTACACTCACTTCCTCTTCAAAGTTTGCATCTAGTTTGGAGTATCTTGTGCATGATAGTTAATGAGCATGTTTCTTTAATGAAACATTTCAATTTTGAGAACAGGTGGTCAAACATCTATTCCACTGACACAAGGAAAAAGCTGTCTTGACTAGAAAATAGGTCTCTTGTATGTAAAATACAATACCTGCCATCACAAATTGAATGGAAAATGTTCTGAGTGTGTCACTTCAACAGTGGCACTACAGCCAAATTATATCATGTGCATAGCTGTTTTGTTTGGAGTTTTTCCTTTATATTGGCAGCTGCTAAATAAAAGCCATTTCAATTTCTTTTTTTATTTATTTTTTTTTCTTCTGATTGAGTGGTTAGCTCTAAGTCCAGTTTCTAAACAGCATCTGGCACTTTTTATGCAGCTATAAAATATTTAAAAATAAGGTGAACTGCTTTTGGCAAGCCTGAAACCCAAAGGGAATTCTGGAGTCTATAGCACACTTTGTTATCTCTTTGCCAATGCAGTACATCTAGCAATATGAAACTGTCTCCTGTGTTAATATCAAGCAGTCGGAGAGAAACAGATGACCCTTGTCACCTGATACAGCATCCTGCCCTGACTTTGGCCTGGCAGGTACTGAAGATTTCCTGATTAAACAAAATTCCAAGCAATTAAAGTTGAGATGCAGTGGAATACCTTGTCATGCTGTCATACTTTTTGTGAAGGATCAAAGCATGACAGATTGTGTATGGGCTGGAATACTGATTTCAGAAGGAGGATGGCCAACTTGACTGGCCTTACACTTTTTAGCTTTCATTTGCTGGTGTGCTGCTACTCAAAAGACAGAAACAGGAATTGTACTATTAAAAATGGCCAAACTCCTTGATTGTTTACTGTTACAAAAACAGGCAAGGCAGATGCTCACAATGGAGTGATGGTTAAAAAAATTACACATCAAGAAGCACAGAAATATGCAGCATCATGTGTTTGCTGCCACAGCAGCAGGTGCTTGGACTGACAAGTAAACAGAAAGAGAAGATTCAACTCTCAGGCAAAAAGTACCTAGGCAGTGTGTCTCTAAAACTGTGTACTCAGCATTAGCAGGGTGTTGCCCACTGAGAAAAGTTCTTAGATGTAACAGCACAGCAAAAAAAAAAAAATGGTTTGATTTAATAAACTCTTTCTGTTTGGAAAGAACACAGGCCTGATGCTCAGCTGGAGTAAGCTGGCATGGCTCCATTGAAACAGGGTTGCCAGCTTTAGGGATTTATCAGGGCTCTCAACACTTTTGTGCTTTTATAACACATCTCTGTTCTTTTTTTTTTTTTTTTTTTTTTTTATATTCCAGCTTTGCTTTCACCTTCTGGTCCTCGCAGTTTTGCTTGTCTCAGAACAGGTTGTCATGTCCCTTTTATCTCTGATGGGAAAGTGAGGCTACCTCTGACAAAGATGGCAATCCCTAAGGCTTAAATATAGTTGTCTGTTTCCTCTGTGATTCTTTCAGAGTCCCCAAACTGAGATAACTGCAGCACTGGCACAGAAAGCGAGCTGCAGCTATCCATATATGTTAGTGTATATGACACTTGCAGGGGCATGACAGAATTTCAGATTCATCAGATACATAGCTGCCCTGAGGCTGAAAGGAAATGGTCTGGGGACAACGAGCCTGATGTATATCACCTCCACTATTGTATCCTCCATGTTATACCTTTGGAAAGCTTTGGGCATAGGTATCCCCCTTGGAAACTGTTATCTATGACTGAGCTATAGACTTTATTTGTTTGCTGATAGGAGTATGGTAAATTAGTTTTTAAGCCTTGCATATAAAATAAAATCCAAAGTTCTCAATATTCATTCTTAAAGTCAATGGAGAAAAGGGAAAAAGATCGTTTTAAGCCAGTAAATTGAAGATTCTTATTTATTTTCCTAATATGCTCTCAGGTATGCTATAAAGGCATTGAAAGTGCTGGTTAGGGGCAACGGGTATGCATTCATATCTCCCCTGTGTGCTTTCTAATGTACCCCCTTTCAGGAAAAAAACTCAACAGTGAAGTCATTATGCCACTTCACTGTAGATGAGAGAAGTGATTCTGAGGTTTATTAACCCCTTGAGTAACCTAATATCATGTAGTATGTCCTATAAAAATGGACATTAAAAAAAAAAAAAAAAGAAAATTTGTGGCTTTCCCATGAGAAACACTATTTTTCACTATCATGCTGGTGTGGAAAGGTTCAAGATCATGATAACTTAAAAATGTGTCCTCATGGGAATAGCACTTAGCAATTTATACAGCACAACTTTTTATTTATAGCGGTATACAATGGAAAAGCATACAATCAGCAGCTATGTCATTCCTTCATGTATGGGTGCATACATAGGAAGTGGATAGAGAGAGACAGTACAGGCTGCTATCACAGAATCACAGAATTGAAGGTGTTGGAAGGGACCTCGAAAGATCATCAGGTCCAATCCCTTGCCAAAGAAAGTTCCTTAGAGCAGGCTGCCCAGGTAGGTGTCCAGGCAGGCTTTAAATATCTCCAGAGAAGGAGACTCCACAACCTCCCCGGGCAGCCTGTTCCAGTGCTCTGTCACCCTTACTGTGAAGAGGTTCTTTCTAGATAACTATTATGTTGCCAACTGAGGTGAGAAAACACGAGGCAGTATGAGTAATGAGTGAATATCCGAGTACATCTGTGTCTGCTTTGTTTTGTTGTGTTTGTGTTTTGAGGAAGAAAAGGAAAGAAGAGAGAAAAGGCACATAGCAAAGCAGGGTTGTGCTGCTTACCTATAATTTAAGAAATGCTTGTGATGCAGATACTTGATTTTACATCCTAAAGACAGAATACAAGTAAAGACAGAAGGCCAGTTTTGTAAACTGCCAGCATAACAAGAATAGCTGCTGCTGGATTCAAACTCTACCACCACACCAAAACTGTTCTGCTTCCCCCTCCCAGTGCCTTCCCACGACTGCTGCCTGGACTCTTGTTCCTTTCTGCACTCTCCTGCCCACAGGTGACCCAGATTCTTTGCACCACATTTAAAAACAACCACCTCCATGCCTAATAAAGATTGCAAGTCCTTAAATGTCAGCTCTGGTCTCATCCTAGAATAATTTATAGCATTCTGCCTTCTGCTTGGACTGATCATCTGCTCAGAAACAGTTTTAGAATTGACTTCTATTCCAGATTGAAGACGGAAATCCTGCTGCACTGGCCTTTGAGAAGACTGTTTTCTGTGCTGAAATAATTCTTCAGTGCAAAATATGACAGGGAAATTAAAAAGCTTTTACCTCTCCCCAAAAGAAAAAGAAAAACAAAACAGTAAAAGAAGATGTGGAAGATGCTTTGTCTGTGCATGTGTACATATAAAACATACTTACAGATGTTTTATAAAGCACTTCTAAATGTTTATAAAACATCTAGATGTATGTCTGTAAAATGTCATCAAAATACATGCTTTTTTTTGTTTGTTTACTTCTCCTTTTGAGTTCTAAATGCTCGAGTTAAAAACTTGTAGAAAATATTATTTTAAACACTTTTGAAATTATGTTCTTCATTTGCTTGTGTATGTTCAATCTGTGAAAAATGATTTTTTGCTGCCATGGAAGACATAGTTCCATTCTCTTACAGTAATGAAATTTATCCTTTCTGTAAGTGATTTTGGGATCAAAAAAGGTGTGTTACACCTGTTTTAAAGGTATTTAATCCTGTCCTGTCCAAAATCCTTGAAAATTTGTTAAGAACATTTCTTTACTGAGCACTATATGAAAGAATCAACATGTTGGGGAGAATCTTCAGTTTACTGAAGAAATTTCATGGACTACAAACTTCTGATATTATGCTACTATCGGATTTTCATAGAGGGCTATCTGATAATACTGTGTTCAGTAAATATTATAGTTCACATATGTTAATGTTTGACGTTAAAAATCTTGAGAATTGTCTTATATGCTTTCTACAAGTGTTTGAGACACTTGTTTAATTTTTCCAAGAGTCATCTGGGAGATACATGCAGCTTATTTAAGTCTTTGAAATTATTCACTGAAGTCACTTATTACTTCTTTTGCAGAGGAATACAAGAAATCTCCTCCCTTTCTTATTTTGATTGCTTCTTTTCCTTTATTATTATTCCCCTGTTGTACAGTTTTTTGAACTTCTGTGAAATATAAAGCTATTTTTATCACAAAAGTATATGCATAATGATATAAAACATATTTCAATTTATTTATCCTTTTCTGGGATAAAGTCCAATTACAATCTTTAAAGTATATTCTAGCTGATATTATTCTTCCACAGAACTTTCAAGATATGTTTTATGATAAAGACTCATTTAAATATTGTATCTTGGATTTTTCTGATTTAAATGATCTGTAAAATAGATACACTACTGTCAGTCACTGCTGTGTATCTACTATATATATATTTATGCTTAGGCTGTCTTTTCCATTTTTAATCATATTATCTGTGCATTGAACATTTACATTTTCATGAAACCAAACTCTACACACCATCATATGTATTTGTTTTATGTTCATGTACAATATCTTTTAATCACAATACTAATAGTTACAATAAACCTGGACCTGGTGAGGTACTTAGCCAAGAGATTAGTTTTCAGCACTTGCAGCTGAGATATTTTGGTAGGATAGTTCACATGCTGTACTGTTTTGCCAGGTCCAGGCAAAAGATGGCGTAGGCTGAATGCTGTAGAAACCCTGAGGCAAACATCTGCACCTAATGCTTTTAACTTTAGCTTAAGAACTGCCCTCCTAAAGTTTGTGCCTCAATGTGTTTATTCTGTAAAACTCTACAGCTGGTAGAGGGAGGTTAGAAGACCTTTTGCCCCCACATTCAGTGCCCATCTCCTGCTCCAAGCTGCTCGATAGACCTCATCTGTATTCTAAGACAATGGTGGCTTCTCTCCACCTTGGGTCCAAATGCAGAGGCTGAACATGAATATGAAATCTCCCACTTGTCCCTAGTTAAAACTGTAGCCATGGTCCTGGCCAGTGACCTAAGGAGATGCCACTGGAAGGCAGGGCTCAGCCTCCTGGCCACATCCGTGTCAAAGTCCCACGTGAGGGGAAAGTGTTCTTCCTCTGGTTCAGCAGACAGCAGGACTGCACTTCCTACACTTGGTGATAAGAGAAGTAATAACTCAAGCTGGCATTAAAGGCTGGGTGTTGAGGCCCTAGATACTTTTTATTTCACTTGAATTCCTCAGCACGCTTTATACCATGTATTAGTTGTTCAGTCCAGTTTTGGGAAGTAGACAAATGAGACGGATGTTGTAGTTGACAATTGTGTGGCAAAATCATTCTGCTTTTGAAATAGGCGTGTCTTCCAATTTTAGTGTTTCAATAATAATACGACACACATGCTTTCTATGTCACTCTTCAAAAAAAACAAAACAAAACAAAACAAAACAAAAAAAAAGCACCATGATCTCCACTTGTCCGTCTCTAGTGTTGTAACTTAAGCATTTGCTGGTGAACACTCTGTTTATCTTTCCACTGTTGGCTACACGTATGACTGCTGTTCCTACCACAGCTAATAATTTTTATCTAACTGGGGAGGCCTCAGCTTTTTACTGTGTACATTAATTTTGTCAGATACTTTTTAAATTGTGTCTCAGATATCTTCCAATGTCCTTCCGTGTGCTTTCATAGCTTACATGCAGAAGTAGTTAGAAACTGATGGAGCAGTAGCTCAAAAAAGCCATGTTGGACATGATGCTGTCTGGCTGTATGCAGGTTAGAAGGCAGTCCAGTCAGATAAGCAAAGTGGCATACAGATTGCAACAGAGAAGTTTCTCTTGTAGACAGGTAAATTTTCCTGTGATATGTCCTGGAGAGGTAGGGTTAGCATTGTTCAGGCAGCTACCTATGGCTAGTGTTAGAAGAATAATCTTAATTTGCCAACACTCATCTAAACTTTTGAGATATTTTAGATTGGACCTAAATATAAAATGTTCATCAGGTTCATTTTGAGTGGGTTTGCTCTCTTCACATGCTAAATATTCCTCATGTTCATAGATTATTTTTTTCTTGTGTATTTGTGTACAAAGTAGGTGCCACAGTTTTCTGTGTTTTATCTTGTTCTTTTATCAAGCTGGAGTGCTTGATTTATCTTGTATATTCTCTGCCACATATTAAAAGCTGCACTGAGCAAATGTTGTTCACTGTCACTGTAATAACTAAGCCAACCAATATTAAATTTGGGATGTAACAGGTGTAAAATCAATCACTGTCCTTAAAGAAATGTAGCAATATCTTCCTGTTTCATTTCTCATAGAAAAAAAAGGTCTGGTAGGTCAGTCCTTTCCTCTTTTGGATTCATGACTGTGTATTGAAAAAATTACTAGGAAGTTATTGTTCCCTTCTACAGACACAAAATTGAACCTTTTTCTGGGATGTGGAACAATCCTTATGAGCTTCTTATTTGTGCAGGTTGTTTCAAATACATTTTTCTCTTTAATAACTGTGTTCCTTCCTCCAAAGCATCTGGCACCATCTAATGATGGAGGCAGGTTATCACCCATAACTTATCTTTGTTTCACTTCCCCCACACTCTTTTTCTGCTGAAGAGCTCTATTAGGATGACAGCCACATCTTCCACTGTCCTTGCTTCTTTGCTGTGCTACTCTGGAGGTTAAGAGGGGCTCTTACTCCCTTTTGTGGTTCAGTAAGTGCTGTGGATCTATCCACACCAGTTGATACTGTGTGTACATGAATGGACTGTCTTTACTGAAAATACACGTGCTGTGGTAACCATCAGGAATGAAGACATTCCTGCAGTGTATGCAGCTGTCCGTGAGCTCCTCTTCTGCAGTGAAAATGTGGTGTAGGAGCAATACACTGAATGAGAATCCGAGGTGCAAAACAGTTTTCAATTGTTTCATAATATGAGTTTATTAAATGATCTGTCTATTGGCTTCATATTGCTTTGTATTATTCTGCTGCCCTCATAAAATTCCTTTCTTCCTTGCCTGCCAGATGCATGGCATAGTCTGAACCACAGTAAAGATGACTCATAGTAGTCACTCTGTATTTCTCTCTCTTCTCATTTCCTGCCTAAATAATAACAAACACTTTGGACCAAATTGAAGCTTGTAAGGTTTCTCTTCAAAATTTCAAGCTATTGTTTTTTATTTACTATTAGTAATGTTCATTTTTATACCTTTTTTTTTTTTTTTTTTAATGTGAGATTATTTTCTTCCTTTTGCTAAATGCTGGAATTCATATAAATACATAAAATAAAAAAGCAATCCAGAAAGCATTCCAGTAACAGTAGCAGTCATGTCTCTACTGGAATTACAGATGCAAACTTATTTAAACAGAATGTGCAGCATCTTCAGCAGTTTTTGTTGTTATAGCTGTGGCTTTAAATTATTTTTGTAGGGTTGCTGTTGGTTTGTAGAAGTTTTATTTGATAGTTTATTTAAATTATTTTTCAAAACATGAAAACATTATGTGAGAATTCCGTTATTTCTAAGAATAACTGGAATTGATTTAATCCTCCAGAAATAAATATTTCTGAAATGTGAGAAGTGGCTAAGGCAATAAGAGGGACAGGCTGGTCTATTAATCTTTATTTTGTTTCTTAGCTTGATAGATTGTTGTAGTGTTTCAGCCAGTTAGCTGCAACTAATAATGGAAAAGAAAGTCTATTAAAACACACACAGGAAAGAAAGAAAGAAAGAAAGAAAGAAAGAAAGAAAGAAAGAAAGAAAGAAAGAAAGAAAGAAAGAAAGAAAGAAAGAAAGAAAGAAAGAAAGAAAGAAAGAAAGAAAGAAAGAAAGAAAGAAAGAAAGAGAGAGAGAAAGAGAGAGAGAAAGAGAGAAGAAAGAAAGAGAGAAAGAGAGAAAGAGAGAAAGAAAGAAGAAAGAAAGAAAGAAAGAAAGAAAGAAAGAAAGAAAGAAAGAAAGAAAGAAAGAAAGAAAGAAAGAGAGAAAGAGAGAAAGAAAGAGAGAAGAAAGAAAGAGAAAGAAAGAGAAGAAAGAAAGAAAGAGAGAAAAAGAGAGAAGAAAGAGAGAAAGAGAGAAAGAGAGAAGGAAAGAAGGAAAGAAGGAAAGAAGGAAAGAAAGAAGGAAAGAAGGAAAGAAGGAAAGAAGAAAGAAAGAAAGAAAGAAAGAAAGAAAGAAAGAAAGAAAGAAAGAAAGAAAGAAAGAAAGAAAGAAAGAAAGAAAGAAAGAAAGAAAGAAAGAAAGAAAGAAAGAAAGACACCTACAGTGCTTTGTTTTATAGTGGCCTATTGGCTAGTACTTGACAATAGCTGAGGTGACAGCTGCCAGTTAATTTTATAGTTGTTTGTTTTACCACTACATACAGCTGTCTGGAAATGTTCTGGCTGTTGTTACTTTACTAATAGGTGTAATTTAAAGTTGGTCTTCTTAAACTGTTACTGAGTTCTGGACTGGTTTTACTATATTTCTTCTGGGAAAAGAGCCTTTAACTAAGTATCGAGGGTTACTTTTTTGTTCCTATGTAACTTAAACTTTTCCACCTGTCCTCTCTCCCCATACCTGAATTTTTCTGTTATGAGGTTGAAAAGATACTTAGTTTCTACTATTGTGGGGCTGTCTTGGGGTTCTGATGCATGGGGTCATAAAAAGCACAGCCTCCCTTCTTTCTATTTTGCTTTCCCCTCCAACAATTACACTTTTAAGCACAGCTGTTAGTATCATCTAAAGCTTGGTTTCTGAAGTATTAGAAACAGAAAATTTCTCTGAGTTTGTGAATCTGTATCAAGCTAAACAATTTTACTAATATTAATATCCAATGAGTTGAGAATATTCTTTCAATACTCATGATTCACTGTGTTAGAAAGGAGAAACAGTCCTAGGTCACTATCTGGGATTAGTCACAGCAATTATGAACAGTGCTATGGATTAGCAAATGTGAAGTATTTGAAAGCTTTCAATTGGTTCCTGTCTACATATTGAAGCCTTGCATAAAATCATGCATAATGGCAAACATATGTATAAAATGCAGCTCTGTATGTTCATAAATTAAATATATATATATATATATTTATATATATATATATAAATATATATATATATATATATATATATATATATATCTGTAAGAAAGAAAGTAGCATAATCATAATGGAAAAGATAACAGTAAGGACTTGAGCCAGAATTAGAAACTGGCTGAGATTAGATATTACTTCTGGTAATGCATATTTCTTAGGAAGAGCTTTGATTAATCATTTCTAAAAATCAGAGTTTAGTAATTCATGTAAAGTTTCTTGCACACTACCAGTACAAAGCAGGCTTGATTGCTGTTGGTAGTACATAACACTTCCATGAAATGTGAATGGTGATATTTACAGAAATCACAGCAATACTCATCCAGATAGAGGTAAATTCACTTACAGTCTTTCAAAGTTTAAACTATTATCAGGTCACTGTGATGCCAATAATATCTTTAGCATGAGATATTCTTAATGACTCATGAACATTAGAATAACATTCTGACATTTACCTATTCTAGCCTCAGATTGGGATCTAAGAGAAAACTTTTTTTTTAAAAAAAAAAAACAAACAAAAAAAAAAAAAAAAAAAAAAAAAAAAAAAAAAAAAAAACAGGGCAGGCTTGAAAACCCAGTACAAGGACACGGAACTCCTCTCTAGAGTCATTCTGATATCAGATGCTGGAACTCTGAATAAAGAAACGAGGTAATTATTACTGAGTCATAGAAACAGGTGCTGTTGTTGACTCCTGTGAGGCTTCAATAAAGGGAACTGGAGCCTCATGTGGTAGAAATAAGGTTTTAAGATGAAGGTTGTGTAAACACAGCTATAAGGCTAGTCAAGTTTTGGGAAAGAAATGTGGTATTTTTCCTTTAATTATTGTAGATTGACACAAAATTTACTATGACCTTTGAGTGATATGGTATGAGCTTGTTAGCTCCAGCACCTGTGATGAGCTGGAAAGAGAATTTTCTTCATGTTTGTTCACAAAAATGTGGAACACGTAAGTAATCTAAGTTCTTCTTTCTACTGCCTTGAAGCTTGGAGGGAAAAGGTAAGGGTGAAACATACTAGATGTATTTGTATTTTCTTTAATACATTCATTAATTTTTAGTGTTTCTCTAATTATGGAAAACGAGGAGTTTCACAGAGTATCACTTTTTCTAGTAACTGATCAGTTAACTAAGAATATCTTAGAATATCTCATTTGAATAATCTTTCACAATTAGTAAATTGGATAACAGTGTCATAAACTGTAATATACCACTTCCCATTTTAGTACTGTGGAGTAGTAAAGGATGTTCCATTAGTAGCAGAAATACTACCTCTGTATCTTTGTTCCAGAGACCTTGCCTGGCAGGTCACATATGATACACGAGTGTATCCTTGTCTGCATATCTTAAGTGCTGTATGACTTGTTTTCATGTATGGGTGTTCCTTATTATTAATTAAACTAAAAATAACATCTCAGATTCATAACAGCTTTGCTGTTTTAATATCCATGTTTTCTTCTTCTCTGTCCCTAATCAGAACAACTGAATGCCCTAAGGAAAAATAAACTATCTCAGCCTTTGTAGGACTGATTTTTATTTGGAAATTGTCAGAGCACAAAATACTGCCTGTGCTGTTATAATGATCCATGCAGGAGGAAGCAGATCTTGGCTCCAGGGAAGGCCGACCTATTTAATAGAAAGATTGGCTTGCCCAAGGAAGCCATTTTTTAAGCAGATTGAGGTTGCTGTGATCTGCAGGGATATGTGTGTTAGAACTAATAAGTTATCACCATACCCATGATGTTTTCCTCCTGATTGTTTTGTTTTAATTCCAGCAGAAAACACAGAAAGTCCCTCAACAGTATCTGTTGTTGACCTGCTGGGTTTATAGCCCCAGGTAGCCAAACACTTCAAATTACTCATTTTAAAACATATTGCTGACAGCTTGGATACGAGGAGAAAACTTAAAAGTTGTGAAGCTTAAGAGACAAAAGGAGAGCAGCAAAGATGAAACACCAGTCAGATTTTTTTCCACTCACAGTAACTGAGTAATTGCAACCTAGCCAAATCTTTGCAATGAAAATAATTTGTCTCTACACCAGACAGCTGCTGTCTTCATGGTCCTATGGTGGTGCCATTTGTGTTACAAATGTCCAGTCACAGTGTTCTTGGGCTTCTCTAAATTTGCCTCTAATATCAATGAACATACACCTCTTCAATGCTGACCAATCTAGCCTATATTTTATTTCTTATCGTTTAAGCAGACGGGAACTTCAAGGACTCCAAACAAAAAACATTAATGTGGCCACCTAGTAGTGAAACAAAAACAATGATTAATAAAACACATCCCATCAGGCAACCCCTTGAAATTGCATACATTATTTCTGCTTCGTAGTTGAGAGACACAGTATTACAATGATGAGCACTGAATTATTTCATTAAATTTCCCTCACTCTGTTCAGTCTTTAAAAATTAATTACCAATTCCTCATTCTGTCCATTAGTGAAAACCTACATAAATTATATGGAAGTACTACTCAAGCTGTGAGTTTTTTTATTATAGTTTTTTTTAGAGGTCTGTTATTGTGAAATACTCTAAGAAAATTGCTGTGCTTAAGTTGGTGGTATGGTTTCTTTCCATAATGAGTATAAAGAAATATTAAGAAGTATTTGTTTAAAAAAACAAACAGTAAACAAACTGTTTAAAAATTGTATACCTATACAGGAAGGGGGGAAAAAAGACAACCACGTTCTGTCTATATGAGTGCACCTAGGAATCTAACATTTTTCTGATCCAAAGCTCATAGAATAGGGAGTATTAGATGATAGGCTGGTGAAAGCTAGTATCTCATCTTTACTTTTCCTGTGCCCATAGGATCGTATCCTATAAAATTCCCACTCTTAATTTCTATAACTTCAAAGAATATAAATGTGAGAGTTCTGTGTGGTGTATCGCTGTGGGTTATTCTATTGTCTTAGAGACAATTTGGAAAACCTCAGCATACCTCATTAACCAGTTGTTCAATTCTGTCTTATTAGAAACTTTAGAGATTTTGTTCTTCTTCATTATTATTTTTAAATAATAATAGTATTTTAATAATACTATTATTAAAATAATACTATTGAAGCATCATAGTACCCCAGTTCATACTTACCATGGCAAACTCTTCTTAAGAATTTGAAGGACTAAGCTGAGTCAGTTTGAAGGACTGAGCTGGGAGTCAATGTAATTTCAGTGTCTGTTCAATGAAGTTTAAGGGATACCTTGGACTTAGGCTGTCCATCATTGCAATACTAATACCCAGAATGTTTTTGCTGTAATTCATGTAACAATTATATTAAAAGCTTTTCTAATAGTCTGTTTAAGGGCTTTATATTTTAAGTTTCTGGGCACTTTAACACCTTTAATATTACAATTTTTGTGTGTGGGGGGGGTTCTTTATGAAATAAAATGCACGCTTTCAGAGGAGGCAGAATTCAAATGTGAATGATATCTCTTGGGCTGAATGAGAATTCTTGAGGAGAAAAGGGAACCGAGTTAAATGCATAACTACTGGTAGATAGATTCATCTACTTTTCTCATAGGGTGAGCAAGCAGTAACTAATATTTATTATTGCAAAGCAGATTTTAGGTCCCTTTAGTGTGATCTCATACTCTTCCAACTTTTTGGAATGGATCTGGTGACAACATCCAGGGCTACCTTCAAACTAGCGGAATCATACTTCTTTCTTCCAGATAAGGACTTGTATTTAAAACAACAACGGTGTATATACACCTCTAACCTGACTACATGATTAGTCCTAGACCTTGGCATCTTCTCAATCAGTCAGTCATCAGCACCCCTCTTGCAGGGTGAAGTTTCACAAACGTTAGCTAAGCAATCTCAAACAACTTAACATGATTTTAATTTGATTTGTGTCAGGGAGTCCTGAGTCTCATTCTAACAATAGAACGGAGCCATGAAAATATTACTCTGTTTTTTAGTCTTATTTCATTTATGCCTTTAAGAAGAATGGAACATCCAAAGTAAGTGAAAACCCTTTTTTATAATGAAAACAGAGAGACTGCACATATAAGGATAGTGTGTTCCTAGGATGGAGAATGGGGTTTGAATTCACTTGGACTACGCTAGATTTGGTATTTACCCATTTTTCAAGTTAACAGAAGTCTTGGGTCGAAACTTACCATCCACCCACAGATAGCAAATCCTGCTTGTATTTGTATTGGTAAGTTAAAAATAATAATGCTAAATGATACTGAATACTGTGCATTACTATGCTCTTAAATTATATACCTAACCCATAAACTAGTTTATACATCTAAAATAATAGTTGTTTAGCAGTTTTATGTGCCATCAAAATAAATAGTTGGCAAGTAAGCAGTTGTAGTTAGTCAGATCCAAGATAGATTGTTGAGATCTATGGTGTTTCTATGAAAACAACATGGTTACAGTGATGTATATCTGGAGAATTGTACAAAGTAAAACTGAAAAATAAAACCCGATATAACAATATGAAAGTGTTCTTGCATAATCAAAAAATCAAAATTATGTTACATAAAGGCAACCAACCGTTTATATTTTGGATCATCAGTTTTAGGTAAATTATGTATCACATATTGGCTCTATGCTATTGCCAAAAAAAAAAAAAAAAGGCTTGAATAAACCCAAACTTTATTTTCTCCATCCTGTTATGTCAGCTGAACTGCAAGAAAATGTGTGTAGGAAGGATAGAAAGGAGCTGAATTTTTATCCTGATGGGGAACAGTCAGTCTAAGAATGCCATTTAAAAAAAAAAAAAAAGCTAATTTAGCAGCAAAGATCAACATACTTCAAGCTATGTGAAAAGCTAGGTGATTAAAAGTTGTCATCTCATATTTCAGGTACATATTGATGATTTCAAATCAGTTCTCAGTGAAAATGTTGCCACGTTATTTTTTTTCCTTATTCTATATTGAATGTATGAGACATGACATTCACAACTAATCTTATACTCTTTAAATTAGCTTAGGACCCTCTTCATGTATGCATCAGTCTTCAGAAAAGTATGGACAATTTATAAGTCAATGGTCTTGCTGCAAGAAATCAAAGAAATAGAGCAATAAAGTTCCTTAGAAAAAGCTTTCTCACAAAATGGACTTCTGGCCCTGTAGGTAGGGACACTTGTGAGTTCAAACCATCAGATAGTATGATGGATTATGACTTCATTGCATGGTTTAAGCCTGGTCCAAAGGAACCATTCAGCTATATGAGCTTTCAGTTCTCCGAGAATGAAGAAATGAACACAACGCGTTACTACTTCTTTAATCAGGTCCAAGCTCCCAGTACCTGAGGCTCCCTTGTGTCATAGATGGCTAATGACCCATTGGATCAAATAAATCAATATTATGACAAGAAAATCCATGGGAGGAGGGAGGAAAGGAGGGAATTCAGACATTAGAAGGGGAATAGGCCATTAAAGAACCTTGGGATCCATGTAGGAGTGGTACATGGTACCCGTGGTGACTGATTTTCTTCTGGTGAGTTCTTGTTCTTCTTGCTCTTCATGACTTTTACTTGTGTCTTATATGTTACTTTATTGTATCAGTGTTTGAAAGCAAGAAAGGGATGTTGCTTGCAATCTTATTTTTCAAATGACTATATTGACAATACTGTGATGTCAGTTTAAATGCAATATGGCACTACCTTTCTGATTTATGTTGAATGGAGCTCTGGCCCTAGTGTGGCCAGCATTAGTCTGTTCTTTCTTTAACAGACATGTGGCTTAATATGTAGCAGACATGTGGCATTATGCTACATGCATGTAGACAGAGGCGATCGGCTCTGGGGCAGATGTGTTCTGCAGCAGAGCGGGGGATCAGACAGGCAGGGCTAATTTTTCTGGCACTGAGCCCACTTGAGGGAGCCACCAGGACCTGGCAGCCCTCACGAGGGAGGTGAACGAGGTGAGAACGAGACATAGGCGGAGCCAGCATCACCCCCTCCCTGGCTGTTCAAAAGCTGCCCCTAGGGAGCGTGAGCAACCAGGACAGGCAAACAGGGCATGGCGCATCAGAAGGGAGTGGTGCAGCAGTTCCTGCGGGCAGGGCAGAGCGTTCCTCCCTGCCCATACGAACACCTCCTCTAACGGTGGTCTACCGCTAGCTCAGCTGCAATGGTGTACATCAGGCACAGTGCGCTCTCTCCAGGAAGTCTGTACACACCCAGACCGACTGCCCACTCAAAACTGCGGCAGTTCAGGTCTCCGGGTGCAGGGAGTGCCTGAGCCTGTTGCTGCCACCTGAGGGGGGAAAGAGACTGTGTGCGTGAGGTATGAGCAGGTGGACAACCTGGTCTGCCTCGTGGCAGAACTCAAGGAGGAGGTAGAGAGGTTGAGGGATATCAGGGAGTGTGAGTGTGAGATAGACTTGCGGAGCGACTCCCTGCGTGGCCTGAAGGACAGGCCCTGGGATGAGACACCCTAAATGGGGGTGGACCCGCTGCCCTGTTGCTGTCGGGTGGAGGGAGGGGACCTAGGAGTTGAGGAGGAATGGAGACAGGTCCCTGCTTGATATTGCAGGCAATGCCCTTCCCCACCGTCCCCATCTTCCTATGTGCCCTTATGCAACAGGTTTGAGGCCCTGGAGTTTGAGAGACTGGTAGCTGAGGAAGAGGTAGAAAGTCTGCCCAGGAGGATGCCTAGCTCAAGGAAGTCAACTCCACGCCTCGGGACAGAAAGAAGGGTGATTGTTGTGGGCGACTCCCTTCTCAGGGGAACAGAGGGACCTATTTGTCAGCCTGACCCTAGCCGTAAGAAAGTCTGCTGCCTCCCTGGGGCCAGGGTCAGGGACGCTGCAAGAAAGCTTCCCAACCTGGCTTGCCCCTCTGACTATTATCCTCTTTTAATAGTCCAGGCTGTCAGTGATGACATTGAAGAGAGAAGCCTGAAGTCCATCAAACAGGACTTTAGGGGACTGGGACGATTAGTGGATGGAGCAGGAGTACAGGTGGTGTTTTCGTCCATCCCTACGGTGGCAGGAAGAGGTACAGAGAGGACACGGAAAGCCCACCTGATAAACATGTGGTTCAGAGGCTGGTGCCAACACAGAAATATTGTGGTTTTTGCCCATGGGGTGCTTTACTCGGCACCCAGCCTGATGGCCACAGATGGGTCCCTATCTCTAAGGGGAAAACGGATCCTAGGCCAGTAGCTGGCGGGGCTCATTGAGAGGGCTTTAAACTAGGTGAGAAGGGGGACAGGGCTGAAACAAGGCTTGTTAGAGCTGTGCCAGAGGTAACAATGGCAAGGCTGGGAGAGAAGGCAATGGCCCAACTGAAGTGCATCTACACTAATGCACGCAGCATGGGTAACAAACAGGAGGAGCTGGAAGCCATCATGCAGCAGGCAGGCTACGACTTTGTGGCCATCACAGAAACATGGTGGGACCACTCTTATGACTGGAGTGCTACAATGTCTGGCTACAGGCTCTTCAGAAGGAACAGGCAGCACGGAAGGGGTGGTGATGTAGCTCTCTATATCAGAGAGAGTTTTGATGTTGTGGAACCTGAGGCTGGGAATGATAAGGTTGAGTCCCTATGGGTTAGGATCAGCGGGAAGGCCAACAAGGCAAGCATCCTCGTGGGGGTCTGTTATAGACCGCCAAACCAGGATGAAGAGACTGATGAGGAGTTCTACAGGCAGCTGACAAAAGTTGCAAAATCGTCAGCACTTGTTCTCGTGGGGGACTTCAACTTCCCAGATATATCCTGGAAGCAAAACACAGCCCAGAGAAAGCAGTCTAGGAGGTTTCTGCAGAGCGTGGAAGATAGCTTCCTGATGCAGCTGGTCAGCGAGCCTACCAGGGGAGGTGTCCCACTAGACCTTCTCTTCACAAACAGAGAAGGACTGGTGGAAGATGTGGTGGTTGGAAACTGTCATGGGCAGAGTGACCATGAAATGGTAGAGTTCTCCATTCTCAGAGAAGCCAGGAAGGGGACCAGTAAAACCGCTGTATTGGACTTCTGGAGGGCTGACTTTGAACTGTTCAGGTCACTGGTTGGCAGAGTCCCTTGGGAGGTTGTTCTGAAGGGTAGAGGAGTCCGGGAAGGCTGGGCACTCTTCAAGAAGGAAATCTTAATGGTGCAGGAGCGGTCTGTCCCCACGTGCCCAAAGACGAGCCGGCGTGGAAGAAGACCGACCTGGCTGAACAGAGAATTGTGGCTTGAGTTTAGGAGGAAAAAGAGGGTTTACAATCTTTGGAAAAGAGGGCGGGCCACTTGGGAGGACTATAAGGATGTTGTGAGGCAGTGCAGGTACAAAATTAGAAAAGCCAAAGCTCATCTGGAGCTCAATCTGGCTACTGCTGTCAAAGACAACAAAAAATGTTTTCACAAGTATATTGATGCAAAACAGAGGACTAAGGAGAATCTCCAGCCTTTATTGAATGTGAGGGGGAACTTAGTTACAAAAGATGAGGAGAAGGCAGAGGTGCTTAATGTCTTCTTCGCTTCAGTCTTTAGCGGCAATACTGGTTGTTCTCTGGATACCCAGTACCCTGAGCTGGTGGAAGGGGATGGGGAACAGGATGTGGCCCTCACTATCCACGAAGAACTGGTTGGCAATGGCACTTGGATGTATGCAAGACAATGGGGCCGGATGGGATCCACCCAAGGGTTCTGAGAGAACTGGCAGAGGAGCTGGCCAAGCCACTTTCCATCATTTATCAACAGTCCTGGCTATCAGGGGAGGTCCCAGTAGACTGGTGGCTAGCAAATGTGATGCCCATCTACAAGAAGGGCCGGAGGGTAGACCCAGGAAACTATAGGCCTTTCAGTTTGACCTCAGTGCCAGGGAAACTCAAGTAGCAAATTATCCTGAGTGTCATCACGTGGTACTTACAGGGCAACCAGGTGATCAGGCCCAGTCAGCATGGGTTTATGAAAGGCAGGTCCTGCTTGATGAACCTGATCTCTTTCTATGACAAAGTGACACGCTTGGTGGATGAGGGAAAGGCTGTGGATGTGGTCTACCTTGACTTCAGCAAGGCTTTTGACACCGTACCCCACAGCATTCTCCTCAAGAAGCTGTCTGCTCATGGCTTGGACTGGCGTACACTTCATTGGGTTAAGAATTGTCTGGATAGCCAGGCCAAAAGAGTCATGGTGAATGGAGTCAAATACCATTGGAGGCCGGTCACTAGTGGCATTCCCCAGGGCTCGGTGCTGGGGCTGGTCCTCCTTACTATCTTCATCGATGATCTGGATGAGGGGATCAAGTGCACCCTCAGTAAGTTCACAGATGACACCATGTTAGGTGCGTGCCTCGATCTGCTCGAGGGTAGGAAGGCTCTGCAGGAGGATCTGGATAGGCTGGACCGATGGGCTGAGGTCAACTGCATGAAGTTCAACAAGGCCAAGTGCTGGGTCCTGCACCTGGGGCGCAATAACCCCAAGCAGAGCTACAAGCTGGGAGATGAGTGGTTGGAAAACTGCCTGGCAGAGAAGGACCTGGGAGTATTGGTGGATAGTCAGCTGAATATGAGCCAGCAGTGTGCTCAGGTGGCCAAGAAGGCCAACAGCATCCTGGCTTGTATAAGAAGCAGTGTGGCCAGCAGGTCTAGGGAAGTGATTGTCCCGCTGTACTCGGCTCTGGTAAGGCCGCACCTCAAGTACTGTGTTCAGTTTTGAGCCCCTCGCTACAAGAAGGACATTGAGGTGCTCAAAAGAGTCCAGAGAAGGGCAGCGAAGCTGGTGAGGGGCCTGGAGAACAAGTCCTACGAGGAGCGGCTGAGGAAGCTGGGTGTGTTCAGCCTGGAGAAAAGGAGGCTCAGGGGTGACCTTATTGCTCTTTGTAAGTATATTAAAGGAGGCTGTAGCGAGGTGGGGGTTGGTCTATTCTCCCATGTGCCTGGTGACAGGACTAGAGGGAACGGGCTAAAGTTGTGCCAGGGGTGTTTTATGTTGGATGTTAGGAAGAACCTCTTTACTGAGAGGTTGTGAGGCATTGGAACAGGCTGCCCAGGGAAGTGGTGGAGTCACCATCCCTGGAGGTCTTTAAAAGACATTTAGATGTAGAGCTTAGTGATATGGTATAGTGGAGGACTTGTTAGTGTTAGGTCAGAGGTTGGACTCGATGATCTAGAGGTCTCTTCCAACCTAGACAATTCTGTGATAAGCAAGAGTATCTGTTGAACTGATTGTATGTTCATTAGCACACCTATAACTTGGTCAAGTAGAAATAATTATGAGGCAGATCAATGTGATGAAATCTATTGTTAGGGGAGAATGGAAGATCTCTCATCTCTTCCTAAGAAAGAAAGGGCAACTCAACCTTTAAGTCAAAAAAAACAAACAAAAAACACCCTGTAGTAATACCTTTTACATAGTACAGCAGTGTACTTTCTTTTTGAGCAGCTTGTAGATGATTTATATTACAGTATTTTTTTATTAATTTAAATTAAAAAAATATATATATCCTTTGAACTTCCTAGGCATACTATTTAAAATAGCTATCTAGTTTTTGCATAGTTGTGAAGTTTTAAGGATTTTTCCACTTCTATTTAGAACATATGTACACTAAAAGCACCTTAAACAGCTTTTGCTTTTATGAATTTAAAATGTTAATTTGTTGCCTGGACTCCTTTTGCATTTGTATGAGGTAAGAAAAATTATTATATAACTGCTTTAAAGGTACTATATACTTTTACGTATTTAAAAGTATTAAATAACTACTTTTTTCTACTTCAAATATTGCAAAGTTATTCTGCTGAGACACATTATGTGTATTGTGTATTAAGAATATCCTTTTGTACTTCTATGCACAGTTATTCTAAATTAGAACTAAACTAGAAAGGGGTTTATGTCTTTTTTTTTTTTTTTTTGTACCAAGATTAATAACGTTTTATTCAAGGAGTAGAGATTTTAGTCTAGAATGCTAACATTGTCTTAATCTGTTATGAGTTAAAATCATAGTTTGCTTTAGCTGACTTGGAAAAGGGGTAAATATTGAACTCCACATCATAGTCCAATTGGGTAAAAAAAAATTCAAAACACATCCTTTCTAATACTGTTTTGTAGGGGATGATATGGATTGAAAATACAGCTTTAAACTTCATTCAAAATGTACTTACGCACTCAAGTATAGGTTCTGCTGTCCACTTTCTGTCCAACCTCTATCTTTCATATTCTCTGGTCATATATCTTTCTGCTGTACATGTTATTGTTGCATGTATATGCAACTTTTCCAGTACTTGAAGGGGGCTTTTAAAAAATAAAAAAAAAGGAGAGCAACTCTTTGCTCAATCATATATGGACCGGAAAAGGAGAAATGGTTTTAAATTAAAAGAGGGGAGATATAGATTAGAGGTTAAAAATAAATTTTTTGCTCAGAGGGTGGTGAGGCACTGAAACAGGTTGACCACAGAGGTCATGGATGCCCCATCCGTGAAGGTGTTCAAGACCATGTTAGATGAGGCAACCTGATAGAGTGGGCAGCATCCCTGCAGGGGATTGGAACTAGATGATCTTTGAGGTCCCTTCCAACCCAAGCTATTCTATGATCTCTCCTGTAGTCTCTGACTTGACTTTTCCAATGGGTATTCTAGGTGATCACACAAAGGGAGACTGCACAGGGCTCATGCAAGCAGAAAGGAGAATGGGACTGGCTAATAAGTTTGTGATCGTGACCAAAACTTCAGTACTTACTCAGGCATTGTTTAGGATTTGGATTAGGAATTCATGTTAAGCATGAATTCAGTGTTTATGAGCTTTTTAAGTGCCTCAAGGCACTTTAACTAGCTCAGACAAAAAAGCACCACTAAATATGATGTGGAAAAAAGGCACTATTAAAGTAGAGTTTGTTTAGTACTTTTGGTTAATCTGCTTTATGTTATTCTTGGAGGGGAAAAAAATGTCCTGGTGGCATGACACGAAGGAGGCTTTAAAGAACAAAGTTCTTTGTTATGGTCATTGCAGGGGTTTCCTTCTGAGGTAGGTGAACTGAGATGATCATATAAACAACTTGCTCAAGCATGTGCAGGTAGCCTGTGTGTGTGTATACATGTATATATTTTAAGCCACTATTCAGTTAACATGCTGTACTATCATAAACATATAAGCTTTTTTTGGGGGGGGGAGGGTCTGGAGGAGAAAAGCAGGAACTAGAAAGACTTTCCAAGTTGCTTTGTAGAAATCATTTTTCTAATAAGTTTTGTCTCAGTTGATTTGAAAGTGCGTCAAGGTTCTATGTTTCAGTAACATTTTTTTCTTAATAAACGAAACATGATAATATTTTACCTTAGTACTACTCAGGTAAAGAAGGCAACATAAAATAGAAATCTCTCTGACATCTTAAAGATGTAATTAAAATCAGTGTAATGTATACTACATTATTTTTGAAGTAATATATTAAAATATGGGCAACAGAATGTTTTTTGATCCAAATGACTATACTACACAAACTAAATATAGTTAGCCAGAATGACCAAGTATGTCAAAAAAAAAAAAAAAAATTGTGTGGAACTTCCCATCTCTTGAACGTGTCTGTTCTAAGTCTCAAAAACAGGAGGTGAAAAGTAAGTAGTTATTGTATTTTGGTATTTTAATTTATATTTTATTACCCAATGCTGTTTTTATTTCTGAGAGTGTCAACATCAGAAATAAAAAAAAATAAATTAAAAAAAAACGGGGTGAAAGAACCCACTGTTGACAAAGAAAGATAAATGGACTGAGCAGTGTTGATGAATAGATTAACAAATTAGTTTGTTAAAGTCCTGGAGATATTAGTGATAACCTCTTAACACTTGACTTTGCTCTCACCTTGTGGTGGCAAATCCCATGTCTAATGAAAGTTTTTAGTGTTTAAGGGAAAACTAATAACTAAGAAAGGGATTAAGGTGAGAAAAATAATTGCTTCTATATTGAGCCTAGTGACACTAAATAACAGTGGTTGTCTCATAACTGCATGGTAATTCCTCTTGACTGGGACTCTGTCTTGCTTTTCATGATTAGCAGACCCGGCTGCATACTGTCATGTACGGGGGTTGGAAAGTGAACAGTCTTCTCTTGTTTCAGCATTACCTGTCTGTAACACAAATGTTCTTAATTCTTGGTGTCTGCTGTACTGGAGAAGATGGGAATTGAGGTACTGCCCTGGGTTTGGGTGAAGTGATAGAGAACATATCTCTATTTCAGGATTTCTTTGAGGTAGAGCTTATTGTCAGTACCACATCCTGCCTGGCATACATAGGCTTCAGAAAGAGGTAAAATAGTTTCCAAGAGAAAATGAGCTGCTAAAGTGGTAAACCAGGAAGTCTAATGTGATTAACAATTGAACAGAAAAACAATGCCAACAAAACTCTTTTTTAGACTTCTGAATGCTATTAGTCTTCCCTTTTAATATAAACAGAGTAGTCTTGTTTGAGTTATCCCCTTCTTCTTGAACCTGTGTATCTTACTGTTCTGTAGGATGTTGCAGTTTCATTGCAGAATTGAGCAGGCAGAGGGAACGCTTAAATATGGCCTAGAAGCAAGCTTTCCTAGCTAACACCAAAGTGCTGAGACAAACTGTTGTAATTCAGACTAAAATTAATGCAAAATACCAAAACTTTAACTTGCAAGTAAAAGTAGATTATTCCATTAGTTTAGCTGGTGCAACTTCTTAGCTGTAGGCAGGCTTATGAGTGTGTTCAACTTAGAGTCATAAAGGTTGGAAAAGAACTCCAAGATCATCTGGTCCAACCATTCCCCTACTACCAATGTCACCCCTTAAACCATGTCCCTAAGCACCAAGTCCAACCTTTCTTTGAACACCCTCAGGGATGGTGACTCCACCACTTCCTTGGACAACCTGTTCCAATGGCTGACTACTCTTTCTGTGAAGAAATGCGTTCTAATTTCCAACCTGAGCCTCCCCTAGCACAACTCGAGGCCATTCCCTCTAGTCCTGTCACTAGTTGTGAGTATGCTCTTTGGATAGACCTGGAGGGTAACCTGTTGTGGTTGTTCAAAGTAAGCTGTATCACTGTGCAACTTTGTCTTTTGAAGCAAACCAAATATACATCATTTCATTCACTTGAATAATTAAGCAACCTTGTATTTTAATAACTTCTCATCTATTAGAAAATAACACTAATAACACTATCAGATAAGCAAACATTGTCTTTAACTGCTTATTAAAAGAATAAAGATACTTACAGGGAACTTTGTGTTGCATTACAATTGGGTATAAAATAGTTAGTCTACTAGTGTATTTTTTTTCTCTTGAAGTAGATTTATACTTTGGAAGCAAAAGATGTTTAGTTTTTCTCTGAAGTAGAAACAATTAAATACTCCTGTGTTTGTGGAAGAACAATGTAAGATATGTTTTTCCATGGAGTTGTGATGTCTGAAATTTTTCCATGGAGATGGTGCTGGTAGTTCATATTGGGGAAAAAAAAATACTTTTTTCCCCTGTAGGGTTTATACGTTAATGCTTTTTTTTTTTTTTAACTTTTTCTGAAGAAGATCCACATCTCCATTTTTCTGGAAAATCTTTTAATTGAAAGTATTGCGATGCTCTGCAGACAAATTGTTATTCTAAATGAAATGTGAATTTGCTTTTGCTTCTGTTTGCAGAGCTTTTTTTTTTTTTTTTTTCTGTAGTGTAACCAAAGGAGAGGGAGGTGTCCTAAAAAGGTTTTTACAATGGACATGTGTATTTGATCAATCTGTCTTCAACAAAGCAAGATGTCAAAGAACCATCTGAGAAAAGAAAGTAGAGGATAATTCAGAACTATCTTAAAATCCTCAAACTGTACTTTTCAGGTAAGAACTCAACTATGAAATACTATTAGTATTATTGTGAAATATTAGCTGCCTCTGGCAGAGGTGAACATAAGGATTGTTCTTGACCACAAAAGTATCAGTGGTATTCTCTAGCACTTCAGTTGTCTCGAAGGTTTTTTCAGGAACTTATTTTTCACTACACTGGGTGATGACAGCACAAACCTATTTGTCACTTTGAGTGACAAATAATATCCACCACTAGAGACTTCTTGGTTGTATTTCATTTGTAAATCACAGAAACAAGAAGGCATATTTGAAACTCCCCACAGAGTGAACAAAGGACTTCCAACATATCTTTATTTCTGTACTGTACTAGGCTAGTTTTATATAATACATACATATGATTGCAAACAAGATGTGTTTGAGATGATTTCCTTCACAGTTGGTGTAGGTATGCTCTCAAACCTACTGAGGAAAATGTAGGATTGATCTTTCTCACTTTCAACTGAAATGTTTTGTAGACGGTGGAATAAAAATCTCAGAGGATACTACTATTACTCGTGGGGGGAGGGGGGAGTGGAATCTGGTTGGGAAAAGTAATACTGCAGCATAGAAATACTTTAACATAAACTTTATAGTAGAGCCAGCATTAAGTCTCAAAACAGTAAGGACTGCTTTCATTATATCACACGGATGATTTGATTGCTTTGTAAAGCTGGGGGCTCTGTGAAGAAATGGAGACATAGTAGGGGTTTTGTTTGTTTTTGAATAAGATTATCTTATTTGAACTTTGTTCAAGTGATGGTTTTGTTGTTTGTTTCATAATACTTGAAACACAACTATATATAAAGACAAGTTTGGAATGAATCTGCTGAAGAGTTGGTGTTGAACAGCATTTTGTATTTAATACATCTTGAATACATGAAGTTATTACATAATGTGGCTAGAAGATATTAGGACAATGGCAGTGTGTTGTATGAATGGTCATGTCCTGTTACAAATCCTTGTGTGTTCATGCTAGGATGCTTTGCTTTCTGCTATGACTTTGTGTAGGTTATCTTACTGGCCTGAAATAGCTTCTGCATGTAAAATACACCTAACTGCTTGTGGATGTTGGAGTATTATTTTTGTTTTCTTGTTTTAGATATATTTTTTAGAAGTGTGTTTTGCTCTATATAATAGTGATGGAAAATCAAATAAGCTAGTAGTAAAAACAAAGCTCACCTTGTAGGCCCACAAGAAAAGAAACATATATCTTCCTTAGTTTGACACATTGCTTCATTTCTATGTTAAATTTTTGGATGATTTTAAACTCTTCC
The DNA here is from genome assembly GCF_963932015.1 of Anas acuta. Taxonomy (NCBI): domain Eukaryota; kingdom Metazoa; phylum Chordata; class Aves; order Anseriformes; family Anatidae; genus Anas; species Anas acuta. The sequence goes on along the minus strand of NC_088979.1, from coordinate 106,599,763 downwards.
ATTAAATGCTTTCTAAATAGTCTTTCAACCCCCCCCCCCCCACACACACACACACACCTCCAAAAAAAAAATTGTAACTGCTTATCTGATACTGACAGTAAAGTACTGAGCAAACTGTAGGAAGAAAAACAGAAATCTGTAATACAGTATAAGGTGTCAATGATGTTTCCATTCATTTCAAATAACAAAGTCATGATTACTAATGCAATATATCAGAACTTGGATGTTAAGTAGCTTCACAGGAGGTTCCCTGTTGTTTTCTGAATCTAGTAGGAACGTGAAGAAAAACACTAATTAAAAAAATCACTGCCTCTTCTCCAGCACTGAGTTATGCGGTCATTACTACTTGTTAAAATACTTCTCCCCCTAAATTATTCATAATTATCTATTAGGTTTTTTGCAGACAGGGAGATTATCATAATATATCTAGTTCTTGTTATTAGTTGGTAGTTTTCATCAGTATTCCAGATCAGTCCATTACTTTGAGCCATAGCCACATCAATATAAATCACCAATGCAAATGGTAAACAAAAGTAAGTTCTGTGTGGAAAGGACACTGGTGGTTGCTTTACTTTCAACATTTCCTTCTTCTGCATTACCAGCAGCACTTTGAAACCTGAAAATGCAATTTCTCTTGCTATTGATTTTTGTCCTTTTCCATTTAGTTAGCACTGAGATACATGGAGATCTATGCAGGTACCATATGGCAAGTTAACAATATGCTTTGTTGTTTCAATGTGCTTCTGCACCTTGGAACCCTTGCCTCACTGTGCATCAGTTTATCTACAAAACCAGATATTGTACTAGTTTACAGGAATCTGTAATGAGCTCCCTCACTTCAGCACATATTTACTGCCAAAACTATGCAATCATCCTTGCTGTCCCCAGAATATGGTATG